>NC_135419.1:17342602-17695102 GCF_051991245.1 Festucalex cinctus
AAAAGAGATTATACTTTTTTTGTTTTTTTTTCTAGGACTGAAAACAGTTCCCAAGTGTCTTAATAACATGTCCGTCAAACTTAAAGATTGATTCGAGGGGGTGGCGATGTCTCAAAAAAATGGTCGACTGTGTTACCATGCAAACGGAGGTCAGGGAGCAGCATTTTCATTCTTAGAGACAGCACTTCATACACGTGTGTGAAGATCTGTTTGGCATTCAAGTATGTACCGTTTATCAGAAGCTAACTTCTAACAAATCTCAGTGCGGCTCTGCGTATCTTTTGGTTTTGACAGAGTAGTGTTTCAGACGTATAGTCCAAATGCAGCTCATCAGAAGCTAGCACTGTTAGCTAATGCTAATCTGTGCATCCAGCAAAAGTCATTGCAGCTCTGCTTAGCTTTAGGCTTTGACATGATTGGACCTTCATCCAGCCTACCTGCCAGGTCTTAGGCAAAGAAATTCGTGTGGGAGTGCTATTGTGTAAATTAAGTAAATATTATGTAAATTACCCACTGTTACATTACAGAGTGGTGGAAATTCAGCTTGCTCATTCACACTTGATGGGTGTGCAGGCACTCCACAGACCCAAGTATATGAATACAAGATGTTAAAAATTACATTTTAAATAAAATATCATCTTTAAAGTTCTTTTTTGTATCCTGATGCTCACTTGCCAGCTTCCTGCAGTAGTTGTGCATGTGACCGCCGCCCAGCTCTTCACGCGGAATATTCCCACCGCGGTGTTTGCGTTGGACACGCTTGGTCTTCTCGCAGGTTTTGTTGACACCTTTTTGACTGATGAACCTGGCGAGGACTTTTGGAGTGTGCGGTCAAATTTGGGGGCCGCGCCGCGCCGCTGGAAAATAGTCTGTGTTGATTTTGGTTTGCCTCCTGTCAGGATACAAGAGCAATTAAAAGTGTGTCTTAAGGAGACTTCCCATGAGAAGCGGCGTGAAGCGAGTGAAATGGGGAAGACTGTTGCAGCAAACACTCAGGGTGAAGGAAATAGAGGCAAATTTGATCGGATTTGGAAAACATTGGCCCCCATAGGAAATCATGGACATCGTAATAATCCGTGAAATCAAATTTAGCAAGCTAGCAGGCACTGGAATGTGGAACAAGAGAAGTGCTCATATGTTGTCACACACTGAGGGAATTGCTCCAAGCGAACGTATTTATTTCTGCCAGTTCATTTTGCAATAAAAATACACTATGAGAAGCTTACTATGCTGTTTCCGTGGTAACCTGGGGCTGTAAATTATAGCAGGAAAAAAAAAAAGACAGGGAGGGGCAGCGGGAACAGGTAATCAGACCCACACTAGGAAAATTATTTTAAAACATATTTTTTCTCTTAGGCGGGAACCACATACAGGATATGTCCAAATATGGTGAATTTCGCATTGTTTTATTCATAAACTGATACTATTGGTCTGTCCCCATGATTAGCTAATTTAAAGAGCTGAAAAGTGCCTCTTCCTCAATCTGCAAAAGCCGTGCAGCATTATCTCACCTCAAGATTGAAAGTGTCAATGTTTAGAGCAAAGGTCTCCATCCACTAGTCGGGCTATTCAGATAAATGTATTTATTTATGTATTTTTGTTGCGGACCATATATTTCCCAAAATGTCCGTTATGCCCTGCACCCCTTTTCAGACCATGAGTTGATCCTTGGTGGAAAAAAGTTGGGGACCACTGGTTTGCAATAATAAGTGAAAATAGTATGTTACATCTGAGTAAGTACGTTTTATGAAAGGCAAGTATTCTTTATCCTCAGTAAAGAATGACTATTTACTGAGGAGCTCAGACTCTCTCCATGGTATTTACCTAATAATTTTACAATATAAATAAAGATGACTAACCTGGCAATAGCCAGATGGATATGTAATATCGGTCGGGAAAAGGCGGGACATTCTGTACAATAATTTGAGCTGATTCGACGATACAACATTGTACACATTTATTTTAACCAATCACGGCCACGGGTGAAAATGTCGTGTTCGTTCTTGTCGAAGGAGGGAAAAGCACGAACATTTTAACAGCTAGAAATGCACGACACGCCTCTCGCTGTTCAACATTCAACAAGGAAACGGTGAGTCATTCTGCGCGAACAGAATTAATTGTAGTGTCCATTCGTCCATGTTAGGTTTGTTTGTTAGCTCCGGCGTCGGCGCTGGCTTCCTGGTTTCGTCACAGTTGCATGTCCCGCCCCCAAACACAATGTCACTTTGTGATTGGTCCAAACCACCAGTGGTTCGGGAACGGCGGTTATCAGCGGGAGATGTACAAGATGTATTCTCCGGAGTTTGTGAACTCACAAATACTGCAAGAATTCATCTTGCAAGAGCAAGGTTAAAAGATGACTTGACTTAAACTATTTCTCAGAAACAGTGCCACCTGCTGGATGTTGAAATGCAAAATCCTCACTGACTCAGCTCACAACATGTCATGTTTCCCCTCCTCACACTGGTGACAATGTGCTCCACCCAAGTTGTAAGCCGCAGTCCAAAGTGCAAACTTTAACATGCCGGGTGGGGAATCAAAACCAGTCCAACCATGTGTTCCGCATCAGATGATGGAATTAAACGGCTAGTGGTTTAATTAACCCTGGTGGTAAGCTAAAAATCATGGTGAATATTTTTGAAACGATTCCACACCCTGACAAAAAGAAAAGAAAAAAAAATCCAACGCGGTCCCTTCAAAGGCTCATTTCACGGCTGTTATAACACATCAGCACCTGGAGAAAAGACGTGGGAGTGTGCACGCATTTGGATGCCGGTCCATTTTCCTATCCGCATTGACGCCCAAATAAGGAATGTCAATTTAGCCGGGATTTTGCCGCCTTCGCTGGCCTACTGACTGACTATACAGTCGTAAAGGAATTTTGAAGACTAAAAGTGGCAAAACCCAGAAGAAAAATAAAGACTCGGTCTTTCAGCTCAGCCTAAACACGGCCGAGCACATAAATAATGTGAAGTTGGAGCAATGGAGCACGTTTAAATTTGGCCCTGGTAGCCAAAACATAATGTAAAACCTTCCACGAACCACAGCTGGGATTCCACTGTACTGTACTGTACTGTAGCTGACTGTACTCTATAACCAATGGCAACATTAAGACACAAAAATAATCAAACAGAAGATCTGTCAAGATACAGTACAATTCTTAACAATATCACAATTTTTAGTAATATCACTGAATTTTACTTGAAGGTGCTTCTAACATTTTGTCCCACTATATAAAGTAGCCAACATACTAAAAACATACCAAACACAACCTACATCAAGCCATTGGAGAATAATGTAGATTTTTTTTTTTTTTTACTTAAAAAAAATATTAACATATATAATTACATTTTAAAAGGAACCTTCAACTTACTCTGCAGAATAATTACAACATAACACATTAAGAATAACTGTCTGATGTTGGCATCTTTGTAAATCTTCATGGGCACAAATGCATCAAAACATAAAATACGAAAAAAAAAAACAAAAAAAAACAACATGCACACACAAACAGCCTACAATGTAGTGAAAAATTATTAGTAAAATACACGATAGCAGTAATAAATAAATAAATAAATAAATAATAGAAGTAGTTGTGGTAACTAATTTTTAAAAATAATCATAAAAATGATCGGTGTGATTTTTTAAAAGCAATATTAAAAGTAAGAAATAATAATAATAAAGATGCATAATTGTCTGTGATGGTGGTATATTTCAAGAGACCATCTTTCCACGTAGGTGCAACAAAATCAATACATTAAATAAAATATAAATGGAAATTACAAAATGCTCTTCAAAGTAATCTACAAAGGAATTAAATGTCATACAAGTGCATAATTAAAAAAAGAATAGACATAGTGGAGTTTTTTTTTTTTATCTAATTATAACAATTACTAGAGTAATCTAAAAAGCGTTCCATCATTTAATATATTTCAATGAACTATCTTCCAGCTAAATAAATTTGTAAATAGCATTTTTTTTCCCAGTAATATAAATTACATTTCCAAAGATACTGGCATTTTTGAACAAACCAACTTCCAAAATGCACGCAGAATGAAATCAATTGAAAATATTCATCCATTCATCCATTCATCCATCCATCCATTTTCTTAACCGCTTGCTCCTCACAAGGGTCGCGGCGGTGCTGGAGCCCATCCCAGCTGGCTTCGGTCAGTAGGCGGGGTACTCCCTGAACCAATCCAGGGCAATTGAAAATATTTTGTTCTTCAAAACTATAGTAAAGAAGTATGGTGGCCCTAAAGGTTCACAAGCACTCCATAATTGGATGATGAAGGATAAAAGCATAGCTGGGCACTCACGTTACACTCATGGCATAATTTCAAGCGTAAGAGCAGCAAGCGAACATACATCACAAACAAAAAGCCTTCTCCTTGCGGTCTTTTGCTGTTGAAAAGCCGAGCCCAATCGAGCACTTCCAGCCCTTCATTTCCTGCTATTGACCGCCGCTCTGTTGTTTTCACTCGCTCAAACAGTAACTTGGCACCACAACATATGAGCGGCGGGCACTGGCGTGTGCAAACAAAGAAGCCTGAGTAAGATTAATTCAAAAAACATGGTGAGTAGAATACTTTTGTACTTTGTTTCGTCATTTTGGTGTACGTGCACTTACTGGGGGTCCACCCAATGCATTTGAGTCAACAACGGTCAAACTTAACTATATTTAATATTTTTGTAAATTTAATTCTATTAAATAATTGTTTAGTAAATTATCAAATACAAAATATTAGTAAAACACAGGGCGGCACGGTGGGTGAGTGGTTAGCACGTCCGCCTCCCAGTGCTGAGGACACAAGATCGAGTCCAGGCGCCGACCTTCCTGGGTGGAGTTTGCATACTCTCCCCGTGCTTGCGTGGGTCTTCTCCGGGTACTCCGGTCTCCTCCCACTTTCCAAAGACATGCATGGCAGGTTAATTGGGCGCTCCGAATTGTCCCTAGGTGTGCGTGTGAGTGTGGATGGTTGTTCGTCTCTGTGTGCACTGCCTGTCAACCAGTTCAGGGTGTACCCCGCCTACTGCCCAAAGCCGGCTGGGATAGGCTCCAGCACCCCCTGCGACCCTTGTGAAAAGTAAGCGGTAAAGAAAATGGATGGATGGATAGTAAAACACAAAATGTTAGTAATATACAGTGAAAGATTATAAATCATATTAACCATTATTTTATTATTGTTATTAAACAGAATAGAAATGAGAATTCATGAATTATTAACTTTTTACCTCAAATACAGTGGCTATAAAAAGTCTACACCCCCCTGTTCAGGCATCTTTTTCCTGTTCAAAAGCCTGACATTTGAATTGGGGTGTGTTGACTTTTCATAGCCGCAGTAGATTTATTGGTTTTTAAAAATTATTTAAGTTTGCCTACCCCTGATCTAAAGGATCACCTACCGATATGCTGTATTATGCTCTTTTTGTGTGTTTATTTTTATCCTGGGTGAGTAACTTTATTATGGTTTTATTTAGTGTTGTTCCGATACCGATACTGGTATCGGCATAGGTGCCGATACTGCATTAAAACAGTGGTATCGGTATCGGTGAGTACTCACAAGTAACATGCCGATACCATTAATTCCAACGCTAATATAAGACTTTGCATGCAGCATCTTGTGTCTTGCTGGTACACGACATTCACTGGTATGTGACATGTTCACTGCATGCCAATCTAAGATATCCTATTGGACCTTGAATGCTCTGAGCCAATAGCAGGACAGCTTTTTTCATGTTGAGGGAAAAAAAACCTTAAGTATCGGTATGATATCGGTATCGGCCGATACTGCAAAGCTGGGTATCGGTATCGGTATCGGGGGCCAAAAAACGGTATCGGAACAACACTAGTTTTATTGAGCTTTCATTCACTAAGTTTAGATTCTTTCCTACAGGGGAAAACATGTTTTGAAATTAGAACAGCTAGCACTTGGAACAGATTGTGTTCCACTTTGGAGGTTTGCAGGTCTTACTAAACGGCCGTGACAACTTTGCATGGCAAGAGCTCCAGTTTCTCGCCACAGTTTGTTTTAGTGCACAACTTGTCTGGAATAACAAACAGTGGTGCGCAATCTTGGCCATGATATCGCTTAAAAAATGCAACTCAAGGGATTTCTGTCTAAATCAAGTGAATTAAATTTGCGTATTAATGTCCTCTTTGCTTACAAGAGACGGAGACTCGTGCCAACGAGAATTCCACAAACCGAAGAGAGCCTCAAAGATGAGTAGAAAGTGATTGCACTTTGTATTGGGTTCATCTCCTTGTGAACAAAAGCAAATGTGGTAACTGGAAATGACCTGTGCCAATGTGAACCTGATATTTCCTGAGATATTAAAGAAAAACATCCCAATCGACCGCTGAGTGGGTTCTACCTTGACTCATATTCCATAAACATTTTAATTAACAAAAAAAAAATAATAATTACCCTTCAGGGAGTTATGATTGTGCCCAGAACTGTCAACAGAACCAACTACTCTTACATTCTATTGAATTGTGAGGTTAAAACTCAAATGTTGTACCGGGACTGAACAGCCCATATCGGGGTTCAGCACCCTACACAGAACTCCTTGAAGGTTTCTCTAAGTCCACAAAGCAAACAGTTAAGGGACCAAACCAAGCGCTGTCTATAATATGTCAACGCAAATAAAAAAGTAATGAATTTAAACACATTTATACCTTAAGTGTTGACCCTACTGCAACTCAAAAACGTACCATCAAATTGACAATACATAAATTACAGAGTTTGTATGTATGTACAGCAGTCAAGTGGAAAAATAAAGGTATAAGATTGTGTATTTCTTTGTAGAGAACATTTGTTATAAATCATCACTTTAGTTTTATTGCACTTTATTTAGTTGCACATGGTATAACAGGTGTGGGGGTCTTTATTGTGAAGGGTTTGTGGCGATTACACGAGGTACTCAGGTTTTATTTATGGGCAAAACAAAACCACAATATAACCACAGTGTAAGAAACACATTTGTAGCCTTTTTTTTTTAATATCTTGGAAATAATGCCTGCCATTTAAAAAAAAAGCTGGCAACCGGCTGTGGTTTTAATAACCCTAATGTGCACTTAATTTGAAAATAAGAACAATTTATGAGTCTTGTTGCGTTGCAGCTGGATAATTTGCGGTCCCGGCTGAACTGTTTAGGACCATTTGCGCGCTAATTCTCAACATTGCTCGATTTGATCACGTCACAAAAGTGAAGTCATTTTTAGTGTCGTCATTTATAATGCAGCAAGGACTGTAAACGAGCAGAACTGACCACCAAGGATTATTCTCTTGTATTGGTGCTGTATTATGTCATATATTAGATACATGCTAAAAGAAAAAAGCATCCAGCACATCTGGGATGAGGTTATTTTATGTATTATTATTAAATGATTATTATTTTAATTGGAGTCAGTTAGCTGATCTGAACCCAATAGAGCTTGCTTTTCACTTACTAAAGACAAATGTGAAGGCAGCGAGAACCACAAAAGGAGCAAAGATGTTTTGAAAGAAAGCATATAGAATATTCTAACAGTTGCTTGATTTGAACCAAATAGAGCATTCTTTTAATAACTGAAGACAAAAATGAAGTCAGAAAGACCCTAAGAGAAGCAGCAGAAGACTTTTTGAAGGAAAAGACGATGAATCTTCAAATATAAGGCCAAGTTGCCTGTTTTTCATTTGTTTGAATAGTGGAGTTTTTTCACTTACTGAAGACAAAAGTGAAGGCAGCGAGAACCACAAAAGCAGCAATGAAGATGTTTTCAAGGCAAGCATATGGAATATTCGTAGAGGTCAAGGCAGTTGCCTGATTTGAACAAAACAGAACATTCTTTTTCACTTACTAAAGACATAAATGAAGGCAGCAAGACAAGAAGCAGCAGAAGACTTTTTGAAGGAAATGATGGCTCATCTTCAAATATATGGCTGAGTTTCCTGTTTTCATTCAAACAGTGGATTTCTTTTTTTTTTCTTCATTTAAGACAAAAGTTAAGGCTGGGAAGACTTTCTGAAGGAAAAAAACAGTGAATATTCAAAGGCCAAGTTTCCTGTTTTCAATTGAATTGTGCCATTGTCCTGCCCCCCCACGCACACACACTTACCAAAGACAAAAGTGATGGCAGCAATAACCACAGACAAGCAGCAAATTAAGGCATTTTGAAGGCAAGGAATGGAACATTCTTTAAAACTGCTCTAACAAAGCAGGTTTTTCATTTACTGAAGGCAACAAGAAAGCAGCAACTCAAGGTGCCTAAACAAGCCCATCCCGAAAGGAAACTTGACTCAACTGCGAAGGATTTCCAACGATTATTCTGTTAAAGGCTAAAAAAAAGAACACCAGCAGCGGGTTTGCAAATTTTTCATGTAAAAAAAGAAAATGTCGGGCAAAGATAATTAGCTAGCAGCAGGGGAGGGGGTGACTTTGGTCAAGTGCACTTGAAGGCTGCATGAGAGCTGTTTTTCTTCTTTTTATTCTGTGCTTCTTTATATCAGCTGCCCCGCCCCCTCATATTCAAACAGACAACCATGTGAGCACAAGGTCACTTCCCCGCCTGGCCAGGCCTGCGTGCCACATGGTCAAGTAGTCGACTGGCAAGCTAAATGTAAATACAGCTCTTGTTAGTTTTTGCCTTTAACAGGAAGTCAAGCTGGGCTACCTTCGTCCATTAGGTCCTGGCAAATGAAAAGACATCATTCACATTATTAAGACGGTCGGGGCAGAGGTGAGGGAAGGGACGGGGGGGATCTGGGATTGTCACACGGTGCAAATATTGCAAAACTCTCACCCCACATCATAATTGAATGTGTCAACATGTCCTCATCTGGCTATTACAACAACGTTTAAGGCTTTGTTGGAAAAAATAAAGAAAATAAAGACTCGGACGTGAACTTTAGCTGCTTATTTTTGCAGATAAATGTTTGCTTTCATTTCACTGTCATAAAGCGCTGCTATTTTTCATCGTACGGCCTTGAAATGTGGAGAAATACATTCAGGGTTCATGGACTTTTTCCAAGGTGAAATTGCTGAGCCCATTTGAACTGTCTTGTTAACCAAAACTCCGGCACATATGTAAACAAGGCTCTCGGATGAGTTCAAGTGCGGAGACTTGCAGAATGATAAAAACAAGTTCCGGTATGAGAGATGATCATATGCTCACTACGGTGGAGGCGTAACGCTCTAAAATTGGCTCAGTAGCACCCCACATCATTTTTATGACAATTCAACTCCCAAAGCCAGTTAGCATCGTGCATTTTGGTGGGCATGTCTATCATGAGTGCAACCACAACGTAGTATCATGGACCCATGCCCAAAAGAAGAGAGGACATCTGCTTTTTTTGTTTAAAGGACTCATTTTGGGACTATTCTTGCCACTTACAGAATAGTACCTTCGATAAAAATTAAGCCCCCACAGTCAGTTTGATTTAACAACATGAAATTTGGTCAACATGTTTATCATGTGTAGACCCACAAAAAAAGTCTCAAGAACCAATGCCCGAAAAGACACAGGAGGTCTTCCAAATTGGTTTGAAGCTGCCATTTTAAGGTCATTTTGGGTAGGGGACCTTTTAAAGACAATTGAGCCATCAAAGCTAGTTTCATTTAGCAACATGGAATTCAGTAAGATTGTTTATCATGCGTACACCTACAAAAAAAAGTATCAAAAGGCTAGACCAGAAAAAGCAAAGGAAGTCTATTTTGGTTTAAAGTGCTCATTTTGGTTATTTCTATGCAATTCCATCAATGAAAATTCAGTCAACTTTATTTTGCAACATGGCAAAATGAAGACACTTTCAAGAATTTCTGACACTAGTTGGAACCCAGAAAAGAAGTATAAATTGCTAACTTTTTTGTCATGTTTTCTTTCTGACAGACTGACACACAAATTGGCAATTTTCCATTGCGCAGATCTACAACATCAGGACATTTCATCCCCGATTATGCTCATAAATTTCACGGCCGCGCGCAATACTAAATAACGCTGAGTTGTTCCGAGGCACACAGGTGTGGTCGACGTCTGTCGGGAGTTAGCCGTCGGTAGTCAGACTTGGAGGTTTGCCAAAGCATGTTAAACTGTAGCCCATTTCGAAGACCTAAATTATATGGCCAGCGTGGAAAAATACGAGTGAGACGTGGAGTAAAAGTAGAGCGGAGAGGAAATGAGGATTGTCTTGAGACGTAAGAAATTTGATATGTGGACAAACAGATGAATAGAAGAAACTGCTAAACAAATGAAACATGAATGATAAATCGGTTTAACAAATGACCACTTGTGAGGATTGGATTTCAGGAATTGGGAACATCCCGGGGAGCTTCTTTAATTTGAAATCCGCCTGATCTTCCTTCCCGTCGGTGGATCCAAAGCCAATTTAAAGTCAGTCAGGATCCACGACACCTTGAACATGGAGTTGTCCAGGGGGTCTTGGTTTACGAGAAAGTTCCGTTCCCAGAGAAACAGATTTGTACGCAAGTTGGAATGTGGCCTATGTCCATCATGAACCTACAAACACAAGGTCTAATTACAGTCAAATATTTAAATCAAAACACATACTGGGGATTCAATATCTTGATCAAGAACACTTCAACATGGTTGGTTGAACCCAAACCTCTAGATTGAGGGTTGACCAGTCTACCACCTGAGCCATGCCGTCCCTATAAGGGGGCCAATAAGAAACTGAATGGCAAATACCAAGAATACGCAGGATTTGTTTTCCAAAAGACTCCACCTGGACATCAAGAATTAGCATGGACTTCTTCTTTTTTTTTCTTTTTTTTTAGGCACACATGTTAACCATTTCCAGAAAATGGTTTTGATAGAGGACACTACTGAACCTCATTATATATTCGTGGACAGGACCCCTCCCTTAAAGCCTTCCATCCTTCCCCAGTGTTGCACTTCACCTTCGACCCCAATCTAAGCCGGTTATGTCTAATTTAGCAGCAAGGAAACAGTTCTTCTGGATGGTTTGTGCGAGTTTGGATGAGAAATTAAGATTAAGCAGTAATGCAGAAGAGAGGAGACGAGAGGAGTGAGAGTAAATGCCACAAAGTGGAACCAGCATCATCCCGAGATGGTGGAACATCTGTTGGGGTGTCAAGTTGCGTTTGTTAGGTTAACCTCCTCTTCGAACGGCTTTCTGCTGCCTTCGGGGTGTCTGATGATGTACAAATGGACTCAAGGGTGGAGAATAGAGTTTCACTTATTGCAATTTCCATCATTATATCGCCTTTGGCCAGGGAATTATTCAGACTTGACTCGTTTTTACCCTGCTACCAATCATTGCAAGGTGGAAGAAGTGTGGTGAGAAGGTCCACTTGTTTATTATTAGTACAACGCTTTTGGGGGGCTCCGGACAGGCTCCGAGACGCAACAGCTTTGCAAGTGCAAAATGAAAATCTATAAATTTTAGGGATCCAATTCCAGAAGGTGAACCTTCAAAAAAATCCCAGAGTTGCACCTCAAGGAGAGCCAAACCCTGACACAAGTTTCACAACAGGACATAACGAAAACATTTCAAGGACCCATGCCAGAAATGAAATGAACCGGAATTTGTGAATTAGTCCAATTGAGCCCTAATCAGAAGCAGGAATCCTAAACAAATGGATGACACTAAATTGCCAATTTCTTTCTTACACTCCCAATGACCCCAGCCAATAAATCGTAATTGGTATTATCAGTGTTAGAACAGATGTAAATTGCATCGGACAGAAACCCAACAGATTCTGAAGACCATACAGCTGCTTCTCATTGCCTGTAGAGCAAGACGCAAATCAGAAATTTGGTTCCTCCCAGCAATTAAATTTAAGAACTTCTAAACCCAACAAGCATCAATTTTCACAAAATAAGACATAGGCTACAATTAACACATTTAAACTGTGACTACAGGTGACATACAGTAACTGCTCTAGACAAGATTTTAGCGACAAAGGCAATGGAAATTTTGTCTATGGAAAGACTTTAAACATAACCCACAGACAGTCTGTGACTTTCATCTCCCTCAAATGAGGCAGATAGGATTTTTAGTCTTACAGCACATATTCCTTCTGCTTCGTGGCAGTTTTCACATCGACTTTGATTAAAGATTGCTTTCCCATGGAAAAACTGCCCATCTGTCTTCCAGGTATTTGTTATACCCTAGATGAAGCAGACATTATAGAGCATCAATCATGTTAAACGTCTAAAAACAGCATCAAAGTATCAGTCCGGTCTACCAACACACAGATAGGGGCTCGCATACGCGTCCGTATATCATCCTTTCTGCCTATATTGTCTGCACCGTACATGAATTCAAGTCAGAATTGTCACATTAAGCGAGCAATTTCCTTTGACATCCATGTTTTATTTGGCTTAAGAGCCGTTCAGTGGAAGACTGGGCCCAACGAGATGGAAGCTTTATTGGGAGACAGCTCAGAAATCACCGCAGCCTTTGCGTTCGTATCGCGCCGTGTTGGCTCCGTTGAAATAAGTGGACCATGGTAGCATATTTCTGCTGACAGATGGACCTTCAGAAATATGTGTTTAGACTGCTATGAAAGGCTACTGTCCCTTGGATTTTTTTTTTTTAAGTAACAAGAGCACTGAGCTCAAGGAGGAGGGGGTGAAGTTTATCCCTCACCGCCTTCCCAAAAATGGCTCCCCTGGGAGTCAATCTGTCCGTCTCTAGGTCAAGTTTACTCCTGGTAACCTCCCTCCTACCATTTGACTGTTTACTCTGTCTTGTCTTTTGCCTCGCTGTTCAAGCTGCTTCTCTGTACTCAGCTATGTTGGCCAAGCTGCCTGCACGTAGCCTTTTCGATTTGAGCGCAGTACATGTGGTTGAAATCTGAGGCGGGCGGCCGCGCTGCCAAGCCACAGGCCTCGTAATGGAGAACTGGCGCAGGAGAATAAGCCATTGTTCTTGATGCTAGTCGCTGGATGGAGAAGTTGGGAAGGATGGAGGGAGGGCAAGTCCATTTGCAAGTTGACTCTTGCCTAACGCAGAGCCCGGGGTCAAAGGAGAGCCCCGTAATCTTTGTTGTAAATCCAGCGACGGGGAGGAAAACACTGCCTGGAAATCATTTGCAGGGACAGGATGCAAAGATGTTAGCAGGGCAATCGCGAGCGGTTGATGGCTGCTGTCAGACAGACTTCAGGCTAAAATAACTGGAACCTGAATCATCCTGATTCAAGATACAGTGAAAGAAAGTTTATTGCAGGAGATGGATTATTTTATGGCTATTAATCCTGCCCAAATGTGCGATGTTCTGCCTGAATCCACTAACACATTTTAACAAAAAACTAACCACAAATTGCCTTTTTTACGCGGGACACTCGTCGTGTCGCCTCTTAGTGCTTGAGTTCTTCATTGTTTGGATTCCCTCCACTAACTTTCATCAGGACTTTTGTCCTGTGCATCAGACAGCTGTTTTCAGTTCCCCTAAAGAGCAACTGTGAATTATTTGCTAGCACCACACAGCCGAGCAAGTTGGTCACTAACAGGCGAAGACAGTGGAGATGTTTCTCGGAAGTCCGGGCGTACCAAAACAAAAAAGAAACGAGCGGATGGGCTACACTCGGCAGCTGGTCCGGGGTACTGATGGAACGCCAACGTCTGGATAAGCAACTGCCGCCTAATTGAATCCACATGTCAAGCATGTTTGCTTGTTGTGGAATGAACAGTAACGGTAGATTCCAGATCGTCATTATCTGTAAAGCGATTGTTTTATAGACTGTCTAATAAAAGGAGAAAACGATCGAGTCTGGATGGGCTTCCATACGAGCGATTATAAATACATCTGGTTCCGATTGACCCTTCTATACAAACCAGAATCCGTTTTCAAGTTAATTACAAAGTCTGACGGGTGCAAATTCTTGTTAAGTCACACCAGAAGCAACTAAACACACTCCAGATTTAATTACCTTTCGGCCACACCTACAGATTCCGACAATTACAGGCTTTCAATTTGTCTTTACCTCACACAGTGGCGTCAGAAAATTACAATAACGACAAACCCTTGTAAAAAGTTATTGCAGACAAGGATGGAGACACTGCTACCCTGCTGAGAGCCTGGATTTAACCTCATGTCCAGATGGATGTTTTTTGTTTTGGTTTTTTTTGCAGTTTCCCCATCATTTTAAAACAGAGCCATCAAGCAGACAAACAGCATCAAATAACAAGTAGTAGGCAATAAATACAAGACAATAGTGGATGTGATGGTGAGCGCTAACCTCCATTTATTTTTCAGATTTTTTTTTCCCCCTTGTGAAACTGCCACAAAATTGCACTTCATGGTTTCTCATAATGTTGATGCGTAGACACCCAGTCTAAGTTACTTTTTGTTAGTCAAATGTCTCCACCCCAACAATCAAAAAACTTAAAACAGTCGAGATGTATCACAACACATTGGCGGCATCTTGTGGCATTGTTACAGAAGAGCATAAAAATACGCTGATAGCCACAAATAATTTTCAGCGACTAGCAAACCGCAAAATGGCAGGGGTTCACCTATGTTAAGAAATTGCCACTTTAAATCCCAAATCTTCATTTCTCACTCTGTCAATATCAAAAAAAAAATAAAAATAATTATTATTATTATTATTATTGGTCGAGCCAACCCCCCCCGCCCCTTTTTTTGTTTTTTTTTGTTTTCCAACAAATCAACTGTAAACAGACACTGAACAAAATATGTAAACTTTTTGGCATGGTGGACAATGACAGGGTGGACATTTTTGGCTAATGTTAGCAATTTATGAGCAAACGTGGGTCTTTACTATTTAAAAAGCAGTTCAAGCAGTCCAAGCTAATTAGTATGCTGTTCAACAAATATATTTTAAACGTGTTAGCATTAAGTGATATTTCACTATGACAGAGTGGAATTGTTAAACTTGACAGCTTCCAACAAGACAAAAAAAAAAGAAAAAAAAACTTACGTTTTAATATTCACTTTGTGACTAGTTACTGTGCGTGGGTCTTCTCCGGGTACTCCGGTCTCCTGCATGGCAGGTTAATTGGGCGCTCCGAATTGTGTGCCTGTGTGTTCGTCTCTGTGTGCCCTGCGATTGGCTGGCAACCAGTTCAGGGTCTACCCTGCCTACTGCCCGAAGCCAGCTGGGATAGGCTCCATCACCCTCCTTGTGAGGTACAAGCAGTTAAGAAAATGGATGGATGGATGGATGGATGGATGGATGGATGGATGGATGGATGGATAGATGGATGGATGGATGGACGGATGGATGGACTAGTTACTGTTTGAGCCTCCATTTACAAAGTATTGGAGGGCTTCTTAAAGGGGAAGTTACCCCATTATGACAGGGTGGACAGCTTTTTTAGGAACAAATAAAAATGTTAAATAGGATTATGAAAAAAAAAAAAACATGATCAAAATGGTTTTTTTTCCCAAATAACTTGCAGACAAATGAAAAAAATCATCATGTATATTCAATGAAGCAAAATTGAAAGAATAAAAAAGGACTAGGTGAACAATTTGATGTGGACCCGAACTAGAACTGTTTGGCCCTGGAGGAGACTCAGTCTCTCTAATGGCTGTTAAACACTTCCCCATACGGGAACCCTATTGTTACAAATTCCCATCTGTTTGTATGGAAGTACTGCTTTGTTGTTTCTTCCAACGGGCACCCAGTCTCAAGGCTAGAGTAAAACACAGAGAACGAGCAAAAGAGAGGAGCTCGGTTTCCATGTTGTCATAGCTGACGGTGGATAAATGAGCTGTTCTAACATCAGAGCAGAAAGCAGCCGCTGTCCGATAGGCCAGCTGTTTCCTACCTCTCTGCATTTCCTCGGAAGCTGATGCTTGATGTAGACCTGTGTCATCCAACTCGACGAGCGCGAAGAGCCAGAAAACACTGGCACAGCACACAGAAGCTTCTCGTTATGCTCTGCAAAAACACAAACCGAAAATACGTCATTGTTGCAATTTTGTTATTTCTTTCCTTAACATTGTTGTTTTGATTCCAACAGTGGTGCTAGCTTGCAACCTAAGGCTAACTTGTTAACAATCAAACCAAAAATCCTGTCTAGTATTGTGCCTGAACATGTCGGCAGGAGTGACCCTCAAGTTGTATTTACTGCCACCTGTTGCCTAACACACGCTCCAGCAGACGGATGAAGTCGCTCTTTCAGAATCTCAGACTGCTCTGGAGTTTTAGCCACCTCTGACATGCACTGCAGCTACGAACTTGAGAAGGTTTTCACCAAGAGATCTAAAATGTGCTTGGTCACAGTAGCCGCTGCCGCCGGGGTTGGCAAACCCACCCCCAAAACACCCGTCCGTACCGTAAGCTCCACATGTGTGCACGATTAGGGCGGCGTGGCAGATAATCCATAAAGTTCAAAAAACATTTGATGTGATGGATGCCGCCGCGCTGCCCTCTGCGCTCACATCATCATTAGTAGTAGCACCGGTGCGGGTGATCCATCCTCATTGCAAGTGGACATGTCAGCCGGTACAAGGCGGTTTCCCTTCTCGCTGAGGTGGTTACTTTTGTTATTGTACTTCATTTCTTGTATTGGGGGGGCTGATTAATAAAATGCTATAACAACAAATATGTGCATTTTTATGTACCTGTATTCACACAAACGCGATAAAAATGGTACTTCGGAGCATTTTGTAGATACAACAATTAGCGTGAAGGCACATTTTTATGTAGCTACATTAACAGCGTCCTCCTGAAATGCCCCAACATAACAGTGTGGTAACCACAGAATGAATAAAGTCCATGACTATCTTGCCATAACGCTAACTCAAGAAACGATATTGTGCAGAATGGGCCTCATGCGTGGGAATCACTTGATGCCGTAAATCCGTATTTCAAGTCCCTTACTATTGTCTTTGAATGCACCTTTCTTTTGCTAGCTTGTGGATATCGTATCACCGCTACGCAAGTGGGATAATTATCATGTTGACATGCGTCAACAGTCCATCATAGACGCTTGCAACAGAGACAATCCCGTTATTTTTAAAAATAAAACATTTTTTAGCCTCAGATAATACTGGAACTACAGTAAGTTCTTCTTCTTCTTATTATTATTAGATTATTATTTCAACTGTGCAGTGGTTGGGGTTTTCATTGTGTGTTAGCATTAAGCTAGCAGACCTCTCTGTGGTAAAGTTATGTGGTTTGGTTAAATACACAATGAGTAATTGTTTGTTTTAGGGTTACTTTGACAGTAAACTTGAGTTGTGACTGGGCCGTAAACAGCTTGAAGCCTCTTTTTGGGAAAAATTGTTCTGCCAAACTGCTGCTGCGACAGATCTGGAGAAGCAAGAAAGTCCCCATTCTTGGCCTTGTTTAAGAGACTTGTTCAATGGTGCCGATGAGAATAATTTGTGGTCAATGTGTTGTCTTGCGCCAGCCTAAAAAAAACATCTTCTAGCCTTAAAAAATCTGTTTAATCTGAATTTATTTCAGTTATCATTCACTCATTTATCATTTTGTGTTACACACTTCTGGGAAAAAACGATTTGATAAAAGTCAAACGAATGTTAGCACAGAGTATTTAGTGTGCAGAAGACGTATCGGTACTTCGTGTTAAGCACACAGTCTAAGTCCTTTTAACACCTCTTTGGAAGTCTCGGCAAAAGGATAGCATGTCTGGGTCACAAGGAGACACTTGACTGATGAGGTCGTGAGGAATGGTTTTAGTTTACCGCAGGGCCAGAGGGAATCCCACACGATTGGGAAAGAACACCACATGGACCCGGCTGGTTGCTAAGTGTCTGCTTTGGAGGTTCGTGACTGGTACAATGGCGGCTTAAAAACAAACACCCGGGCAGCCGCACGGTGCTGGTAAGTGTCCTCCAAAGCTCGGGATCGATGTTGGCACTGATATCGATATATGCAATTATTTGCCGACTTCTATGCAGCCTCCCACGCTTGGTGAGTTCTGATTAGCAGGGCTTTGTTGTCTTCCCCTCATGGCATGCAAACCGCGGTCGAATTTTTGGGAGAAAAACAAGTTTGTTTTTTTTTGTTTTTTTTTAACAACCCCATCCGATCAAGATTTTGCATCAAATGCTGTCTCCATCCGAACCAGATTCTTGTTTGTTTTCAATTGATCGTCTGCTGCTTTCATGTAACAATGCGGCCTATGTTTGACATAATATATCGAGCGCAAAGCCACACATTCCGCGGTCGATGCCGGCGAGAGAGCTGGTTTGATTTTGTGAAGATTATCCAAGGGGTTCATCCTTTTCGGCCTGGCACAGTTTGTCAAGAACAGAACCTTTTGCTCAACTCATTCATCAAGTGCTGGATTGGCTTTGTCGGGTCAGCACATTCCAGCCTTTCCATCATCAGCATTGGCGGAACCACCACCAACCGGATTATTAACGACAATTACTGATTTCCTTCAAAACTTGCTGAGACGTTTAAAAGCACCCTGTAAACTTCCCACTGGCACCTTCTACCGTCCAATTCCATTCACCTCATTTACAAGGCCAAATATTATTAATCGGACTATTGTAGGGTGTTATAAACCACATATAGGTACTGTATGTTATGTTATAATAATGTAGGCTTCTATTTGATGGAACTGTTTTTGCTTTTTTGTGTCTATGTGAGAAGAAAAATGTAGCGCGTTGCGACTCGCTAATGAGTTACATATAGACAATCATTCATACTCACATTCACAGCTGCACAGGAATAAAGTGAGTGCGCTACTGATTTGATTTCATTTAAATGTTAGCACAAAAATGTAAAACATATTTCTAATTATTATTATTATTTATTAAGGTCCTAAAATGAATTTGTGATGGCTAAATTCAACCAACAAATCCCTCGTTTTCGCATCTCCATGTTCGTAAGATCTGATTGTTAGCACACCAAAAGGAAAATGGGGAAAAAAATTCATATATTTACAAGCTAGTCAAAAAACTATACACTAATTAACTCATAATTTACCGTTACTAATTTTTGTCCCATTCCAGTCGGTATGTGGTACTTCCATGGATCCTGTCAGCTTGGTTTGGGCACTTTTTAAGGTATACAAAACAAGCCTTGTTGAACACATCAGAGGGAACAAGACACGAACAAAACAACAACAATAGAGGAGACCTGATCAAGGAGAGCATTTATCCAATTGGAGACTGAGGGCATCGCAAAAACAGAGGGCAGCAGCAAATGGAGACTGCAGCATATACTACTGCCAGATCCAGAACTGTCACTTTGTATTTGCTTCTTGTCGGTAAGGAGACCGATTTTATCCAAGAGGAGGCTGAAGGCAGCAACAAAATGGGGCGCTGCAGCAAAATGGAGATTGTGGAGTATAGTACGACAACATTGTATAATACACCCACATCCAGAACTTTCACTCTGTATTTACTAATTTCATCCAAGAGGAAACTGAGGGCATCAAGAAAACCTAACACTGCAGTAAGTGGGAGATTATGGAGCATAATACTGAAGCATATAAAGCTGTCAAAATGTACTTCATACTTCTCCACGGTAAGGAGACCAATTTCATCCGAGAGGAGACTGTGGATAGCAAGAAAATGTGGAAAGTTTGGAGTGAAATCATACATCATCCAGTGTTGCCAAACATTAATTACTGTACTCTCTACATTATTGAGGGATGATATCCAAGAGGAGACTAAGGGCCGGGAGAAAACAGAGTGCTACGCTACAGTGAAACAAATTTTCGCTATTCGTTTTATAAAGGTATGCTGTAGTTTCTGTTATTTTTCATTTAAAACAGTTTTGTTTTAATTTTATTCCCAAAATGTTTTTTTTCAGTTTTACCTTTTTAGCATTTCGTTAGTTTTTGTTAACCTTCAAGCTGACTGCTCATTAAGCTCGATATTGGAATAGATGGAAAAGAGCAGCCCACTTGTCTATGGCTTTCGCACTAATACCTCCCATAAAAAAATAATAAAAAAAATTCACTGGCATGACAACGAGCAGTCGTCGCCGAACACCCCGTCGGATCGCTTTACGCTGGGAAAAACCGCCGCTGCTTCCCAAAGATCCAAAAATGACATCTGATGGCAAATGGAGACGTTGGCTTGCAAGTTGACCCCGATGAAGACGCGCCCACGGGGACCAGCTACCGCACGACTGGAAAAACAACTATTAAAGAAATAACTGGACTTAATCCATTGGTGATTTGCGACGAGTTTTCATTGGAAGTGACATCTCAGCAGTGCAATTTAAATTAATTGCTGACGCATAACGACACGTGTGGTTTCGACTCTGTCGGCTCGCAGTGAAGCATTCGAGGTTGCGCAGTACATGGCGGGGGTCTCGAGTTCATTGTGGGAAAGAACACGTTTGGATGCAAACTACAACCTGCTACTATTGATACAACGTGACGACTGATTGATGTTCTTGTTTTTTAGAAAATAGGAAGCCTTTCTGGTCGGTGGGAATTGTGGGGGCAGGTGGACCCCAGAACACAAAAAAAGCAGCCTTAGGTGAACTTTAGAAGCTTCCGGAGAGAGAAAAAAACCCTCCAGAGACTGAAGTGAACCAAGAAAGAGAAAACGAAGCCATTTTCACACACAAATTTGCTGCATCACAGCCATAGCAACAGTAATCCTGTAAGTCCTATTCACATACTAAAACATTTGCATTTTAATACTTTATTATTATGATTTTGAAGGGTAATGCTGTTGATGACATAAAAGTGTTTGGGGTCATAGTTTGTGGTCCATTTTCAGTTCAAACTATTAATATAGCCAATTAATCATATTTTAATGTCAGACGTAACGCTATACGTGGCATTACTTTATAGCAGTAAACATTTCTTGACAATAATATGATATGTGACCTCACGTCTAAACATGACATTCTGATTAATATTACATTTGTGGAATATGAGTTCTGCAACAAAATCCAGCCGCTTTTATCCATCTCAGGGGTGGCCATTTTGCTACTTACTGTCAACTTAAGATGACATCACAGTTGCTCAGCTGGCTGTTTTCTGATGCTGAGCTGTGATTGGTTGTTACCTGAGACCTGAGCAACTGTGATGTAAGTTTCACTCGTTAGCAAGTGGCAAAATGGCCACCTTCTGATATTGATAACTGTTGTATTTTACTGCTTAAAATCATGTTCCACTAATGCAATATTTACCAGAATACCGTATTTAGACTAGTGGGGCTGCATAGAACATATTGTTGTCAAGAAATGTTTTTGGGTTGACTTCCACTTTAACTCTTAGACTGCCAAAAACGCTTAATAACGATCAGTAAAATCACGACGTATGCCGCCATAAACGTTAAATGACGTCAACTAAGTTTTTTATTTATTTATTTTCTCAGTGCAACGTCTAAGTGCAGTGCTGCCTGGTCAATGTGTTGTGGAATCAAAAACACACACGAACTATGGCCAGCAGATGGAAGCATTGTATCTCTTTTTGTGAACGATCAAAGCCTTTGTCATATCAAAGTTTTTTTTTGATAAAGTGTGGCAGTAAAAGAGTTAATGTCATCGCCAATCTTCCTCTTTTGAAAAAGACATGACTTGGACTGGCTAAGATATCGTTTCCTTCAACTAGGTGTCACTTCAGAATTATGTTTCACCGAAAGCTGTACAAGTCGGCGGTATGGCAGCCCATAAGTGATTAAAAAAATAAAAACAAACACCCAAGGCAATGAGACAGCAACGGACATGAAACCTTGATGTCAAGTAGAGGGCTGCAAAATATCAAGATTTGCGCCGCAAAAAGCCCCCAGGCCTCATCTTTGAGACCCCTGCTCAATAGCATCACAGCGATACAGCATTCCACTTAACAAATGAAATCTGGTGTAACATAAAAACTGTACTCAACAATGATTACTGCTTTCAACCAAGATGGTGGAAAAGTGATTATATTGTGTTTAAGTTCAAACCAGCTCTGTTCCAGCTCTAAAAAACGAGAAATTTCCAGACATGAACAGGATGTGTTAAAGGAGCAATTTTTGCTGAGGTTAGCTTAGCCTCTTTCACACGCCTACAAATATTCATCTATCTATGCCAATAAACGATCACAGATTTCACTCTGAGTAAGGACATTTGGGAGTAAATTGAGACGTGATGATCATTTCACCGTAAATACTCTATTTGGTGGTGTGCCGTCAGATTATATGAAATATGTGCCTTGGCTCAACAAAAGTTAGGAAACACTGCGCTAGTCCTTTGTATTTCATGGTGTATTTTTGCTAGTTTATATGTATTCGCTGTGAATGCCAGATGTAAAAACGATGGCGCCATTTCCTCCAACCATCTTCTCAGCTAGTCCTGAATTAATCCGGTTTCAGACACATGTTAATCCGAGAGACGTGGGCTGGATTCCAAGAAACTGAAATAAATCAGAGGCTCCGGATTACTGTCCTGCGAGCGGAGCCGTTGTGAAAACAGAGGGGCACCGCAACTCAGCACATCATTTATTCGAACGTGTCGGCAGCAGGAAATACCCTCTCACTTATTTTAAAGGAAAAAAAAAAAGTAAAGTTAATCACTTTCACAGCTCCGAAGAGACCCTGCGTCTACTCTGGAGACATGGAAAAATCCGGAATGTCGCAGTTGTTGGAGTACATGGGAAGAAAATGTCACGTCATATAAATCAAAACACGTTTCATTCAATTCCTTATCAACCAATGGAGTTAAGATACTAGTGAGGAAAATAAATCTACGGACATTCTGATGAGGACTGTCATTTTTCTTTCTTTCTTTTTTTTTTTAAACATGCATTTAAATGTGTTTCTGCGGTTGTTTATTATAGAAGACGTTTGTGGCAAGCCAACTTTAATGAACATGAAGTCCTTGTATGACCAACAACCATAAACTCAATTACAGGTAAGGGGATATAGTAAATAGCATTAAGTTCCTGATATTTTACACCTTTAAATCTCCCCCAGAAAAAAATAAAAAAATTAAAAAATACAATAAAAAAATAGTGGAACCTCTAATGTCAAAGAAAAGCCTTTGTGAGGTCCTGGATGATTGAATTTCTATTGCCTAAAGTTGACATGAGGATGTGAAATAACAAATTGATTAAAAAATATATATATATATATTGGCAGTTTTCCGAGCACATCTGCGTGGAACACTACTAACACACCCCACACCATCTAATAATTGCTCAGGATAATCTTTAAGAGAACTCTGACAATCGGACCGTTTTGATCGTAAAAATCACTTGTAAATGCATCCCACATCCAAGGCTGATCTCAAGCGATAATTTCTAGAGGCATCAGATCAGGCCTTTGCTGGTTTATATCGGGAGAATCACTCGACATAGAACACACCAGAAAATAATCACTCAGGATAATCTCTCAGAGACATCCAATAATCGAACCTTAAATGATTTTTAGCAGAAAAATCCCTCAACGCACCAACACCACAGGGTTTTTCGGTAATATATTGCTGACTTGGGAGGAAAAAACAAAAATCACAACACACTCTACACCACAAGATAATCGGAGGCATCCGATAATCACGCAATATTTAAACAGGCCAGATTGATGTGTGTATCCCACTTTAGTGAACTTGAAGGTTCCAGAAACTCGCATGTTTGCACCCTGACGAAACGAAACGAAACGGCGTCTTCATGTGTATGACCGTTTCACGCGAGCGCTATTGTTTCTCAACCGCTTGCCCTCTTTGAAGGCTCATTAATTCTGGTCACGCACGCCGTTAAGTTTGTAATTCAAGCAAGACGCGTCCCATCCGTCCTCCGCTCTGTCTTTGCCGTTTGACGTTTGGAATGTGTTGACAAGACAGAGTCGTACCAACTGGGATCACAATGTGCGGTGGCACGCCAGAACGACGGGTCATACGCGAGGATGAAAAAGCAGAACGTTTGTTTGTATGAAGTAAACAAACAATCGGTGCCTAGTGATCGATAATGAAAGTATCATTCCGTTTGATGGATTGTGGTTCAAGTTCAATATCCAACATTTGTTGGAGTTTGGCTACACACGAGATGGATGAACTTAGGTTGGCCTTTTGCAAACTTTTGAGCGCACATGTCAAACTTCAGGACTTTTTGTTGTTCTCTAACAAGAAGCTGAACGGCAAAATTCACAGCATGTGTTTGATCTCTGTGACTCTACCAGTCTCTCTCTATCTCTGTTAAAGTGGAAGTCAAGCTTAAACATTTCTCGACAATTATATTTTATATGTGACCTCACTCGTCTAAACATGACATTCTGATTCGTATTACAATTTTGGAAGATGAGTTATGAAGCAAAATTCAGCCGTTTTTATCCATCTCATGATGGGATGACCATTTTGCCACTTGCTGTCAACCGAAGATGACATCACAGTTGCTCAGGGCTCAGGCTCAGAGCTCACCTGTTTTATGAAGCTGCACTGTGATTGGTTGTCACCTGAGACATGAGCAACATTGATGTCATCTTCAGTTGACAGCAAGTGGCAAAATGGCCACCCCCTGAGATGGGTAAAAATGGCTGGATTTTGCTTCATAACTCATATTCCACTAGCGCAATATTAACCAGAATGCCATATTTAGACTAGTGGGGCTGCATAGAACATATTTTTATCAATTATCAATTTAAGTCCTGCGTGTTATCCCGCAGTAATAATGTACTGTTGAACAGTTGCTTAGCCCCGTCTCAGTCTTATGATGTTGAAATGTGAACAGCATGATGGAGACGATGATGATGAAAATACCGATTCTAATTGAACCAGAATGTGGGGATGTTGCTAATTTTGCTATTCAGCTCTTTGTTACAGAACAAAAAGTTGTGCAAAAAGGACTGAAACATCAGACAGTTGGACATATTCAAGCAAACCGATGATTGACTGGACTTAGACAGAAACCCAAGTCAAGGTGGACTAATACATGCTAACCAATCGAGTAAAATGACCACATAATATAACATTCCGGCTGGATGATTTTTGTATATGTCATAAAAAAGTAACTTCAATGGGTATAATGATACCACAATTTTACAAGCGTTACTTTTTGAAAGCGTTACTCCATCTGATTGATGGTCCCGATTTAGTTCATGCGAGGTTACATCTGAATACCTTATGAAGGAGAACACAGGTTCCAAAGAACAGGTATGATCCTTTATTGGATTTTCTGTATCACGGACAATTTTTAGGTGTTGTATCAAAATCCACGCTGCAGTCAATTGCTCCCGAGGGTGTCGTATCATAAATAATCTCAGCAAGGGCTTTCAGCACTATGGAAATAGCTTGGAAAGAGAAAAGTCACAAGTGTTTCTCTTTACGTGTTAAATATATGACGTTGACTGGACGATGCGTGAGGTCCAATCGACAATGATATGTCAGTCCGCTGATAAGTGAGGACGATACTCAACTGTGGAGTTTTTTGTCAGTGGAATAGACGAGACGCGTCACGTATGGTGGTCTCATAAATGTTCTGGCGGATATTTTATGGACCCACCAGAAAGGCGTCTGATCAATCCCAAATTTCATCGCCATCCAAAGCATACAAGTGGCTGCCACAAGGCTCCGTTTCCACCAAAGGAATAACAGCTAGTCATGGAACACATGTTTTGAACCCTGACCAGACCGGATTGCAAAATGATGGCGTCCACAGAAATGCGACCGCATTAGGGTTGGTTGGAACGTCTTCAAGGCTTGGAACAATCGTACCAAGGTAAATTGGTGCTGAGCAGATCTCTTTTACGCCGTGGCCTGTATATTATTTTTATTATTATTAGATTCCGTCGGGATGTATTGGATTTATAGGCGTTCATCCGGTGTATCCGCTGGCGAAGAGATTTTCTGGTGTCACAGTTTTAATCTGGAACATGTTAACATGGCGTGCCTTCAACACATCCATCTATTTTCTGGAGTGCTTGTCATCATTACGGTCATTACAAATGAGCTGGAGGCTGTCAGCTGACTGAGGCTGAGGACACCCTGGACTGGCTGCCAGCCCATTGCAAGCCTTCACCAACAGTATATTTCATTATTGCTTGTCTAGATTTTCAAGTCATCGAGATTCTTGGTTAGCTAGGTCATGGTAATTTGCAAAATGAGTCAACTGGACTCTTTATTTGTTGAAGGCATTTCAACTTGAATCAAAATGGCTTCTTCAGTCCCAGCGATCTTCCATATCCAGAATTTGGACATCGCTGTCCTCTAAAGGAACGTCTCTTATTCTTTAGATGTCAATGAACTGTTGATTCTGGACTCGAAGAAGCTAATCTGTGCTGTTGTGACGTGTTGGTAAAGAGGCTATTTTGTCTTGATAATGTAGAGATCATTGTAATCCTCACTACACTGTACAGTGTTCGATCATTTATCGCGGGTTCATCTTTCGCGGCCTCGCTGTTTTGCAGATCTTTTACAGCAACGCTTTTTTTTTTTTTGGTCTTTGTGCGGCCGTATCTCTCAAACCTTATGTCCCACCGGGGACATACGGGCATCCGGGATTCATCGCAACAAGATCTTTCCAACGGTGGTTGTCCCGTCGCTCCACGACATTGCATTCCCAAGATATAAAATATATACTGTGCTGTATAACAAGTAAATAAAAAAAACAACAACATACTTTTAATGAAAATGACTGTAAATTAAAAAAAAAACACACAAATGATGAATAAAAAAGCATTCATAAAAAAACTAAAAATCATACCAAAACGGAAAAACATAATAAATGAAAAAATATATATGTTCTGTGCTGTATACTGTAATAAATAAATGAAAAAAAAACATACAATTAATGGTAAAAAATGAATGTAAATGAAAAAAGAACATATATTGTGAATGAAAAAGCATTTATAATAAAGTAAAAAAAATCACACCAAAAAAAACAATAAACGAAAAAATACATATAAGTAACAGGATTTATTTATTTATTTATTTAAACGCAAATTTCCATTATTGCGGGTAGTTTTTGGAGCGTAATATCCGCAATAAATGAGGGGACACTGTACTCCGTAAAAAATCATTTTGTTGAGTTTCTAATTAACAAATTACTTTACCGCCTGTTTATGTACAGGTGAGTAAGATGGTAATAAGGTGTTTTAGATCATTGTTTGAGGAAGACGTGGAACGAATCGCCGTACAACTTGGGTACTTGGATTATATAAAAAATAAAATAAAAATGTTTGAGGTTTTATTTTGTTTGCACCATCAGAACAAATCAAGCCAGCCGCAACAGCTTTCCAAATCATAGCTGGACATCAACGCAATGGCCTTGGTTGTCTTTTATTTTGAAGTTGACCTTCACGGTATGTGGCAGCATGTTCCTGCCATCATGACTGCAGTTGACTTGATTGCGGTAGCGGCTAGCAACAGGTGCTGTCTGACTACTTTACAAATTCTGAATCGAGACACCTCTGATACTAACAGCATTACAAAGTTGAAGTTCCTACTGATCCATTTTTAACAAACCAGGCTTACTCAAATGTGCTGGTTTTAGTAGGCTACTGTATACAAAAATTTAATCTACTAATGTTTTGACAAGAAAATTCTGTATGGTCTATCCATACATGGTTTAAACGTCGTAAAAACATATCTTAAAAAAGTGAACCAGTCGGTTGTTCATTATGTGAAATTTACTCAATTGTTCTTGAACCAGGCAAAAAACATTATTTTATTCGAGTACAAATGCAGCCTTCAACGTGTGACCATCGCCGCGATGGAAACACAAATCAGATCAAGTGTTACCGCTCTAAATTGTACTTTGGCAAAGCGAACCGAACAACAGCACCGCTTTGGTGGAAACACGCACGGCTACGCTCTCTTATAACAACCTTTGTCTCCCAAAAGTATATTTCAGATTACTAAATGGGCAATGAAGGTTTTATTGTGTGCGTTAGGGCGCGCCGTTGCGAGCCAACAAGAGCAAGTAACCCTTAAAAGTGTCTCGCCCATCATCACACGCTAACGACATCCAAAAAAGCTTTGCACAACACGCGAGTGACAGCGGAGACGGACACGTCTCAGTGCCTCCGACTGACAAGTTGTGGTCTTATCGGAGCTGAAATGAAACACATGTACATTCTTTCAGCGCCGCCAGTGCAAACAGATTTAAGGCCTCTCGCTATTGGCAAGCCATAAAGAAATTGCAGAAACGGCAAAGGAGTTTGAAGGGGGAGCCAAAACACTCAACAGAAACGTTCTGCCTTGTGTCGAGGCGAGGAGGCGGAGGAATTTGAACCTCGTAGGTATGCCTCATGGTGGCCTGAGAGTGCTTTTTGCTCGGCGAGGGATTAAGGGATTCATATGGATCTTATCGTGTTTTACTGGGTCCTTTATGCCGGTCACGCAACTCGTGCAGATGACCACTTCCTCTAAAAGCGTTTTGACACTCTTGCCGACAAAACCGAGTGTGAGGCCGTCTTACGTTTTCACGGAATAGCACTGAAAACAGACTTGCTTCGCTATACCTGTAAAGTTTATAGCAGTGTTTCGCAAACTTTATTCAGCCAAAGAACATATTTTATGTTTGGGAAAAAAAAGGTTGCAAAGAGTAAAGTCAGTGACAAACTCACTGCTCCATGTTTATATCAATAAAACACTCACTGGCAAGACCCCTCACTATCTTTGCTCTCTGCTCACCATGCATACCACCACCCACACTCTCCATCCCAGTTTTATTAACATATTTTTTTCCCCAAAGTCGTCTTTCAATTTTCAGGCCAAAACTGAAACACTCTTGAAAAATATTTTAACTCATCTGATTCTTTCCCATATCAAATTATATATTACTCACTATATTAAACGAAATTTGAGAGCAATACTGTACATCGTCACCCTCAAGATGCTTCATCATTTCTGAAATAGAGCATTCAATTATATACATATGGTAGAATCAATATTTGGTTCAGATGTTCGCATTTTCTGGAAAAATTGGGGGGGAGAAGAAGAAGAAAAAAAAAGATTTAGGCCATTATTTGAGGAGGCTGGCAACATGATTGCTGCACCTGTTTTGACAGACACGTGTTAGATGGTTTTGGGATCATAGTTTGCAATCTCTGTGCAAAACTCTGAAGAGGGAGATTTGCTGTGCTGTATTCCCAAAATGAAGTCCCGTTATCTCATCTGAACTTGGAAAAAAAAAAAAAAAAAAAAATAAAAAAAAAAGCTCATTCAAGATGTTTGTCTGCGCACAACTTGACTATTGCAATTTTCTCATCAACTTCCTCAACAAAACTTCCTTAGATCGTCTTTAATTAGGTCAGAAGGCCGCCGTTCGGCTTTTGTCTAGATCACAATGGCTCAGCCACATCATTTCCATTGTGTCGTCATTGCACGAGCTCCCTTTTAATTTCAGGATTCAGAGCGAAATGTCAACTTCGAGAGGCCTCACTGGTCAGGCTTCTGCATACTTGGTGGGTCTGATGTCATTTCATTGTTCAGTTTGGTCAGTGAGGTCTACTAAACTTTTTTTTGTTTTGTGTTTGTTTGTTTTTTCCAGAGAAATAAAATTATATAACGAGCCTTGCAGTCCATTGCTCGCCAATTGTGGAATGTTCTTTCCATTTAACAGCTGCCTCGTCTGGACATTTTAATTAAGAACTTCAAAATACATTAATTTTGTTAAGGTGGGCATTCTAGCAAAAATCTGCTCAGTTTGGATTAGTTTTTCTCGTCTTACTGAGTAATATTTGCGATTTTGTATTTTAACCGTGTGAAGCCCCTTGTGAGTCCTCCATGAGAAGTGTCGTATCTCGGTTTTCGTGATAAATCTGATCCAGAAAGTCAGACTAAAACCGAAAATCCAAAACAACATTTTCCACAGGAATTAATAATGTAAAGCCAATGTATGACACCTGAAAATATTAAAAAAATAAATAAAAAATAGGAAAGGGACCCGCCCTCATGAGTCAGGAGCTTAATGAAGCTTTGGTAGCGCATTCGCCCCCTGGTGGTTGGCTGACTACTAGTTCCGAAAGTGCTTCATATGCACCAAATCTGCAGAAGAGCCTGCATTGTCAGTGTAAATATTGCCGAAAGTCAGTTTAATGTAATTAATTGTGGTAGCAAAAACCATAATGATGATTAAAATTTTATTAGTTATTATGCTGGGTGCTTTCTAAGAAATGCTTCGGATGAACGTGCCCACATTTTATTTTGTACAAAACAAAATATAAAAAGAAATTGACATTAACTTTACTGTTATGGACACAGTCTTCACTTATCCTAAAATTTAAGTTTATGTTATTTCACCAGAAATCCAAATATCCCCAACTTTCTGGGACTTGGTCTCAGTTTCACATTCACGTCCCACCCTATGATTGACTGGCAAGCAGTCTCGGGTGTGGACCACCTGCCGTGACCAAGAACAGGATAAACCGCACTGAGAACCATCAGTGCAAATGCATGCGTTTGAAAGTTTGGCCAATTTTACTGCACATGCTTTGGCTTGGAAGAAAACCCGTGCAATAAATTGACACTTTTGGCGCTGGTGTCAGCTCGTTCGTCAACATGTCAACCTTGCCTAAAAGTGTTAAGTCGGCTTCTTTTGATGGAAGCTGACAGCGTAACAGGAACCATTTTATCATTTTCCACATACAAGCCAGAGACCAATTTAAAAACAATTTTACGACATGAAATGTGATTATGAAATGTGGACGGTCGAGCCGCAGGTGTTGGTTGCATAGTTCGTGCGGAAAACTTGCACGAGTTTGATGTTTTCAGAAGGTTGAAATGATCGCTGTGGTTCTCGTTTGGGGATGCTGACAGGCAGAAAAGCAGAATGTTTTCATTTTGAAATGACTGCTTTTTTGTATTCTGTTATTACAACTTTAATTTCCTGTTTTTCCCATTGTGTTACGATGTAATTCTATTGTCCACAAAAAAATATGACTTGAGTAAAATTATTATTCTCCTCATTTGTGGCTTCAGTCCCAAAAAAACTACGACTGTTCTCTTAATATTTCAACTTTTCTCATAAAATCAAGACTTTCTTCTTTTATTTTGTAATTATTTTGTGAATTTATTTTTCCCCTGCATAGCCTACTATGATTTTATTAGTCTAAAATGATTGTAACTCATGAAAACGTTTTCCCCATAGAAAAATAAGGACTTTGTTTGTCAAACTAAAAAGCATTTTCTGTTCAATTACATTTTTGTGCTATTCTCCTTAAATTTAAATATGTTGGAAAATTATATATATAAAAAAATCACAAACAATTTTGAAATTATACTTTGCGATTTTATTCTAAGAAAAAGTGTGACAATGCTAGTAAAATTTGACACAAACCTTGTGAAAAAAAAAATCTTTACAAATTTTTTTGTAAATTCCTTGCTTAATTTGACCCAAAACTAACAACAACAAAAAAAATAGTTTATATTTTCATATGATTACTAGGACTTTGTAAAATGATGATTATTTTCAAAATACACAAACTATTCTCATAAAATCGTGACTTGATTCTTGAAAAATTACTTACATTTTCTTGGAACTTTCTGACCATATTTCTTTTTTTTTAACAGTACTTTGTCTTGTATTATTACTATAACTTTATTTGAAATCTTTTGAGTGACATATTCTTTTAAAATTGTAAGCCTACATTTTCCCCCAAAGTAAAAAAAAAAAAAAAAAAAAAGTACTTTATTTTGTATAACCAAGTAAAATCAGAACTAGTCTTATAAAATTACAACTTTTTTTTGCATACATTTCTAAATTGATTCCCGAAATATTGCAACTGTATTCTCGAAAAAGCATGACTATGCTTCTAAAATGCAATTTTCCTTGTCTTTGTGCTAGAAAGCGAATCTTGACCTAGCCTAGCCGCCAAGTCATGGGTGCAGTAAGTCGGTATGTGTGCGGTGTTATGTGAACTGAAATCGTTATCTCCCCTTTAAAGTTCATTCCTACATTTTCTCGACAGCTTGTGTGGCAAACCGTAGTGGTCTGACCAGACTGCACTGACCATATTCTCGTTTTCCCCTGTGCTTGTAAACGTTAAAAAAACGGGCACCGACGCGTCCAGTGTTTTCTCACCGCGGCCCAACTGCAGCTGTTCCATGTCATTTACTTTCCCCCAAAATAAGCAATTAATACGCTCAGATGGAGCTGAGGTTTTTACACCAGCTCGGGGAAGTCTCGCGGCGCGCCACTCGATATTTCCTGCACGTGCGTAATTTGTAGCGTTGTTATTTGTTTTAGCTCAAATTTCTGCATGCGCGGATGATGGTTTTGCCGAGATTAATAGCCGGGAGCGCCGTTGCGCTTAATTGTTATGTCATTCGGTAACGGGTCCAGCTTCCATGCGGCAGTGAAATTGGCGGACATCTGGGAGAAAAAAAAAAAAAAAAGGAGAGGTAGAAAAAAGATAGCGCCGACATTAACGTTGTTCTCAACAAATGGGAGGAAACAGTAGAAGACATTTAAGGGAATGTCAACAAATTCTGCCCATCTGGAGAAATCATAACTTTATATTAGTCACTATGTTACATGACTTACGTTTATAGATAAAAAAAAAAAAATTTGTAAAATTAAAATGCTTTTTTTTTGTAACATTTACCTTTATTTTGGTTAAATTACAACTTCATTTATGTACAATTCGGGTTTTATTATTACTTTACTTTACTAAATTACGGCTGATGACGGTGATCACACCCAAAATAAGTACATTGGCGTGAAATTTTGACTTTATTCCAGTGAAATGTTTTTTTTTTCTGGTAAATAATACAACTTTATTCTTAGAAAAGTCTGACTTATGTCTGTTTTTTTTTTTTTTGGAGGATATTATTTATTGACTCATCATGGCAACTTTAAATATCATCATGGCGACTTCAAATGTCATGGAAACTTCAAATCCATCATGGTGACAGCAAATGTCGTCGTGATGACAAAATCTCGTCTTTTTTGTTTTTTTTTTGTTTTGCTCGCTAGATGACCCTAATACACCGTCGTAATTATAATAAGCCTCGAACAAAATATGGTTTGGCTATATTCTCATATTTAAAAAAATAAAAAAAATACATATTTTGCAGTACTTCACAAAACAAGTTTTTTTTTCCAATAGCTGAATTTTCTGTGATCCGAATAATTCTTTCCAAATCTCTGCATGAAGTAACGTCATGCTAACAGTCAAATTCTATTCATAATAAAAGGCACACAACCTTTTGTTTATATTACGTAAGACACCAAAAACGATGCAACATCTACTTCCTGACAATACTTGACCACAATTGGTCAATTGTCATGTGACAAGTCCTTTGCCCAGTCTTGCATGTGTTTCCACAAATTTGAGTGTCAACTTGCTCTATTTACGCCTTTTCTTCCCACGTTTGCCGGGAAAAGTGTCTTTTTGGGAAGGGTCGAGGTCTTAGTGAGTTTAAAGCAATTAGGCAGTCATCTGTACAAACAGGCTCGGAGGCAAAAACCACACAGGCGAAGAAACGGGGGGTAAAAAAATCGCCGGAGTCTGGCGAACGTGAGAGCGGCCGACCGGCCGGTCGGCCCGCCGCACGGCTGACCCTGTCAAGAGTCGAACGCTCAGACCTGATTGTCGCCAGATGTGCTTCCTTTGCTTCCTGTCATGTGATGACGTGCACCATAAACGTATTACCCTCAAATAGGTGATTTGGTAATGGTGATGGAAATTAGGACACTTCCTGTCTTGGTGAAACATCTGTTCAATGCCCTATTGTGAAATGTATATAAGCGGGTGGAATAGATGTGCATGTGATGTTATCAACGTGGCGTGTTCTGCGGAACTGCTATTTTGTACGAAAAGCGTGCTCCGGATCTGCAACAACTCCTATGACGCGACAGATGGATTATGTCATGAAAAACTTTGTTTGACAAATCAACGTGGGCCAAGAAGTTGATTGGATGGATCCACTTGGGATCAAAATGTGGGGACGCTGGTTATGATAAAACTGCTGACAATAATCCAAAATCCTGCAATTGGGAATTTGAGTTTGGGGCAGTTTTGGATTGTTGATTATAGTTAGTTATTATTATTATTATTATTATTATTATTATTTTAATTCAGTTGTTTATAATTAGTTTAAAGAGCAGGTGGTTGTTTTTTATTATTATTATTATTATTATTATTTTAAAAATGCTTTGTTTTTTAGTTTAGTTTTATATTAGGATTAGTATTATTATTATTATTTTTTATAGTTGCCATATTTGTGGAATGTATATTGTGCTCACAAAGAACTCTTCGACCTTCCTTCTTTATTCATGCCGACTCCGAATTGCGTCATGCGGTGAGTTATTTCCTTAAAAAAATAAATAAATAAACATCTGAAAACTGAAATGTGAACACCAGGTTTACGCTGTATCCACACAAACAAATCCTGCATAGCTCTCAGTACAGTATTTGCATAATTTCAGCAATTATCTTCAAACATATGCAATGTATTTAGATATAAATCTCTGAATTCATGTCACAGCTAATATATATTGAAATTCTCTTTTTGTATTTGTTTCTGTTTTTTTCGTTAAACTTGTTGCTGTTAACAAAAAAATAAGCACTTATATGTTTTGCTTTATTTTATTTTTTTTATTTTTTTTTTTTTACCTCCTTACTACACCAAATGTGAACCAAACCGTGACCTAAAATCAATCAAATGTCTGACCATAACTCTGATTTTTGGTAAATGACTTGATTACTTTGTCATACTTTTTTTTTTTTTTTTTCAGACAGAAATATTTGATGATGATGATTACACTTTGGTGTCACTTTCCATCTTCCATCTGTCTGAAAAAATATTGTGTGTGTTTGTATTGTGCCAATAATCAAGCTAATTTCTCTATATGGATGCCAGAACAAAACAATCTCCCAAAGTTGGACGTTTGCTTTTGAAACTGACGACTGAAGAAACTCGTCCAACGGGTCGTCCGAGGCCTTCTACCAAGTAAATATTATGTTTGGCCCAAGAAGAAAACAAGTGTATTATTTGCTGAGCGCATTTATTAAAACCATTCTGCGGCTCTCTGGGTGGCTCGTCCCTAATCTCCGTCCATGAGTCCTCCATGTGGAGCCGGTCCAACACAAACTTTGCTCTCAGACAACAGAGCGTAATGTCCTTTTTCTTTGACAATCCTGCACACAAAACTCCCCTGACGTGATTGTGTTGTTTTTTTTAAATCCTTTGGGAAGCACTGATTCGGAATCTGGGTCACATTTCTCCATGTCTGTGCTGTCAGTTTTGGGGGTTTTATAACTCCCTAAAATTTCGATCACTGCGAGCCGTCGTGTTTTTGTTTTTTTTGCTTTGACTTGCAAGCGAAAACGAGATACAAGCACTAGTTGGTGGCAGCAAACAACTCAATTCTCTTCCCAGCCAACAGCTATTTGGCAGATACCGAACAATTCTTCCAAAATGACACAAGCTGTACTTCTAACACACAATGCAAAACGGCAATGATCGGCTTAGTAGAAGGAGAAAAAGTAAAATTAGAAGTAGTAGTCAAAGTAGCAGAAGTAATAGCAGAAGAAGTAGAAGAAGAAGAAAACGTAGAAGAATAAAAAGCAGAAGAAGAAAAGTAAGAAGAAGAAGAAGAAGTATCGAAGAAGTACCGGAAGTAGAAGAAGTAGAAATACAGGTAGAAGTAGAAGAAGAAGAAGTAGAAGTAAAGAAGAAGAAGAAGAATTTTTTTAAACATTTATTTATCAACAAATGAAGCTTACAGACTTACAGAAATATTGAAACATACAGCTGAGAGATACCAAAAACAGGAAAGTGAAAACCGACAACATAAACACGAAGAAGAAGAAGTAGAAGAAGAAGAGGAAGAAGAAGAAGAAGTAGAAGAAGAAAAAGTAGAAGAAGAAGACGACTAGGATTATACATCTGGTTACACGACACATGAGTATGGTTAAGGTAAGCCAATTTAAACTAAAAATAGACATTTCTCTAAATCAGCGCGCCTTGTTGTTGATGACAAGATGCTATAAAAATGCTTATGGTGCCTCATTACGTAAGTGGAATTACCCTAAACTAATTTCAAGGGGTTGAGGGCGAGCTGCGTTCCCAGGGTTCATATCAGGGTTGGTGAAAGGAGGGGAGGTGCGGGCGGGGGGGTCTTTCGAATTCAACTCCCTGAGGGTGGGAGCGTGAATGGAGGTCTGTTTTGGGAACTCAGCGCCACCATGTGTGCGTGCGCTCCGTCTTAATGCCGCCTGACAGGTCATGGCTGCCGCTCAGCTGCTGGCGTCGGCGTGCGGGGGTCTCGGCTTACAGGCGGCGGCGGGGAAAGGGTGGCGAGGCGAGAGAGGTGGAGCGCCTAAGTTCACCAGAACGGTAGCGCTGATGTCGCATTTCACCACCTAATTAACCTTTCGTTAAGACCCTCGTGACCAATCCGGGGGATGATCACCAAATTTTGACGCCATACTCTTGTCGTCGTTTCCAACGTACGGAAAGATAATCTGTTTCTTCTATGACAAAGTGGCAACTTGCAGATACAGTAAATTGTGCTCCTGCCATCTAGTGGTAGACCATTTCATTGTCCTACCTGTCACAATACGTCACTGGCACAGATAGCTGAACTAATCATTTGCAGACCAATAAAGTAAAATTGGCTCATTTCGCAGCACAGTGGTTGGGATTCACCAAACTAGATTATAATGTAGTGTGAAATGATATTGAGGCTCGTGTCCCTTACAGCCAGTGATGCCTTCAAGGTCTCCTGCACCGGCCAGGAAAAACAAGTGCCCCTCACATCCGTCTCAGAGACGCTCCCGCACTCCTTTCAAGGTTGTTTCGGAACAAAACAATTAGCCAGGGCGCACACGCGGCTCGCCGTTGCCTCGTGACCTCCCCGAGTCGGTCGGCACAATGGCTTCCAGCTGTCCGCTTCGGTGGGACGCCGCCGGGGGAATATTTTGGAGCCCGTGTCACTTTGGCAAAGGATTTACACTTGATTAGTAAGGCCTCGTTCCACACGTGAAAGAAAGACAGAGTGGAAGAAAATTGTCTCCACGTTGAGAGGCCTCTGATGAACTTCGCCAGCGTTTGCCGTCAGACTGTTTAGTCCGCTTGATGATGGAATGGACGCAGGCGTGATAATCAACACAAAAATGTGCTGGGAGTGCCAATGTCAGGTCAAACAAATGTTTAAGCTTATGCTTGTGTGTTTGTGTGTGTGTGTGTGAGTGTGTGTTTGTTTTTGTTTTGGTTTGTTTTTTTTGTTTTTTCTGTTTGAGATTACGAGAGCCATTTTGTCGTCATTTTTTTTTTTTTTTTTTTACCTTGATTTTATTTTACATTTTTCAAATTCGGAGAGAGTTACTGATCTCTAATTTTATTTATTACATTTTTATCTTATTTTGACACTTTTTAGTGCCTTTTTAATTTATTTTAATGTTCAGAGAGATGTTTGTCATTCTCAAAATTTTGTATTTAGTTTTTTATTTTTTTATTTATTTTGTAATTTATTTTTGTATTTTTCCATTTGCCAATTATATTACATAGGTATTTACTTTTAGTAGATCTTGTTTTGTCATCATTATCATTTTTTATGTATTTTTATTATATGGTGTACCTGCATTTCTAAAATATTTTTTAAACTTATTTTATATTTTTTGTTACTTTTTAAATTTATTTAATCATTTATTTAGCCATTTATTTATGATTTGTAGACCTTGTTTTGTCCTTGTCACCATTATTGACTTCTATTATTTTCATTATTCGTAAATATACAGTATACCGGTATTTATAGAGAATTTTGATATATTTTTTAATTTGTGATTTAAATTTGTTTTCTATTTTATTTTTATTTTATTTTACTTTTTTTTTTTTTTAAAATAAAGTAAGACAATACATCTCAATAAATATACTTCAGACACAGTGTCAATCAAAACTGAACACTATTATCTTCATGAAAGCCGCATTTTGGATGTCGCTCTTTGACTGGCTCTGCTGCAGGTGTACTTATTAAACTTAATAATACAGTTTTTTTATGCAAATTCGCCGAGATGTATATTGGATAAATCACATCTGGAATCAAGATTTGCAAGATTTTTAAAATGAGCATGATATGCTGCATAAGTCAAGAAATATCCATAACTATATATAAAAAAAACAAAAAAAAGTTGACCTTTTAGCCTCTTCTTTCTGCAGTGACCAATAGCGTGTTTGTACGTGTGGCCCCCACCGAGGTCAAAGCGCATGCAGCACCGCACATACCTGCAGGCTGCACGCAGCTGCTGCTAAATCTTCCTGTCTAACGTGCACCTTCTGTGCAAACAAGCCGGAGTACGGCAGTCACGTGAACACCTCGCTTACTCCAAAACTGTGTGGTCTTTTTTTTTCTCCCCCCCCCCCCCCCCCCCCTTCACTGTGTGTGTGTGAGAGTCAGATGGCTTTTGGTGCGTTTTGTAAGCAGATTATTTCAGATCAAGACGTTGGCGTGTGTAGAAAGTCCACTTAATTCCCTTTTGTACCCGAGTCCCCAAAAAGGAATGTGACTGTGTAATAACCCTATTAATGTTTAATATTTCCAAGAGATGACTGACAGAAACTTCATGTTATGTTTTTTAGAAGCATTTTCTCCATCAGCATTACAATTACTTGGGGTTTACAGAGCAGTGGGGGTTTTCAACAACACCTGGAAAGAAAAAAAAACAAAAAAAAAAAACACCCACCGACAACTAAAACAAATAGGAGTCCTGCTGCTTACGTATTCAGGAACCCGGCGAGCTGTCGACAACACATGAAACTCTACGCAACCGTGAACTCGCCCCAGTTCCTCCTCCACGTCGCCCCGTTTGCTGCCCGGCTACCGTATCCAGTTGCCGCCGCTGGGACTTGACCCCGGCGGCATCATTCGCGAGGGGGTGAAGCGGGGGTGGACTTACCTTGACGTGGGAGGCTGGAGGTGCAGAGCGGCGCTCATGCAGACAAGCCAAAAGGGTTTGAGTTTCCATTCCATCAGCTGTGAGCCACCTGTCTGGCCCGTGACAGGCTAAGCACTGCATGGCGGTTGGAAAATATACCTGTGTGGAATAAGGCACTTTGTCACAATGAATAGAGACTGCTGAGAGAATGATTGTTGAGTACAGGGCTGATTTTCACATTCATGTTTTCTTCTCTACCACGGGACATTTTCAGGCCATTCTTAATGGAAATAAATGATGAAAAAAGTTTCTGTCTGTAGAGATTGCGCAAGACGTAGAACTGCATTAGAGGCCACAAAAGGCCGTCGTCCAGAATGAAATGTGGATGTGTAGGCGAACCATTATTCAACAACAAAGCGGTTCAATCGCATGTAAAATTGTGCTCCATACTTTGAATGGGTAAAAAATTAATAAATAAATAAATAAAATAGTCATCTGGGCCCGGTTGTTCAATTCTCAGTTATTTTAACCACTGTTTAACCCCTAACTGTCGGTTAAATTCTTAACCCGCCGTTAACTAACCGGGCCCGTTTGTTCAAAACTCGGTTATAGCTTTAACCATTGGTTAGAAGTAGATTTAACCGACCATTAACTTTAACGCCACTGTTATCTTGTTGTTCAAAACTCTTAACTTTAGCCGGCTGTTAACTTTCTGTTAAAGTTAACACACCTTAAGGACCGTCGCTAACTTTTTAACAGTGTGGTTAACTCTGTGTTCGTGGCTAATGCTGGCCTTCATGATGCCCACTGAGCGCAGGAAGAAGAGAGTCTTTCAAGGGCTTGACTTTGACGTTGGTGATTATTCTAATGAAGAGTTAAATCATACGTTACCTCTTAGCAGTGATAAAATTCCAAGTCTCATGCTGAGTCAAAAGAGAAAGAACAAAAATGTGTTTTTTAAGACAATTTCTAAAAATGGACAGAGAGAAAACAAAAATTATGATGAATTAAAAATAAATAAATAATGTCACAAAAACTCCTAAATTACTTTAACCATTAATTGTTTAACGTTTTCTTCGTCAGCATCACTTTCGCCGACCCGGAAGTAAACAACAAGAGAAATTGTGGGATATATATATCGGTGCTAACCAGTGACGTAAACAACATGGTTAACTTTGATGGTGCCGTTAACAAGCGGCATGACTAACCATGTTTTGAACAACGCATATTTAGCGGCCGGTTAATTAACGGCGGGTGAAGAATTTAACTCATTCACTGCCAATGACGGATATACACGTCAATGGGAACGGAATTGACTTAACTCATTCACTGCCATTGACGGATATACACATCAATGGCAGTGAATGAGTTAACTGGCGGTTAGGGGTTAAACAGTAGTTAAAATAACCGAGAATTGAACAACCGGGCTCTGATAGACAAATAAAACATGAACAATAGATCAAATTGTAAACATAAGCAATTATCCAACATCTATGCACCTCTATGCATCACCTATGTGCATTTCAGTAGCAAGGCAAAAAAAAAAAAAAAAGTATGACATTTTACTGCAAGCTTTGAAAAAGAAAAAAAGTGAGCCATGTGATGGATACATCTAAAAATAAAAACTGAAATTTTAGCTATCTATCTAGCTAGTTATGTAGTAGGTAGCGAGATCCTGTAGAGATGGATGGATGGATGGATGGATGGATGGATGGATGGATGGATGGATGGATGGATGGATGGATGGATGACAGGCACACAGAGGCAGACAGCCCCTGGTGGTTGACTGAAAAAAAATAGATGCAACACAGCCAGCCTTTTAAAATAAAGATTTTAATTTAATCGTAGCAGCCAAAATTATGATCATGATAAAAATCTGATTATTTGTGCAGCCCTAGTAGCTTTCTGGATTGATGGTTAGCTCGGCATGTACACATGTAACTAGCTAGGTAGCTTGGTAAGAAGATAGCTAACAAATCTATAGAATGTTGAATCAAGCTATATCCATCATAGCTAGCTAGCTAGCCAATTAACTGAGATAGACCACACTAAAACCAGAGTTTGTTGTGTTATTTTTGTGTGCGTGGAAAGCAATGGCCCTTTCAAACCACTTAATTTCCTCTGTAAAAAGGACATTAAAATGAAGGGGAGGGAAAAAAAACTACTCGCATAGTCGCGTCTTCATTTTAAGGGCGTTGTGAGTTATTTTAGCACAATTGTAGCTTTTTGGTGTCGATGAGCGCAGCGATCGTAGGCGAGAGAAAGCAAAGGAAGTGAGAGGTGACTGCCACTGACTGAGGCTTTCCACCACAAACCGCAGGCTTGAATCATATCTCTGAGGCTAAAGCCACCGCCTCAGGGAGCCTTTGTTTTTTTTTGTTTTTTTTATTGTCATTGCTAATCGGTGCAGGCGACACAGCCTATCTGTGAATTCCAAAGGCAACAGGAAGTCTTGATTAGGTCTCACGAGGAAGTCGGTGGAAATTTGTGGTCACCAACAACAATGTGCAGCCACCGGCTTGGAGCACAAACTGTGACATTCACAATACACGCAAAATGTCTATTGGATGTACTGGTATTTAGCTTGGAAAATGTCTTTAAACTGTAAAAGATGGTGGGTGGTTCCTCAAATGATCGTAACTGTTTGTACTGGATGGAAAAAGTGCATAAATTTTTATTGTATCTAAATATTGTAGTGTTTTGTTTTACTGTCTGTACTGTGGATGCACTGTAATACAAAGTATTATGTGCTTGTCACTAAAGGACTCATATGTCTGGGAGAGAGCAATTGGTGGAGAACCAGGAAGTGAAGGGTGCACAGAGTTACTTCAGCCCAAAATATGCATTGAGATAACCATTAACCATTTAATATTGAATTGATTTGGGACTCAGTGTGATATTTGAGAGAAAATATTTAATATTTCAGTAGCATGACACTAAAAAAGGTGTAAAATTTTGCTGCATGCTTTAAATGGGAAGTAGGACCGGTTGGACAAATTAAAAAGCTACTAGTCCAAATTGAAATCTTAAAGTAAAAGCTTGCATTCATACCTATTACGACTATTATTATCTACCAATAAGGCATTGTGGAAAAAAAAAAGTGAGAAATGTTGCTGCATGCTTTGAATATTTAGGCTAGTTAAAAATAAATAAATAAAAATAAAGTGCCTTTTTTTTTTTTTTTTGCATAAAATGTTGGATTTTTTTTTTTTAAAGGTTAAAAATGTTAATCGTACTTGCAACCTTGCAGTACTTATTCATATTTGCTAATATAGAAAATATTTCTGAACAATATAGTTCCACAGTCACAGATTCGTATTCTCCCCAATCCGGTTTCCCAAATTATGCAGTCTAAAAACAGTCATACAGTACATACAGTAAGTTACATAGTGTTCAGAATTAAGTCTCGTACGAGTACGTTTTTCATGACGGTACCACTAAAACCAAATACAAATGTGACATATTTTAATAAACTTTCTCTACCCACAGTCCACTGGGTCCCATGTCATTTAAAACCTCACAGAAGCCATAATAAGTACATATAGCTAAAACCTTGTCTTATCTTGAGGAGCGAATATGAAAAACTTGACCTGTAATAACATGCTGGAACGGAGGAGGGAGGATTTACCTGCACGGAAAAGGAAATGAAACGGTCGTGACCACGCAGGGGGAACGGGAAGCCAACGTTGACAGCTTAGACGACCCGGCTTAAGCGTTCTTCTTTTTTCTCTTTTTTTTTAATTTTTTTTATAGCATTCATCTGTCAGCGAGTGTATAATGAGGATCATTACACGGAGCGAGGCTCACGCTGCAGACATCCCAGCATTTATCTGATTTGGGGATCGTGCTAACGCGTACCTGGGGCTCACGTGAAGAAGAAAAAAAACGACAGTTTCCTTCAGGCTAAAGTGTTGAAAGGATTTTCTCTTTTTTTATTGCTCTCGTCGTGCGTAATTGCAGGATACACTATTGCTGATTCACAAAAACACAAAAACCAGGGTGGGGACCTGTCACGTTCCCCGAGCCAAATTGTCCGACGTGATTTTCTTGGCGTGAATACGGTGTTTCCGCGGCAAATAAATACCAATGACAAGAAAACCGAGCCTGTATCAAACCATTAGCGGCTGAAGGAAGAAGTGAGGAAACATTGGACATGGTTTACATTTGTACCCGGTGTGTAAAGGAAAGTCACATTTTCACATTCATAACTGTCAAAGAAGTGTAAAGTAATTAACCGCCATGAGTAGCTTAAACACACACACACACGTACACATCCACAAGCACGAAGTTAAAAGCTGCTATGCAAACAATGCAAATTTTTTAAATTAGTCTTACCACTCACTGAAAACACTTAAAACAAAACTTACTTTAAGGCCTATGTATCTTATCTATCTATCTAGTAGCTACTAGCTAGCAAGCTACGTAGCTACGAGCTATTTAGCTAACTAGCTAAGATTTGAACTATCTTTCCATTTTTTATTTTTAGACATAACACATTTTTTCTCATTCAAAGCATGCCATAAAATTTCACTTTTTTCTCTTCTATTGACATAAAAATAAAGGATTATCCCTATTTACTCAACTGTTCATTTTTAAATTCAGTAAACCTTTGCTCGCACAAGAAAAGAGACGGCTGTAAAATAGTACAATAAATGTCAATAATTGACGCGTACCCATAAAAATATTCATTATTGCTTGCATTTTAAGATGTATTTAAAGTTCAAACTATTGATAATTATAAAGGGTTCTGGACTGGACATAACAGGAAAAGCAAATATTCAGAGAGGCTGGTTGATGAAGTGTACAGGCCTCATGCCTTTGTTAGCTTCTTGGAGATGAAGTGTTTTCTTTGAGTTGGCCAATGTAAATATTTCTATCCCTCTGTTGTGTTACAAGAATGCAGTGTACGACTGTACGTACTCCATCACTCAACTCAGACTAAATAGAGATTTTGCTTGTTTTTCTTCTTTACGGTATGATTGTTTGTGCGCTTTGTTCTCTCTCTGGCTGAGGTTGTTTCCATTTCTTTTGGCCGCTGCCCACCAAGAACTGCACACCTGGCAACTACCCCCGCTCCTTAGAAACGTCGTACATTGAAGACAGTTGATGGCCGAACGTCTACCACATGACAAATAACCACACCTATCAATTCAAACAAGAACGCGCGATTTCAATTTTGGGACTGCCCGTTGGGGATGATTTAACACCCGTCTTTGGATCTTGTTGTTTTTCAGACCTAATAGGGAGTTCAGGATACAAGAAAAACACTTTTGCTTCACATTATTAGGAGGTGGACTGAAGTTTTATCTCTGGCGCGCCTCTGATAAAACATGCCTCCTTTCAAGTGTGATACACGCTGAGAACGGGTGGTCCAAAGCGGAGGCACGGCTCGGTGATTTGTGGCTCTTGTGGAGACTCCAAAATCAGAAGGGATAAGAAAAGAGTGGATTGTTGTTTTTTTTTCCTTCTTCTACTTCTGTGCAGAACGTTTAGAACGCAGCCTGGATGTTGTTTGGTGCTGCTCCTGATTACAAAATCTGAATAATTGTTGAATATTGAAAATAGTCAACCTTTATGTCACATCTGACTGCTTCAATTTTGAATGTAAGCTTAGTCTGATTGGTTGCTAGCTTAACTCTGATGCTGACTTGGTGTGGTCGTGCTTAGACGAGTGAAGAACGTGTGAACAACGCACCGCAATATAACAGCGGAAGACTATTTTCATACTTGAAATAAAATCTTCTGAGACACCCTATTTTCAATCTTTGATGTGGTTTTTCAATTTTATTTTCAGCAAACATAATGCCTTCATTACTGTCAATATCATCAACTATGTTTTCAATATCATCAGCTATGTTTTGATGCGCTTTTTAAGGCTGTGTGAGTGAGAATCTGTCAACATATTCAAGGGGTACATTGTGTTGAAAGCTGCCACAAGTGGATGCGGGAAGCAGGGACGCCTGCCGAAGAAACTTCCCATGGATGTCTTGGCCACAAAACTGTTGGTTAACCTAACGCAATAAAGATGAGATGACAACTTCATATTTTCTGAATTATTGCCATGACATGCATTGAAAAAAACAGCAATGAAATAACACCAAAAATACCCTAACAAAAATAAATAATTGAATCCAAAGTCCCTAAAGCCTTTGAGCTGTAACTTTTCTTTCTGTTTCCTGTTAAACGGCAGCTTTCACTTCAAGAAACTAGACAGTCTGCTCACTTCTTTCCCAAGGTACCACTCTGTATTGATTTTTCTCATAATTCCCCAAAAGAAATATAAAGTTCACTTTTTTTTTTCATTGATTGTTAAAGGTTAAAGTCCTTCTTCTTAAAATGCCTCATATTAAGAATCAGGCTGAACTAGTAAATATCCATCCATCCATCCATCCATCCATCCATCCATCCATCCATCCATCCATCCATCCATCCAGATTATCAAATTAATTATTTTAATACTTGAGTCATTGTTTGGAGCCTTTTTATTTTTATTTTTTTAACTTAAAATCGTCCAAATGCTCTGATTTTAGCCTCTCAAGTAATTATTCACTCATTTCTGCAGTTCTTGATGAAAGCAGACTGATTTTAATAAAAAATAAGACATTTGCAAACACTGGTTTTTACTTTGAAAAACAATAACCAAACCAGTAATTGAAGCAGTTTAGAAACAGTTGGCGAGTACAACATGAGTCCCCCCCCCCTTTTTTTTTTTTAAATCACTAAACAATATAAACAACAATGAAATAAATAACACTTGAGTGTAAAATAAAATGCATCCTATTAATCGACTGAATAACCGATAGAATTGAGTCTACAAATATTCAATAGTGACAGCACTCCTCAGTCATAATCCTTGCCACAATCTTTCTTTTACATCATTGTTGCCCCGACCGGGCGAGACAGTGTCAGATCCCGTCCACAATTTGGCCGACTCTCCACTGCGGGCTCGTATAAAGCTGAAGTAACCGCGAAGAGGCCGCCTCTCCGGACTTTTAACTTGACATTCAAGGCTGTGGCCCACTCGAAAACTCACACTCCCCCGCTGACCTAAAGACTTGCACTGCATGTCTGGAAGAGCCATTTGAATGCAGACCTTTTGGTCTTGAGTTTTATGAATGTACGGCGCCACCATGTTTTGACTTCCCGTTTTGAGAGCGGCTGAATGCCAAGAAGCAAACCCGAGCACGAGCTTCAAATCCATGTTTCGTCGCACTGTACTTCATTGCTGGCATGACAGACACAAACTTGGAGACTATGTTATTTGTAGAACTCCTTGTTTTATAACTAAGAGATTCCCACCGTAATAGACTTTAATTTATCGAGCTGGTCCATTACAATACATTTTTATTGCTTATTTCAACATTTTAGAAATATGACCATCATGGTCTTATGGTCTCCTTCCAGAATGTATTATTAGCACGTTGTCAATACTTTTGCTATTTCTGAATCACATACGATGCCACAAGATGGCTCTATCTAAATAGGAAAGTAGTACATTTGGTCCATGGAATAACATTGAAGTGATACACCATATTAAGAGACAAGTTGTGTTTCGGGGAGGAGCTAATCTAAGTTTAGTCTCGGTTGTTGTGCGGAATGCTTTACAAAATCAAATGTAATTTTAAAGCAAAAAAACTCATAGTAAAGCGGCTGTATTCCACTGAGGGGCGAACATTTGTGACTATTAAGATTGTTATGAGAACGTTTAGGAGAGACAATTAATTATCTTTCGTGTCGCAGGAATTTTTGAACATGTTCAAAAATATCTAAGTCGGTTATCGTACCTGCAACCCGTAAAAAGGAAGTGTGTGAAACAATGTGAAACAAAAGCACGTGAACACAAACTGGTGCACTAACTTAATGCTGAACTTTTCTTACAATTTCGTGGTAGTTGACTCGTGAACTGATAAATCAATTGGAACGCAATGCATTTACCGTACAATAACGATAACGGTGTTTCAAGTACGGGAAAAATAATTACAATTACTGCATTAATGAGAAAAATGAATGTCGTTAGTTTAAACTCCATTATTCCCAGCACTGCAACATGATGTTTGGATGTCGTTGTTACATTCCTAGTGTAACATCCTGTCAAAAGTCAGACCTTCAAAATAAAAGCACACCACTATAATAATACAGTTCCACAACATTTTCCTGGGCAACATGGTGCAGTCACAAGACTACTTTTGTGCTAATTACTGGTTATTGAACAAAAATAAATAAGCCACCATGTGTCACAAGAAAGTGTGCAAGAAGCTTTATTATCATATTGCATGCTTTTACTTTGAAGGTCTATTTTAACACGTTATGCCAACATTACACAATTTAGGAAATTTCTGGCAAATTCCGATTTCTTTCATATGAAACCTTGGTTTTTCAAAAAGAGATTCATATATACGCTATGACATACAAAAAAAACACGCACACACATTTGACATGTCTGAAGGACTTTCTGTCGCGGAAGTCAATCATTTCCCTGCCAAACTGCGCCCTGGCGAGATGAGAACAGATGGCCGGACCCGAAAAGCCAACGGACGTCAAGCGGCGAGGGTTGCGTCATTAGCCGAGCGAGTCTGATGAAGGTCAAACGCGAGTGGGGAGGTTGAGCCCCCGCGGAGCTCCTCCTAATTATCACGTAAAGTGTCAAACATCGCCGAGGAAGTCTCCATTGAAGAATTTGTTACCAAAATACGCTTTTGTCTATTTTGGAAACACGCAAAGCCGACGTGCCTTTCCTCTACTGAGACGCGTGAGGTTTTGTCAAACAAGATCTTAAGTTACCCATAATCCATTTTGTACCATTCGAGTCTCTATTGTTTGCACTTTTTTTTTTCTTTTTTTTTTATGCTTATGTATGTTTGTGGTGGTGGTTAGCGGATGTGTATGCGGTTGCAACTCATGAGGCTGATTAAGAGCCTTTTGTTCAGTTGCAACATTTGCGCGTTTTGAATTCCTGTGCAAATTGTTGCATGGGACTTTTGGAAACTCAAAACAATGACAAGACGTTACACATTGTACAATAGCGTGGTACATTCACCAGCCAAAGTACAATCAAATGAGTACAATTCTATCCTAAAGGTGACATACAGTGCTAATGTAACAGTATTCTGATCAATATTGTGTTTGTAAAATAACAATTAAGACGAATAATCTGGGGGGTCGGCCATTTTGTCCTGTACTGCCACCTGCTGTCAACTGCAATTGACCTCAAAGTGCCCGGACGGTCAAAACGCACACTAACCTGCTAACTAAGTTTTTGATGTCACTTAACAGGTTACGCCCCTTAAAGGCACACATGTGACACTACTTTTCTTATCAAGAACAATTTGGATTTTGAATGCGCTGAAACTTTTTTTTTTTTTTTTTAAATAATGTTTGCTCTATTTTGTTTCTGTCCTCTCTAAATTTAAATAAAGGTTTAAATTGAATAATTTTGTGATTTGGAAATGAAGTGAAAATACAGCCAACCTTTTACTGTCTTGATTGGCATATTTCTGTGAAAATCTGTTTTGTTTTGGGGGGGTTTCTAAATCTGCCATGTAAAAAGTCCCTGATTCTCCAAAGTGTCGCTAATGTACCCAATGAGACTTCTTATTGGCTTGTTTCATTTCCAGGACCAAATGGTACAGGTGTGGTCCGAGGCTATAAAAGTCAAGCGTCGAGGGTGTAAAATTTGAATCACTGAGGGTACCCACATGACAAGATTTTTGGCCACCATTAGTATGTGTTAGCATGAGGTAATTACATCCGAGGTGGAGGAGAGCGTGTGTGGTCAGGCAAACGTCAATAAAAGCTTCACCTCTAGTTAAAAAAAAATAATAATAAAAAAGTGGGAGTCTGCTTGAAAGATGATGAAACAAATGGAAGTCACAAGGACGAGTGACACAAGACAAAGTAATGAAAGCCAGACAGCAAAAAAAATGAACCTGAGATGAAGCAGGGCCATTGACGAAATATTGCAAGGTTTCTCTCTCTCTCTTTTTTATTTATTTTTTTTTAAATCTTTTGTAGTTTACGTCAAAATTTGTTTGTTTTTTTTGTAAGTGAATTGTCATAGATATGGAGGTGGTGTTGTATGGTAGAGCTGAGTGAAATTCCAGACATTTTCGTTTGGATTTGCACTCAAGTAATTTTAAAATCGGTACATATTTAGCATAGTAAAAAATAGTATTGCAAAAGTAATGACAAGAACCTGTCATTACGTTTCAGGAACATTCACAATACTTCGCCAGGAATATCTTGATTTTTATTTTTTTTTTAATTTCAGGAACATTTGCTTCTCAACCAAAACAAACTTTCTAAACAACACTAAAGGTTTGTCAAAGTACTATTGTATTTCTAAAGTAAGACTTTTTTTTTTTTTGCTTGCAACTGAGTTCAAAAGTATTGCGATGAAGGTAAATAATCACATCAGGTCATCCATTGTGTCGTTTTCCTTTTGTGTGGCAAAATGACATTCCTGGGCCGAGATCACACGCAGACTTCCAAAACCAGCACGTTGACGTCATCACCATCCACGCCAAAGCCATCCAAGCCCATCATTGTCCACTATATTAGGGGGAAAGTCCAGAAGCGGCCGTTTTCCATTTCGTGGGACTTTTTTCCACCCTTAAAGATGTCTGGGAAGGGCACAACTTCATCAAAGTATTCAAAACCGACTTTGGCCACATTGTGAGCTTTTTCAGCTGCATGTTTGCGTCATTGGACAGACACATCACATAATCCTAATCCAATTTTTAATTGTATTTATTTATTTATTTTTTTAAGTGTAATTGCCACATTAGTCTAATTTTTGCTAAAGATAAATTCAATGTTAAATCCACGATAATTCTGCTTTTTACACCGACAGAAACGTGACAGCTGTCGGTTCATTCCATAATGTACATCTTTCGGCATAATAATTGATGTAAATTGTGAGATTATAAATTTGTTTGGAGAAACTGGGATTTGTTACTGTAAAGAAGAAGGATCAGTACACGTTTGCTTTATAGAGCCTATAATTGTATCTGTTATTTTTTTCATCCAATATTTTGGAATTTAACTATGTAGACGACCACATAGCTTTATGTAACACCAACATATTTCTGGACTATTTTTAATTTTTTGACGGCATCAACTGACTCTGCATACAGCTGCATAGTTTTATCTAGAGATGACATTCATCAGCGTTAACTTGTCATTTTGTAAACAGAAAAAAAAAGCGCAAACAAAAACTTTATTACAGTTACAGTAATTTACAGTTCAAATTACAGTGGAAAATAACAAAGCGATATGAAACTATCACTGAATTTGAGTCTGCGCTATGATTGGCCAATTTGCATTCCGGGGGGGGGGGTGTGGGTTATTTGGCGCTAATCCAAATCAGGTCTGCTTTCTACTGGGTAACTCAAGTTTTTAAGCTGTTTTGAGAGGTTAAGGTCCTCATCAACTCCGTTTCCTCGCGTCTGCTGTTCCAGTCGCCGTCCATTCACGTGCAAATCCATCAGCTCCATTGTTTGGTTTGCTCCTATTAAAACCGTCTGACTCGCAGCTGCTCCTCGTGTTTGGATCCACCTGTCACGACGTTAGGGGCCCACTCGAAATCTCATTCGTCCGCCGGTAGGCGACGGGAATGACGTCAACGTCCGACCACGCTGCCAGCCGCTTTGCGACATCGTCAGCTTGGATGACAAACAAAGCAAACTCTCAGGAGGTCAGACGGACCAATGAATTGAGCCAAAACGGAACCGAGAGGAAAGCGTTCATCCCCATCCAATAACTCTTTACGCTATTATATTTTATGTCTGAGTGAGATTCGGCCTGATTGCATTAACAGGCCCAACGCGAGGCCTTGGAAGAACAAACCGGCTTGGGAGGATGGGAGGGACCGACACAGTCCTGAAAATGAGGGGAAAAGTACATTCATCAACGTATATTTGCATCTTCTGGCAACTCTTAAGAAAAACCACTCGGGTAGGAAGTGGCTATGGTTGGAAGACGAATTGTTTGGGAGCCCAAGCGAAATTCCCTTATTGTGGCTGATAGTAATAAATTCAAAGAGGAGAACACCCACTTTCTGAAAACGTCGCGGTGGTCTTGTCCTCCATTGGTTTACGTCTCGAGACTGCCAACAGTGAGAAATAATCCACAACAAGCAAAGCATTACGTGAGCTTGTCGGGACAGAATTATAGTTCACAAAAAAAAAACTCGAACTAAAAATGTGCTTGCAATATTTTGTAGTGGAACAGCAATTGATTGTTCTACCTTGTAGCATCCGAATAATTTCCTGAAAATGTATTACAATTTTCACTTTACTATAGATAAAAAAAATAAAAATAAATCAAACCGAATATTGTAATAATTTCATCAATTAAGTAATTTAAAAAAAAATTCAGCACAACACTAAACCTCTGGTGTAACACTGATTTAATAATAAATCATAAAACATAAAAAAAAAACAAAAAAAACTGGTACATTTAACACTTAGCAATCAAGTGGGCGGAGCTTACTTTGCTGAACTCTCTGCAGAGTTGGTTCCACACTAAATAAATCAACTCTCATATAACTCCACGTGCGTTGAAGTCAACTCTAAAACATTTAACACCAAAATTTTAACACTCAAATTTTTCTTTTGACAGTTTTAGTCTCAAAATACAATAAGTAAAATTGGTGAAATTATTACCTTATAGGGTTTTATTATATTATTAGGCGTTATATTTTCAGGAAATTATTACATGGTGCTACATGCTTGTCACTATACGTCATTGGCATGGATGGATGAAGAAATGATGCATTATTTGTAGTCAATAAATATAATTTTTTTGGACCAATTAGGTGAAACTAGATTGTTTACAGTACAAAAGTGCATCTCGATTGACTGCTGCGATCGCCGTCGTACGTCACACATGACTTTGAAGTCGTCTGCTGGCATGTCAAGTTTCTGCAAGCCATTACGAATAATGCATCCTCAGGCCTGATTCAAGCCATATTGATAATTCCTCTTGTGGAAATGAGCGCGAGGAACAACAACACGGGTTGGAAGGTTATAAACATGAAGAGGATCCGGCCCAGAGATAATTGCCGCAATTTTCCATGATTCATTCATGCTGATAGCGGCCGTGAACTCGGCGACATGATGACGACACGGGGGGTGAAGCGGGGCTATTTAATCAAATACACTGCAGACGTTATACCAGGGTTGGGCAAAGTATGGTCTGTGGGCTCCGTTCATTGTCAAGACTCGTGGAATATTTGTTGTCATACTAAACTAAGTGCAATTTCTGGAGAAACTGTGTGGCAATGATGAAAGCTGAATGCTAATAGCTGATTTGAATGCATGCGGAATATTTATGAAGTAAATTGAGAGATAAATTAATGAAATTCTAACCTCCCGATTACTGGACAATGCGCTTTACCAACTGTGCCACTGAACAGTATCAGACACCTGGTAATGATGATATGTATGGAAGTGGGCGTGGAAAGTGATACTTAGAAAAAGTTCAATGTCTGTCCCATTGAAAATGAATGGGGAAAAGTTGATATTAAATGTTAAATTGTGCAAATACTGTAATGTGGAATCAGACGATACATACCCCGGGAGGCGTGAATTTTTGAAGCTAGTTGAAATTTAAACAATGTAAATTCGAAGTATTATGTGGGAGTTGTTACGCGGCAAAAAAAGTGTGGAGAATAAAAATCACAATAACACATGTGGGTTGCTTCAGCATTCCCACAACATTCCCACAATTATTTTTCCCCCTGAAATTGGATCGTTCAAAAGCTCAGGGTCACTTAGAAATGTACTCATTGTTCAAGAAAAGCACTGCTTTTCGTCAATTAAAATATCATTTAATTAACCTGAAATATAGTCTTGATAATGTTAATGTGGTTAAAAAAAAATAATTTAAAAAGTGAAATACACCAAACTTCTCCAAACTTCCCAAAGGTGGCACATTTATTCTTTTTTTTTTCTTTATTATTCTATTAGCTCATTAAGTAATTGATGTTATCTAAATGACAAAATTACATATTTCATTAAAATAAAATAATTCCACAAATATATTTAGATGTTTTTCTACTACTATACTATACTTTAAGGACCTTTTAAGTTGAAAGTGCATGAAGAGATTAAAGTTGTCCATCCATCCATTTTCTGAAGCGCTTATTCCTCACAAGGTTCGTGGGCGTGCTGGAGCCTATCCATTTCTGCAAACTCAAGTCGTACTATGATATTAAGGTCAAAGTTTAATAAGGAAATAGTTAATTTAATAATTATATATATTTAATAATAATAATTTAATAAAGGTTAATTTCAAAATAAAAAATTACGATTACGCCTTTTATTCTGAAAATACACACTCTATTCTCCAAATAAGCATTTTATTCTTGAAAGAAAAAAATAAATAAATCATGCAGTGATGTCAGAATTGGCCCAAAGCGGAGGTAGGGAGAAATAATTGGTGTAGTGTAGTATGTTTGTTTTATTGGAACATTGATCCCCATTTGTAGGTAATAAGAATATGTGCTTTTCCAAATGATGCCACGTATGAATTTACGATAAACACTTTTGTGGAGAGCAGCTTGAGAACCTGCCTTAAACACAAAAACCTGACGGAATAAAGCAACAACCTCAGTGTGGTTAATGTAGTAAGATTAGAAAAACAGATCAACTTTGTTTTTTTTGTTTTTCTGAATGAAGATATCAAAATACAGCTACTATAGATTACAAATACAAAGAAAAAAAGCTGTTAAAAAAAACCATCTTGATCTTCAACTCCAAGACAGTAAGCGTGTGTATATTTCTGTCAGTTTTGCTCACAATACGGCCATGAAATACATTTTCCACCACGGCCGTATTGTCATTTATCCACACCACAACGGCTGTAATGTACTTATTATACAATAAACTGTGGCAGTGAACCATAACATACACACGCACACACGTACTGTATATGTCGTATTTCAAACGGAGACCACACGGAATGGCATTCCAGGGAGCCGTGGGACGTCATCTATAATTAAAGTTATATGGAGACGTACGCTACGAATGATATAAAGAAGAATGCGGCTTCCTATATATCACGGGAAGGAGAAGGAGGTTTGGCTTGATGAAACATTTTTTATTGGAGATGCTAAATTAGCTTGAGGGTCATTTGTCCAAATTATACAGTAGTTCTGTTTCTGTAAAACAAAATTGTATTTTTGAAATTCACTTGTCTTCTCATTAAAATGTAACTTTAATATCATATTGCGCCATTGTATAGTCATAATTATTATGGCTTCAAAACATGACAGAGTAAAGCTTTTTAACCGCAAAAATGTGTCTTTGTTCTTTTAAAGCTTGACACTTTTTTTTTCTTGAAATATGAATACTGTAGTCCTCTAAAAAAAAAACTGTAGTCCTCTAAAAAAATAATTAACATTTCTATGTTTTTTTTTCTTAAAAATATGACACTTTTCAAAGATGACATTCAGTGGTACACATGGTCGTTAACTTTAATTGATATTAGACTTAATTAACAGGAGCCCTGATACCTGAGACCGAAAGTCACACAAAGATTTAGGCTTGAAAAGTAAGAAGAAAAAAAGAAAAAGAAAAAAGTACTGGTTATGGAATAACAACAAATGTGTATTACTTAATTTAAGTGAAATATTAACATAATAAAACAGGAACATTTGACTTAGGCAAGATTGCTTAAAATAAGTAAACAAACAGTAACTATCCTAAAAAAAAATAACTGCCAGTGTATTAAAACTTTAGAAATGTTTCATACCACTTTTTTTTTAATACCAAAACAATTCTTGAGTAGTCACCGATAACACTAGTACTTTTGATATATATTTTTTTCTTTCTGACACGATGCTTCAACGACCTTTCAAATTGCCACAGTGTAGCGCCACCTACTGGTGAGGAGGACTTAATGGTCAGAATTTATTGCCTTATGTGAGTGGCTGGTATCGGCAGTATTAATGAGGACCCGATATTGGCCTGACATCGAAACCCGACCGTCACAACTTTAAAATATATGCATTTATATGACTAACACCTAAATAAATATGGTACTCCATAATTTAAGCTTAACTTACTCATAAATTATAATACGTACCCTGCCAGAGTAAGTCAGTCTTTGTTGGATTTGTGTTTTTTCAGTGTAAAACATGATGAATGCTCAAGTAAATTTGTTTCAAATCTCAAAATAAAATGTTTAACGTAATGCTTTCAAAATTAAAAACCAAATCGGGAGTTGATATAATTTATGTCTGAGGGTTGGAGGGCTCATAATTCAATTTTCACTGCCCAGATGCCTCGCAATGGCAACGTTTCCTTTTTGGATTCAAAAGTGGCCAACGTTGCAGAACACGGAGCTCTTGGACGGCGAAGACGTTTTCTCTTCCAGACCTCATGTTTATGTACGTGGAGCACTCGACACCCCCTCGTGCCGGCCGTCGTCAGCGTGAGGATGTCATGCCAACGCCAACCTCCAATTTGATGCGGTTTCATTAGGCGCACATCTGGCAAGTGTAGTTTAAAAATAATGTTTGACCCGAGCTTGGTGATAAAATAAGCGTATGCAAATGTGTTCACAATTTAAAACCAGTTTTCAGGTGTTAATAAGGCTTTTGTCAAAAACGCTAATTGTCAAAAATAATAGTGTGAAACTTTAAAGCTTTGCTTGTTTTGATGGGGTGGAGCTGTCCAACGAAAATGAACCACTGCTCACAGTGCCCCCTATAGGTCGGCCAAGAACAAGAATGAATTTTATTACCATGACGGAGGCGCTTGCAGCAAGGTGAGCAGTAAACGCTCCACTGTATTTTCATTAATGCAGGCAGCACTTCATCGCAACACGGTTGACAACTTCACTGTACATTTGAATAAGCATCCAATAACACTGCAGCTCTGCTTACCTTTTGACACTGTCTGTAGTCACTCGAAAACGGCAGATGTTCACCCACCCCAGCCGCCAAGTCATGACTGGAGAAACCTGTTTGGAGAGAGCAATTATGTCAATATGTCAATTCTTCACAAAGATTTACTTAGCTGTTTAATTTCACACATTCTGGGTGAGCAGGCAAGCCAGAGACCCAACCATTTGGTATACAAACTAATAAAAAGTCACTTTGCTCTAAGTCATAGCGTTGCACTCATATTTGTTATTCTTCACAGAGGATAAAGAACATATGTCCGTAATAATTGTTAGATTATGTTACATGTATTGCATGATCATCCACAAATGATCTAAATGAGTGATGCTAGCGTGTTGCTTACGCATCACAGACGTGGCTTGTAGTCCAGTCCAGGACTTTAATTCAGTTCTTTGCAATGTATTAGATACAAGATGCTTTCTGTTGGTCACTGTCCAAAACTTGCTGTCCTCCAGAAACACTCAACCACAGTCTGGAAAGTCTCTGGAAGAAAAAAAAACAACAACATTGACCCTGTAAATGATTATAAGGATGTTTTTTTTCTCTTTTTTTTTTTTATATGGTTTTTTTTTTTGTGGCTTGGTTTAAGTCATCTTGACGGTATGCCAGCAGGTTGCTCTCTGATTGTAAAATGTCTGGATGGCTTTAAACTCAGATACACACACCCACACGGTATGAGTCATTAACTTTGCATTAATGTCTCCAGTAAATAATATTTGTACACAGGCTTGCATGTTGTCAGTGGCATCATTCAATGGCGTCCATGTGTGAATGAGGTCATAAAAATGTGCCATAAATGGTGGAAGCACTGTAGAGTACAGTAATGACACGACTATTCATAAATTCACCAAGTAGGAGAAATTGGCTTGTAATTGGTGTCAAGGATAGGTTGATAACGTCATTATTTTTCATGTACAATTAATACAGTACCTTTAAAAAGCACATTTTGCCATTTTCTGTCAACTGAGTATGACATCACGGCTCAACTGTTTCCTGGGTTTGGCCATGAGACATTAGCAAACTGAGCCGAGATTGGTCGTTACCTGAGCTCTGAGCACCTGTGATGTGATATGAAAAATAATGAAGTTATGTTGTAATTTTGTTGTTAAAGTATTAGGTTTCAACAAAATACTTTATGATAATACATGTCAAACTTTTTTTAAGAGGAAATATATCCAAATAAATATAGGGATGCTGGGATTCAATATAGGGATGGCCTGAGCACCTCCAAAAATGGGCTAGAAACGCCTCTGTCCATTCCAAAATAAAAAGATAATCGAAGTTGGATAAAAGCAGCATGCAGTGACATCATCCGACATTATTTTTTGTTCCCATTTTTTAGCGCTGACTAACATAGCTTGGATGCCAGGGACACAACCACTACTGAACTCATCCCTGGAGCTTTATCTCATATGGGACGGATTGAGTGGTGACCGCATCCCCCAGTCTCATCCTGAATGGGCGCTGCCCCCCCCCACCCCGGACTTTCCTGAGCCCACACAACACGAAGGGAAGGCAGTGATTCTCGCCACGCACGGCTGACGTCGGATTTAAATACGCCCAGGGTTGGTGGTTCGGCATTTGTTGTAATTATTCGACACATAATAGTGGTGGGAAATAAGTAGATTAAGTACATTTTGCAGGTACTGTGAACCTGAAATATTTGTCGTATATATACTATTGTCTGATTTTTACATTTAGTAATTTATTACCTATCCTGCATTAGTCACTGTTTGTGTGCTCAGTTTTACTTTGGCGCCATCTTGTTGCCATTGAACTATGTTGACATAAACTGAGGAGCTTCATTTAGACTAAAGTGCTTTGACACCATCTTCAGCTATCTTGGTGCCAACAAACTATGATGAAGTGAGTTGAGGAGTTTTATTTAGACAAAAGTCGTGCTTTGTCACCATCTTATGAATATTGGTGCTATGGCACAAAATTAAAGAGAATTCAGGAACTTCATTTGGGCAAAAGTTGCTCTTTGGGGCCATCTTGACAAAGGAACTATGTTGAAGAGGGTTGAGGAGTTTTATTTAGACAAAAAGTAGTGCTTTGCCACCATCTACTGGCAACTTTGGGCAATGACAAACATTTCTGGCAGTGGTATCAGTTACCGGTACGCACAGATTTAAAAAAATACAAATACCAGTGGGTGGAAGTGGAACACTGTCCCTGTACTTTACATGAGTATTGACTTTTCTGCCGATTTTGCAATTTTAGTCACATTTGGAAAAATATATAAATACTTTTTATACTCCTTGCCATGTTAACTTAAAGCCCCAGTGTGTAGCTCACGACCGCCATCTATCGGTCAAACAAGATAATGCAATGATTTTAAGCACACGAACTACGGCGTCCCAGAGAGACCCTACTTCAACAGCCTACCACCAATTTCACCGGAACAGAACGCAAACAACTTCTGGTATTCCCTCGAGTGATGACGTAAGTGAATTGCATTTGTTAGACATACTGTACAGATCCCTAATAATTGTGATTTAGTCATTTAATTTCAGAATTAATATTTTTGTCGGCATTGTTTGGAAATACTGTACGTCAGCTAATGATAATGGCTATCTATGTTCATATTTGTTAGTGTAACTAAACCATGCAACAGAGAACACACAGTTATGTTATACGTTTTATAGACATGTGGACCATCTCAAAGGGGGCGAGAGAGACGACGAGGAAGAGAACGCGGTGCCTCGTAACGTACAATTATGTCATCATGGAAAAATAATTCCATTCGAGCATGCATGTGAATGGCTCAAAACATACCTTTGCTTGGAATATGTGGTATTTAGATTACATAGTTTGCTGATATGTTTAGTATATCGTGCAAAAATAATGGTGTTAACTGAACGACACATCTGCAACTCAGACTCGTAACCCCCCCGTGTCTTGTTGCTACTAACCACTCAGAAAAGTGCTGCTTACAAAAACATTTGAAACCCTTTACTCAGATATCGATTTGTCACCATGTTGAACAATTTTACCTAATAAATATCACTAAGCAACTTAATTAGTTTTGATTGAAGATACAACAGCTTCCTTGTACTTCGATGTGCAGGAATTTACATGGCTTTCACAAATAGTCTTGCTCATGTAATAATGTACTTCATTGGCTCAGTGACTTTCAGTTCATTGTTTGGTACCTCATCTGACATACAATTGTTACCTTCTTGCAGAGACTCGTACAGGAAATGACCATGGAGGAACATGAAGATATCCAAGTCCAGCTGATAGACTGACACCAAGAAATACTTTTTGACACATCAGCACCACCATGATTTCCTGTACCTGGATCCCACATCAGCACCACCATGATTTCCTGTACCTGGATCCCAGACTGCAGCACCTTGGTGGACTTGTAGCAAATAAGTGACACTTTCCCAGATCCTTGAGGACAATACAAAGGTTTTTTACCTGGCATATAATTAGTCCATGTCTGACACTTGTTGTTGTAGTTTGTATAACTTGTATATTGTTGTTGTGTGTTAATTTGTACATTTTGAATAACTAAAAAAATACTATTTCCTTTGGCGTCAACATGCAGTGTTCATTCGACACCTAACCTAACACTATTTTACATGACCAGAAATGTAAAACATCAAAAGCCTGGAGAATTATTATAAATGCTTGCAATGACAAGGAATTCTTCATTGGCCAATGAATGTAAGGTACAGTACATGAAAATGAATGAATAAAATAAAGTAAAATAAAAGTCTACATGAAATGAACATATTAACTAAAAAAAAAAAAAAATGCTGTTAGAATATAATGAGCTACATGAATTGCAGTTGTTCCAGAATTTTACCAATACGCTGTGCATTTCAAAATATGGAAAATAGACATACAGGTTTGGGCCAAAAGTAGTGTTACAGAGCAGGTATGTGTTGTACACAGCTAAAATATCTGATTAACTCAATACCATGATGGTTTTTTTTGTGTGTGTGTGTGTGTGTGTGTGCCGACATTGCCCCCCATTAACATTGCAACATTCCTCAAACTCTCCCGAACACAGTATGATCTGTAACACTACTTTTCGCCTACTCTATGATGTTATTGGGGCAAAATTAAGGAAGGCTTGTCCATTGATTGTGTGAACAGACTGCAGTAAAAATGAAGTCACTTCAATGTTTGCTGGTTTTATTAAGTTTGACATGCTCCTTGACTGCACAAGTACATGTTATGGAGTGAGGGCATGTTCCCACCAACGATGATATCATATTCTTCAAAGGCTTGCTGAGGAAAGTGAGGGAGGAGTCACTCCATGGCTTCAGACACCTGGTCAGCAGGTCCTGTGTAAAACAAGTGGTGCTTGTACATGTGACCATTCCGTATTGCTTCACACAAAAAGTTCATGTAGTGTGCAATGCCGTCCATATGTAAATGACATACCAAGACGTCGGCTGACTTCAGTTTGTTGCAGCTCAGATATGGTAGGTGGAGATACTGGTGGTACAACACCGAAGCCTTCTGGGGTCCTCCATTCAAGTGTCCTCATTCGGGGCATTCCAATATGGCTGCTGACTCTCCCCTTGATATTTTTTTTTCTTGCAGGTCGGTGATGTATTTAAACGGTGCATGAATGCTTGTATACATCAGAATATGGTTCTGGAACCCCTCAAGTTTGGCTGTTGATCTAGTGTGACACAAACAAAAACACAATTATAAAATAAAATAGAATAATTGATGATACTACTATATGTCACCAACTTTCCAACAAAGCCCCCAAAATAGAGGTAAGATCTTTAGTTTTTGGGCCCAAAACATTGTATTAGCTAGATAAAAGTAACTTGACTGCATACTGCATAGAATATGCAAAGGCTGCTTGCTTGTCGAATTTCCGTGGAAAACGTGGCAGCCTGTAAATTCTTGTGCACCCAATTACACAATGGACCAGTACACACTTGAGTGAGAGAGTTCAGACTCTAGCAGTGCTTACGGTACAGCCAGCATTTAAGTCCAGAAAGTTATTCCCTGCCGAAAATTAATTTCGAGAACCCTATTTTCACCAACCACAACGAAAATAATTTTCAACTCCTCCACTAATACAGTATGCTTTAGATTCTCTATTGAAGTTATGGGCAAATATACCTCCGAAATCACAGTTACATTACATTACACAATAACTTGCGCATTTACTCTAAATATAACGTGCCAGCGGGAATCTTTTTTTTTTTTCAAAGCAAGTAGCTACATAACGAAATCGTTCGAGTGGTGCGGAGTTGCTAATCAACAGATACAGTGATCGTAAAACAAAGGTACGAACATCGTATTAATTAGTACGGAGTATACTTTTTCTCTCGCTCTCAAAACGTAAACACAAATGTACTCTTACTTACCGGTCAAGTAGAAAGCAGTCGAAGGCACCGGCACGTCCCAAACCTAGTCTGTTCCTCATTTCTCTCCATCTGGCAAATGCGGCTACAATATAAACTCTTGTTTTGTCGCGCTGAAATAAAATAAATTCCCAAAGTAAGTGTGATGCTTGATAATGCTCTCTTCGGGGACCGGAAACTCTTCTTCTTCGTGGACATGCGGTCGCCATACAAACCGGAAGTGCGTTCCAAAAACGCGTTAAGAAATGGAGCGCTGAAATTTGTCTTTGACGGCACCCGTAGCAGAAAGATGGCGGCGAAACATGGCAGACACTAGCAGGCGAGGCGCGGACATGTAAGATAATTTGCGATTTCTAGACTAACCGTTATATTTTAAAAAAGTACGTTTATGCGATACAACATATCTTTTTACATACTACTAACACAAACAATTGTTTTTTTTTTCCGAATGATTTATTATTTCACCACTAGATGCCACTGTATAATACTGAGTGTACCTTTAAGCTTGTTATTTATTTATTTTACCTACTTAAATACAGAGTACTTCTTGCCGTAACTTTTCATGTCATTATCGGCAGCCATCTTGGAACAGGAAGTGGCGGTGGATTGAAGTTCAGCCATCAAGACCTCACACAAGCTCCGTCGCCAATCACTCTTCGCCGTGTCACTCTCGACAAGAAGCAGCTGCGTCTCATCTTCTCCGTCGCTTTTGGAAATTTTCACGCTTGCGTCAACAACCCCACGGCTTAACTTCTCCACTTTTTGTTCAACCGAGGAGACTTTTTATTAAGAGACATCACTTGGCTTCCCCATCCGTAGCTCACATCCTACGAGCGCAGCCAAAAAGACATTAAGCGTAATCACCGTAATCCGATCCAAGTGTTGCACATCGGCAAAAATTGGGGTTCCAAAATGGAGCTTCCTTGTTCGTCTTTATGAGCTGATATTCAAATGTGTCGCTGTTACTTTGACATTTTTATAATGAAGGGAAACAGACGATCTGGTTCTTTTTTTTTACTAAATGAAATCCCTCCTGTGAAGTTGCGGGTCAAATTGACCCATTCATCCATTTTCTGTAGTGCCTGTCTGTAGCCTATGCCAGCGGAGCAAAAAAAATGTCAAACAACTGGCCTAATATGTCTTCTTCAAATGCGTCTTCGGGGTTGGGGGGCAGTGACACTGTTGTTGCTTCTGTAGGTTTCAAGTGGCTGACCGACATGACCTCACGTGAACCCCCCATGGTGGGGTGGTCGGGGAGTAGTCAGAGGCAAATAAGTGAAACCAAAGCTTAGCGCTCTTGAAGCGGAGCAGCGTTAACCTTGGTGACGTGGCGAGCCGCATTCTCCTAAAGAATGCGGACCTTGATTTATTTGTTTAGAGCCGATCTGGATCTGCCGTGTGACTGGAGTCAAATCTTAAGGCCCCGCTTTCCTGGCAGTCTTGAGCGCATGCAAATTCATATGTAACCTTGTTTACATTTTGTTTTGTTTACTCCATCTTTTAATAGCGCCATAATGACGTCGAGGAGCTTCGTTTACACAAAAATAGTGTTTTGTCGCCATCTTGTGACATTTTTGTGACAAAGAACTCTGTTGAAGTCAGGTGAGGAGTTTCATTTTGACACCCCAAAATGCTTTGCTGCCATTGGTGGCACTGTGTGTACTTATAAGTTTTGCTGTAATCATCCAATCAGAAGACGGAATAATGCTGAAGTCACTGAATTCCAGGCTGAATTTGAAATCTGAGCTAAAGAAACAGTCCCATTGCTAATATAGTTTTGGTTACATTTACCTTGCGCTAGTGATTCTGAAGGCCCTGGGCAGATTAGATTGTCATAGCAACATAAAGATGCTGAAATCTCATTGGACCAAAAAAAAAAAAAAAAAAAAAAAAAAAAAAATATATATATATATATATATATATATATATATATAACATCCAAATACTGTACTTTTGGAAGCAGCACAGCCAAGAGAAACACAACGAAATGAAGAATGAATGACTTCTAGATATAGCGGGCAATAAATAGTCAGGTATAGTTATGATCCTTACAGTATGTCTGAAATTATCTACTACACAGGGAAGCGTTTGATAAATTATCCAACGTGGCGTGCCTCCATAAACCGCTCATACTCTAATCTATTTGTAGAAGCAACATTCAAGAGGCGGTTTTGGAGCCGGAATCCTTTTGCCGTAATTTGCCCAGCGGATGATATTATACTTTTCAAAAATACACACTGGCAATTGATACGTGCGGCTGGCTATTTTTTGACATGTGCAGAGGGAGACTAGCTGGCATTTTTTGGCACAGTAAAGCGAAAGTGCCCATATAAAAAAATAATGAGAGTTAAATGTGTGTTTGGAAGATAATGACCACAACCGGACAAGGAAGAATAAATCATCACAGCATGAATTCATGCACAGGCGGAGCTAAATGCTAAAATGTCTGTTAACATTTGCAACACTTTGAAGATGCTGTGGGTCTAATTTAAACTACTTAATTGTATGACAGTAGCTGCATAAAATCTTGACTAAAAATGCTGTAATGTGCACTCCAAGCCTGTAGCTGGCGATAAGCTATTGCTTGTAAATACGTTTCTCATCCAAAATTGTCTCATAAATACCAAATTTGACTTTCTCAAATGTAATCCTCATTAAATGTTTAACATAATTATAACAGCCAGTATTTGTTGAATAAATCAAAATAATATAACCGTATACTTGTAGAAGTTGGACTAATGCTGCCTTCATGTGGTATCGAAATAGTGGTAAATACCACTTGTCCAGTAGGAAAAAAATGCACGTGAACGCCCCCTTATATCGTATTTCCCACTGGACAACTGGGAATTTATTTTGTTACCTGAGTTTCCGGGCAGAGAGAACTTTTCAAGTTTCAACATGGCGGCGAGTGCCGCAGGATTCATGAATGGCAAGAAATCTGAACAGGGCGTTGTCATCCACTAGCAGGTTGCTTTATAATCTACACAATTATGTAGCATACATAATTCAATGCCCTGTCCTTTACTGCTCATTTTTTGCCGTAGGCCTAATTGTTTGGTTTTACGAGCAAAGACGTCAGCTGCCCTGTGCATTATATTGCTAGAACAACAAAAGCACATGAACAGAACTCCGTCGTAATTAGGAGTGTCCGAGTGTTAAGGTTGATCTTTAAAAGGCTAGCTCATAGCTAGTAACAGTAAACTTTATACTACCATCTAAAATAGTTCTAATTCACAAGCATTAGCCTAGTGCCAGCGTAGCGAATTAACTTGACGCTAACTGAGGCTAACTGCACCAAGAAGGTGAAATAACAAAACAGCCGATGACACATTAGCAACATACACAGTATGAGAATCTGATTGCAATATGTTAGCTTTTCAAACCATCTCACCCAAATAATTACTACTGGATAATTCCGGATTTGTGAATTCTTTTCGGTAGCTAGTTAAAAAATAAACGCGACAAATTCTTCGGCGAGCCGAACTTCTTGGGCTTAAACGTGTAAAAACTTTCCCTCCTTTGTGTGTTTGAAAAAGACAAGGATCTGTTTTGCGCCGTCACGCCCGTGGCTGGGCCTCCCCAGGTGTCTCATTTCATAGCGAATCATCCTAAAAAGCATATTGATCTAATTATCATATTATTAGCGAGCCAGCCACATCTTAGATAAACTGCCTTCTAAAAGCTTTTACCCACATTGCCGCTGTTTTTCTTCACTAATCAATTTCCCGGGATTACTCCCAAGGCCGATCCACGCCACCGCGAACGGCATCCGTGCTTATTTTGCTTCCCCCCTTTGGCGTATTTAGCTCCGTTTGTTGATTTTGGTCGCACCGCTCTGAGTTTGACTTGAGCCAAGGCTCAGGGACGAGCCCTGAACACAAAAGCATCGAAGACGTCAAATCAGAATTTGGGAAACCTTCCTTGGCTCCTTTCCTCTGCAAAAAGTGAAGAGGAAACAGTGCGCCAACCTTTATTTTTCCAGCAACTTCCGATAGAACAGGAGGCATTCCAAAACGCTGATTCACAACCGCAGGGGTCGCTTTAACTAAACACATGCAAAGAAAGGGTCAGAAGAATGACTACTGGTGAATAATTTCCTTAACAGGAAAAGAAAAAAATTCAACTACTCATATGCATTTCTACAAGTAGTGCCTTGACCAAGGTTATTTTAGTTAACGAAAATTAATGAAAAAAAACTAACTAAAATTGAAAAATGCTTTTTAAAAAAACAAAAACTACCTGAAACTAAATTTTATGTTTAAAATAATAACTAAAACTAACATTATAACTAACATTATAGTGAAAATGTCCTTTGTTTTAGTCTTTGGTAATTAATTTAATACATGAGCATTTGGGGATGATTTTAAACGTGATTTTAAGTATATTTACTTCAATATTAACTGAAATAGACGTTTGAAAGTGTGTCACACTGAAGTGATGTTTTAATTTTACTATGGTGTTTATTAAATATTGTGCACAAGTAATACACATTAAAATAAATAAATACATAAAAAACAAAAATTAATACTGAAACTAACTCTAAACTAAATCTAAGCATTTTCTAAACTAAAACTAATAAAAACTAACAGAAACACTCTGAAAACTAATTAAAACTAACTAAATGTAAATATCAAAACTCAAAACGAAATCAAAACTAACTAAAATGAAAATTCCAAAACTATAATAACCTTGACTTGTGAATTTTATCCATTCCATTCACAACCTCGTACCATGATCACATTTCCCAATTCTGATTTTAAGAGGTAGCGATGCTAGCTAGATAACGCTTGCTTAATCATAGTCAGTCATGTTTCCGCATTAAAAAATAATCTTAAAGTGCATTGTTTGTTTTTTTAATTGATTTGGCAACAGTAAATTTAAAAATAGCTTTTACTATGTAAGCTAGGTTAACAATAAAAAAAAAAAAAAACATTCGCAAAAAAAAATAGATTGACTGATTTTTGGGGGAATTAAGTGAAATTAGCATTTGACCCACGACATGAGCGTGTTCAAAGTAAAGCACAAGCTCACTTGGCTATTTTTGATTTGGAGTAGCCCCCTAACCGTACGCTTGGACACCCACATTGTTGACAGATTTTGAACTACGTCACCAAAGTAGTCTTGTCGTAATTACGCGCCCACTCTCCAGCGTTTGGCGCAGGAAACCGTGCGGTGCGTTCCGTGGGAACATTTTCGGCAGCTGCTCATTTTTCTGCTCAGCGCGAAGCGTCTGGAAAAGTAAATCACCTCATTGTTTATGCCGCTATTCGTTTTGCCAGCGAGAGAACAATCAAAAAAAATGTGCTTGCTGGATTTAATTTGCGGCTGGTAAATGCCAGCTCCTCCAAAACTTGTCATAATAACTTCATACATCAGCAGACAGTAAATTCAAACTCGCTTGGGCCTGAGCAGAAATGGATTTGTTGGCGTTATTAGCCATAACGTGCGGTATGGACCGGGCGGCCGAGAACTGATCTCAGCGCAGATTGAGTGACAAGTCCTTTATGGAGGTCACATCATATTTTCTTTGATTTCATATTCGCCCACCTTTCAAGTCGCTCCAACCTGTGTTTCATCCTCACTTGCACCTCTCCAGCGTGCTCAAATTTGATATTCGCTGGCCTCGTCTCTAAAAACCGTCGCAGCGTACCCCCGAAGCTGTTGCAGGAGATGAGCTGTTGTTTGGAAACACTTCTGTTCCTTGGGAAACTGTGCAAACAAATGTACAGAGGCATCAAACAAACACATGTGTAGCAGCTCAGCAAGCAGGGAGCAAAGATAGTAGCGTGCAGTCCCTAACAAGTTCTGGATTGATTGATTACATGGCAAGAAAACACAAAAAGTGAAGTATGTTCGGCTTTCGGGTGAAATTTTCAACTGACTTGGTGTTCTCTAACAAGGAGCTGAGCATCAAAATTAACAACACGTTTCAGCCACGAAGGGACAGTTTCATTTGCCAGTTCAATTAGAATTAGTATTTAAACAGTCCTCTTCAATATCCTCTTCACATGTCAACATCATCAGACCGAGACGGCAGGCAGCTAACAACTGATTAGCAGTTCCTCGCCATCAAACAGGAAGTGGTCACACAGCTTAGAACAGTGGTGGTGTCCAAATTACGGCCCGGGGGGCCATTTCTGGCCATCTTCCATTTTTTTTTTAGCGGCCCTCAGCATTTATATATCATTGCTGCTACATGAAAAACATGTATGCCCATTTTTGTCATTTTTATGATGAAATTGAATGCAGACATCCCAACGTAAAAATCTGAAAAATGGGGAAAAAATGGACATAAGTATTTTTCACATAGCAGCGAAAATAAAAAATAAAATAAAAATAAAAATTTTGTTTTATGTAATAAAAAATAATTTGGACTTTTCTTGCTCTTTCTAATGCCTTGTGATTTAAGATATTTCAGTTTCAGAAGCAGGATTTTTTTCCTCCACATTCTACTGTCTGCTTGGATTTGTGAACATAGAATTAAAATCCTCAAGTTAACGCTGCTTTCTGCTCTAAAAACTGTCATCTTTTGACCAATTACTCTTGCTTTTGTTCTGAATGTGGAGATCTCCTCAGGCAGGGTCGGGTCTACTTTTTGCTTGTGAGATACAGAGCTGTAACCTTGCTCTCGCAAGATGAATTCTCACGGTATTTGTGAGTTCACGAACGCCGGAGAATACATCTTGTACCACTCCCGTTGATTTCCGCCGATCTGAACCATTGGTGGTTCGGACCAATCATAGAGCGACATTGTGTTTGGGGGCGGGATATGCAACTGTGACGAAACCAGGAAGCCAGCGCCGACGCAGGGGCTAACAAACAAACCTAACATGGACGCTGAAATTAATTCTGTTCTTGCAGAATTACCGTTTCCTTGTTGAATGTTGAACAGCGAGGGGTGCTTCGTGCATTTCTAGCTGGTAAGATTTTCGTGCTTTTACCCCCTTCGGCAAGAACGAAGATGAAACTTTCACCCGTGGCCGTGATTGGTTACAACAAACGTGTAGAATGACGCATCGTCCAATCAGCTCGAATTATTGCACAGAATGTCCTGCCGTTCCCGACCAAATTACAGAGGAGAGGTACCAGACGGATATTGCAGAGAACTCACTTGAGTGAAGCGCATATCCATCATCTATTGCTAGGTTAACAGAGCTGTGGGCCACCCCAAAATCATGAAAAATGCCAAACTGTAAACACATTAATGGCTTGAGTCAGACAACGTGAAAGTGCACCCTTTTTCTGTATGCAGCCCCCGAAGGAGAAAAGTTTGGCTTGTAATGTCATCAGCAGGTTGCATATGAGATACAGAGACTGGAAGAGTCACAGAAAGGCATCAAAATGGGTAGAAGTGGGACCAACACAAGGCTATTCTCTACATTGGTGTCAGAAGTAGGATCAACACATTTGGGGGACACAGAATCCCTCCCTAGACTCAGCTCTTTCTTGGACGGAATCATTAATTAACAGTCAAACAGGGCCAACCATAACACTGGTGTCAGAAGTGGGATTGGCTTGGGTTGACAAGTCTACCCGGACAGAACATTGGGCCAAAGCAACTATGCTTTCAACATAAAGAAAATATAATAAGTTGTTAGAAATGTCTCCATTCTAAAAGGACCGTTCACACCATTGGTGTCTCACTGTTATGTCTGCACTCTGAGACGTCATGAACCAGCTGTCTTCTGATCCTTAAGCCGAGGTCGTTCCGCGATACAGGCCGACGCCCATTTTTTGCGACTAAATGAAGACATTGAACCAGCCGTGACACTGCATACCTCCGTAGACGGATCCCATATTAGATACTGTGGAAAAAAAACAAAACAAAAAACCACCAGAACCCACATCTCCCATCTGCTTCCCCACAGGACTCGTCCTGTCTTTCACAGCCAGACATTCTCCAAAAACCCGTCTGCGGTCCAGAGCTCAACCGCAAGCTGTTGAAACCGAGCCATCCGGGTTAATTGACACTCAAAAGTACCTGCATTTTGCCTGTGCTGGGTAGTTTTCAAACAGCAGTGGAAAGACGGTCACATGAATAGATGCTCTTTATTCCACCTGAATACATTGTTTTTCTTCAGGGAGCTTGCGGTCCTAAAGTGCTTTGGCACGCCGCCTTTTGGCAATTTAATGCAGAAAATAGTGCAGGGTGGGAGGGAATTTATTATTTTTTTGCTTGTTTTTGGATACGGTAATCATCCGTGTTCAGCGTAAAGTGGCGGTGTTTAACCTGCCTGCCACTGCGACTTACAAGGGCGACGTTCTTGGCCTCGGGCCCCCAGTAACGAGGTCCAAGGCAGCACTTGCCCTGGCAATTTTCTGCAAATCGCCGAGGAGCCTTTCTGTAGCCAGGAAACATGGCGGCAGATTTATGACGTTTGAAGCTGAACCAGATGCTGACTACTGTATGTTCTTACCCGAGAAAATAAGTCGAAAAAGTACGGCGTCGTTAAATAAAGAAACCCCAAAATGAAAGAGATGCTACAACATAGAATTTGGTTTGCCTTGTCCGTACAAATTTATGGTCAGCGCTCTACCAGAATAACTCCGCTAAAATGAGCCTCTTCAAACCTTTTGTTTCACACAATATCAAACCGCTGTAAAAACAAAAACAATAGAAATGTGTCAACTTTGATATAAAGTGCCGACATTCAGAGAAGCTGCACAACAGTAATGGAACAGTATAAAAAAATTAAAGTATTCTTGTTTCATGTAAATAAGTATCACAAAAAAAAATAATAATAATCCAAATAAGAAATCCAAACACGCAGAATGAATCCTCTTGAATGACATTTCGTTTAGAGGCGTAATTTTCTCTACAATGATGGTTAAATTCTGCATTGTTTGCCATTAGACGTTCCACTGTACTGCAAAATTATCTAAACATTTCTAAATGATCGTGAAATGTTTCTGACAGTTCTGGCGTGAAGGTATGAAAGAGGCCTGCTTGAGCCTTGACTGTGGTTTCAACAGGAATTAGGGATCGAAATGCGAGCTTTTCTATGATCAAGTGACTCATTCCAAGTGATTCTTAATGGAGACTGGAGAGAGGTAATATGTGGTTAACTCCAAGCAAGAGTATTTACAGGACATATGCATCCAGTTACAAAATGCCATAAAATAATGTAATCTAATGACAAATCCATGTAATAAAATAAAACATAATGTAATATAACCGAAAGTAACCCAAAAATACTTCAGCATTTACAGCGACATCCAGTAATTAAGTAAAAATGCAAAATACCAAAACATAATCTAATGAAACAGAAGGACATAAAACATAATACAGTATATTAATAACTGTCATCATAATGTAACTGATGGTAACCTAACGAAAGGTAATGAAGCATAATGTCACATAACCTAAAATATTTTAAATGAGAGCAAACTAACATTTCCTATTACCGATATTTATGTTTTATGTGGGAACTTGATACGCCTCTGTCTTGTACCCCAAAAAGGGGGGGAAAAAATACAAATACATGTAATTTTTTGCTAGCTGTCTGCAAGGCACCTAAAATGGGTGCACGGCCCACCAGCCGCGAATCACTGATATAACCTAGCGTGATGTATCAGAATATACATAACGTAACATTTATTTTGTGTATTCTGTAACCCCACTACTAGACTACCATCGTGAACTTGAAGAACAGTATTTCGGCCTCCTGCTTGACATTCCAAGTGATCCTCTACAGTACAAAGTGCTAACTCAAAGAAGAGCCCCTGACACAGCCCTGACTTTTCCCACCGTCTTTCATTGTTTTATACGGCCATTTGTCGGGGAGCATCCCTGGACCTTCTTTTCCGTCGGGAGCGAGGCAGCTGGAGCAAGTTACTGACCGGCGGCGGAGCAGCGGGAGGAGATGCAGATGGTTCGGTTCCCATGTCACCCGCGTCCTCTTGGCCCGGATATCAGCCAACCAGTGGAGAAGGATTTACTCTACAGAACATGTGTACATGTACAAAAAGGTACACGCTAATAAGATCTCCTTCATACTAAGTCACGCACATCACGTGTGGAATGTTTTCACACACGTTGTTTCCATTTGCAGTGTGGGCTTTGGGTTCGCTCTCTTATCCAAAGACGCAGAGGGCAAGACCGTATACGCGGGAATATGGAAGGCCCCGCAAACGTACAACCGTGGAAATATTCACCATTGGGACAACTTTTAGAGCCAATAGAAACTATAAAGCCAGGCACAATTATTTGGTAGATGTGACCATGATTAAGATGAAGTTAAATATTGAACAAACGTAAAATCATCTATTCTTTTTATGTATATATGTATATATATATATATATATATATATATATATATATATATATATATATATATATATATATATATACATACACACACACACACACACACACACACACACACACCCCGACACGCACTCACACCCCCCCACATATGTATGTAAAACCAAAAATAAGTTTTTGCTATGCATCAAATCACCATTTATTGGAAAATTATACCAGTATCTTTGAAACAGATGCCACATTTAGTTTTATTACATATTATTATGACTATTATTGTTATTTATTTTTATGCCTAGGTGGCCATTAGTGATAGCGCTCGAGAGTGGTTTAGATCCTACTTAGCATGCAGGACTTTTTGCGTTTGCCTTGGTCCCACTCTGCCCTACTGTCGTATCATATGGTGTTTCACAAGGTTCGACTTTGGGGCCCCTGTATTTTAATTGTTCACTCTATTTGCTGAAAATGTTGCCTTTGCAGTTTGATTCTAATAAATGTGTTTTCAATTGACCTAGATACTGTAGTTAATTTAATCGCGATAAACAAATTAGATCTTCACTGTTGGTTCCAACTCGTTGCCCCGTGTTCCCACAGTGGCGCTACCAGGCAACGTGCACAAAGCCCATGACAACATCAGCACGCAACACTGACTCACCCGTGCATTAATATTTCTTTAATTGAAAACATATTCCTCGCTGTAGCGGCCGCCGCGAGTGTGCCACGCACCGTGTTTGAGCTTTATTGAAAGCATACTTTTGGATGAGCCGAGGCGGCATGGGAGCAGGATTTGGAAAAGCCTGGAAATGACTTTGGAGACATAAGGAAAAAAAAAAAGGCTGAGGGGGAAGGGGAGTCGGTTTCGCTTGAGGGATTCTGTTTTATTGTGTTATAGTGCCATGCCAAAGTTCGAGGAAAGGTTGATAAGTTGGACGAAGAACGTGACCTCGACCCCACACTGAGGAGCTGCGTGCGTGTTTGTGTGTGTGTACATGCACATGTTGCAGAAAATGCTGCTGACAGCCACAGACAGGTGGAAGACCTTAAAACACACTCAGTAGTTTGGGGAATACGTACTACTGGTGCAAGTAAACAGAGTACAGTATAACGTAACATAACGAAGCCCTACTTTAAGTGTAACATTGTACTGTAACATAGGATTGCATAATGTAACATAACCTAAAATATTGTAAATTAGATCAACTGGCTATTTCTGTTTACCACACATCTTGAGGCTAACAGCAGCTAACGAAAACAATAACACTAGCAATACAAACTAAACAGATGGCCAATTTGGGAGTAAAATATAAGTTAATGCTATTATAGAACAAATTCTTAAAACGAGTAAATTTGCAGCTAACACACATGTAAAATAGGTATTTCTTATTTGTACTCCTTTTCCAATATCTATTTGGAATACCCTCCCCAATCTCTACGCTAAGTTGCTAACCCATTGTATCAGTAATAAGCAGCAAGCCAATAAAGCTATGGCACCACTAACACAAAAAGAGACACCCAAATTTATTTCATTGGGTTAATATAAGTGCAAACAAACTGCAAAAAAAAAAATGGGTATTTCCCGACTCAGGAACATCCAAAGAGGCTAAAACGCCACAACTAGAGGCCATCGTTGAAAGCAGAATGATAGCTGAGGCGTACACTTTGTTGACACACGGCCACAAGAAAAGCTAATACATTTGAAAGTGCACATGGCAAACAGAAGTCGACAGCGAGCAAACACACATTAAGCTGTGGCTAACACACTGCAAACACGTAGATAACGGAGGAACACGCAAGCACTGCTGATTTAAAGCTAAAACGATCACGGCCAAGACAAAGCACATCAATTTAGGTGAATTTGAATCATGTTTGTTTCTTTTTTTTTTCTCTGTTGAAAAGATCCCTAGCTATTCACAGAAAAAAAAAATCAGATACTTGCAGCCTTTGTGTGTATTTTTGTCGTCTTTCGGTGCCACAAAATTGTATCCAAGACCTGGCGAATGAGAACATAGTAATTGCTGTCATAGGTTTTCTGTATTTGCTTTGGGGTCAAAAGTGTGCATTTATGCTGCATTCGAGGATGGTCGGAAGTCTGACTTTTCTGAGTTCAAACCAAGAAGTGTGTACACGAACACGCCCTTGAACTCGGAGATTCCACTTGCGAAGTTGGAAAAAAAGGACCCCTACTTCACCGACGGACTACAAGTGATGTCACTCTACAATGGTGACCTGTTCGGAAACACAGACCGTGAATGGTAGAATACAATTTACTTGAGTATAAAACAAGATAGCGGGCAGCACGGTAATAAGTGGTTAGCATGTCCGCCTCCCAGTACTGAGAACACAAGATGGAGTCCAGGCTCCGGCCTTCCTGGGTGGAGTTTGCATGTTCTCCCCGTGCCTGCAGTGGGTCTTCTCCGGGTACTCCAGTCTCCTCCCACAATCCAAAGACATGCATGGCAGGTTCAGTGGGCGCTCCAAATTGTCCGTAGGTGTGTTGTGTGTATGGATGGTTGTTTGTCTCTGTGTGCCCTGCGATTGGCTGGCAACCAGTTCAGGGTGTACCCCGCCTACTGCCCGAAGCCAGCTGGGATAGGCTCCAGCACCCCCGCTACCCTTATGAGGAGTAAGCGGTTAAGAAAATGGATGGATGGATGGATGGATGGATTTAGATAGCTTTCTTCATTCATAAATATTCGACATACGTTCACGTAACAACGTAGATAACAGTATGCCGCTATCTACCTGCATGAAATTATATGGTGGACTACTAAACTGTAAGGAATGCTTATGAAATAAGATAAAAACAATAAATGAAACAAAATAACGAGAAGGTAAGTTTGCTGGAGGTCAAAATCAGTTTTAAGAACCAAAATAACAAAACAATTGACCGCTATCCGCCATTTTGGTTGTTTACTTTCGCCTCGAACGCTTTCAGGTCAGAACTGGGAAAAAACAACTCGGATATATCCGACTTCCGACCATCCTCAAATGCAGCATTTGTCTTTCAGCCTCAATCATGTGTTGGTCTCTGAATGTGTGTTAGCACAAGTTGGGCAGTGCTGTTTCGGACATAAATGGATCATCTGTTTTGCTTTTATTTTTTATTATTTAGCCACTGTTAACTGCATGTTAACAGCGTGGTAGCCTCTAGACATGTTAGCTGTTAAGTGGCTAGTGTCTAGGGTTGAGCAGGAAACATCACTGAAAATTGGGACTGTCCTGCGTATATCAGGACACCTGGCCACCCTACCAGCGTAGCACTGTTAGCACTTTTGCTGGCGTTCTCTGCTGCTTTAGATATAAATTGTTTGTGTATTTTGCATTTCTTGTCAATTTTATTTATTATTCTTAGCCACTGCTAGCCTGTAAGATAACACTGGGCCAACCTGGATGTACAGTAGCTGCTAACATCAGTTTGGTGTGTGCTACAAAAGTGTTTGGGCTTTTAGACATGTGTCAGCAGTGAACTGGTCAGTTAGCAGTGCACCTCTGCCTTTTTTTAGACTTAAATATGTCTTCTGTTTTGTTTTAAGTTTTATTGTTATTTTTTGCTGCTGTTAGCTTTCATTAAACTCGTTTTTCTGCATGCTACAATGTGTTAGCCTCTGGAAGTACATTACTGTGAAGTGGCTACAGTTAGCAGTTTATTAGCATTTACATTAGTACTCTGTGCTGTTTTAGACTTAAATTGCCCATCTGTTTTGCTTTTATTGTTAGTTTTTGTTGCCTTTAGGACAAAAGGAAAATAATGAAAAAAGTTGCCATCAATTCAAAGAGTATGGAAAGGAAAACGTACCTGTTGTCGTTATCTCCTTAAGTTCCTTAGTGGGAGCTTAAGTGTGAGATAAAAGAAAGCTAAGACGTTTATCTGAAGACCAGGTTGACATTCCAATTGAGGCAATGCTGTTGACTGGGTTGCTAATTGAAGACACATTTTGGTCTCAGCGTCTCACAGCTTGAGCAAAGTCTTGATTGCCCAAATTGCGGTGCAAGAGCGACATCGGGAGGCCATTCGAGGCATAACCGCTGTTTCTCTTTATTTACGTCCACCTTTCAAGTATTTTTATTTTATTTTTTCTTCACTTTTTTTTTTGCGCTTCTTCCCTGGTTGGCAGGGGAGGAATAATGTGGTTCATGGTCCTCAGCGTGAGACCTTTTGACTTGATGTAACCAAATATAGTTCTTTGCCCTCTAAAAAGGGCTACATTGAGAAAGAAATAAAACAATGGAGCCATCACTTTCACACTTCAATGCATTCATCTACATGGCATCAATGGATGGAGATGAAGCCCCTGAAGGAGTGCTCAATGGATAAAGAGGAAGGACGGTGGCAAAGAAAGACCAGTCTGCAGTTTTACTGATTTCAAACCATAAAGGACCACTCAGGACCCCTTACAACATGTCCTCGATCGGCTGTTTTTTTTAGGGTGCCAAAGTGTGACCGTGTGCGGAGAAAAGATATCCAAAGAAAAAGGAGAAGCAAGATGGAGAGGGGGGTGGGGATGGGGGTGGAAACAGTCGTGCCCTGGCACCCGACAGCCATTTCAGGTCTGACAGAAAATAGATTGCAGATGTGTGCACGCACACACTCACACACTCGGAGGAAATGTTTACAAGCTGGTGCACCTTGTATTTGAATACACATGAAATTAACTGACGAGTTCTTCAAGGGAGATGTGAATCATTCAAGCTTGTGGGACCGACCCAGTTTATCTTTTCCTCATTGAAAAGCATCAGAAAAAAGGTTCTTAACTGTACAGGAAAGCTTGAAGTCAATGATTCCTAAAGCACTGTGACAGATCATCATGTGTGCCACAAGAAGTTATCCACTTAATTGTCTAAAAAATATTTATCTACTACAAATAATCTATCTATGCCAGAGATGTATATCGTCAGACAGAACAATTAACTGCTCTACCACTACATGAGGTAAAAAAAAAAAAGAAAAAAAAAAGGTACAATTAACCTGCATATACAACTGTTGCCATTCATACAACAGAATAATAGTGTAATGTTCAACTACAACGGCCCACATTTCACACCGAGCGAGTAAATTATGAGTAAATTGAGATGACATCATCATTACTTAAGCATTTAAAACTGTGTGACGTTTTTGTTTGGTGGTATTCCGTGAGATTTTTCTCACGTACAATATTTTCCTTGGCTCTAAAAAGCTTGTGAAACACTGCTTTGTTAACATTTTTAACTGTCATTTGTGTTTAAAATGAAGTTATCCAGTGTGACAAAGTGAATGAAAAAAAACAAAGAATTGCACCTTAACAGTGAGGTGCATTACACAAATACCAGTACCTCAATTGTTAGCAGCTGTTCATTAGCATTGTTGTTAGCACTCTGTTGTTTTAGATATAAATAAGCCGTCTGTTTTGCTTCTTCTTTTTTTTGGTGTGTGTTTGTGTGTATTGGTATTATTGTTTGTGTTAGCCTTTATTAGCCATTGTTAGCTGTGTTTTAGCATTTTGGGGCCGAGTGAGCCACAAATAATTAAAAACACTAGCAATTAACCCCCCCCAACCTCAACCCACCTCTGGCATTATACTAACTGCCTACAAGCTGTATATGTCTCACCTGTACCGTATAGTTTATACAGTAGTCTACTCGCGAGGTGGGAGTAACAAGATGGCTGCCCTGTGACTTCTATGGCTTGCATTAGAGTGTATGTGCTATCGGCTATTCAGTCATATATGCGTGGTCAGTGGTCTGCAACAAGTCACTTGGAGTTCAGAGGTAAAAAAAATAATAATAATTACTCCTAAAAACAGAAGTTGGTGCTCTGTTTTTTGGAAAAATGCTCCTGTTTTTTGGAATATTTTTTTTCCTCCTGTTTCTCTGAGTAATTTTTCCCCCTGTTTTTCTGTTTTTTTTTTATGACAAATATTCAGTAAAACAGAAAATATCTATAGGCTATATTAAAAAAAAAAAAGGAAAAAAAAAATACTCAAAAAAAACAAAGCTCCCCCAAAAAATATGTTTTCCCCCCAAGTGAATGCAATACGCTTCCGTAGATAATAGACCCATTAAAAAAATAATAATAATAATAATAATAAATTATGACTAGTGACCTCAAAATAGGCATGGGTTCACTGTACCATCTCTGTGGTAGCATCACAGCAAAGTCAAAGAAAAACAATCAACAGCCGATGACATTCTTGATTATTTGCCTTCTAAGGCTTCAGTCGCAAGTCTTAATGAATTAAAAAAAAAAAAAAAAAAAAAAAAATCATCCTGGGAACACCGAGCGAGAATACTTGTCATACTTTCACTGGAATACGGGTAATGCGGCCGTCGCAAGCGGCCAGTGTAAACAGTCCATAGACGAGAACACTCCACGTGGAGCACATCTGTCGCGCAGGCCGGCTGACGTTGGCCGCGGTACGACAAAAACAGACTTTTGCTCGATTAAAAACTGGAACGACCTCCGCACCGCGCATCACCTGCTCACTCGACGGTCACGTCTGGGGTGGGGGGGGACGTCGTCACCCTCGGGTTGAGCCGGTTCAGGTTCACGCACATCCATTTACACTGCATTGTACTATGACAGATGGCAAGGTCCTTATAAGCCTTATTGAGTGCATTCAGCTAGGATTTTGAAATATTAGGACTTGGGCTCAACTTGACTTGAACTAAATGACTATTTACAACTAAACAGGAGCAAAGTTGTTGAAGGGCAACAATTAATTTTGTTTCCCCATTCAATTGAAAGGAAAAGTCTTGTATTTAAGTGCCTTAGGAGCCACGACTTAACAGGTCTCATGATTTTTGCTTTTGTCATTATGGTGAACTAAAACATCCATAAACGCCTTTTAATGACACTATTTCCAAATTTGTGATCCACAAATGTCACAGTTGACATGTGAACGACTACACAGACAAAAGGTCAGCTGTTTTCCATTATAATAAGTCTCCTTATAACCTGGCATTAAATCTCAGTGATGTCTGGCTGCGTATAAACACTACGCTATTCTTCCTGCGCCTTTAGCACTACTATTAATAACATCGCCAATGTCACAGTATCGTCACACGTGTATTTATTGTGTGCAAACGCTGCTTGTTTCCAAACGCCACACGTTGTTAAATGTGTTGTGCCGTGGTAGTCATTGGCGCCATTACGGACGTCTCCCAATGTCTATTGTGACTCAAAAAGTAATATTTGCCATGTAAGTGAGAAAGAAAAAGTTAAACAGCTTTATTCGTGGTTCACAAATCTCATAACCATGAAGTGATATTGTTAACCACTATCTCATGGTGATAGCACATTTCCATTTCCAGTTCCATTTGTATTATTGGCATCTCAAGAACAGGTGCTACATATTTTGTTTGCCACGTATGTTTACTTGGCCACAGTGAAAAATAAAGAACTATGGACATTTTAAAAAGAGCATTGAGACATGCAGGAAGCGAAGGTAGTAAAGTATATATTTTTTTCTATGACTTGAAGTTTTCCTGACATGTCACAGAGGTATCCAGGCTATGATGGAATTTACATCCAAAAAAAAAAAAAAAACTAAGCTATTTCACCTCTGGAGTTAAGATATGCTCATCCCAAGTGTACCATTGTGACATGGAAGTTGTTTTTAGGGCCAAAATATTTGCATCACCTGTGAGTAGTTTCTGGCTCGATGTTCACTGCATGTCCGTCCATCTGTCTGTCATCTGGATCGCATACGACCAACACGGACTGACTGCTGCCATCTGGACATGTTTGCTTTGGAGGAAGCAGTGGTGGCGGTGGCAGGAGACCCACACATGTTTAGAATAACATGCAAGATACTTTAAGTTGATTTACAAATGCAAATAAGACAAGTAGATTTTTACTTACCTAAAGCGCAGAAAAAGGGGGCATATCCAGACATATCGGATTCGTTGATTGCTAGATAGCTGGTTTACTTGTTGATTGATACAGGTAGGTTAATAGTTAGTTAGGTTTCTCGATGGGCATGTAGCTAGCTAGCTTATTAATAAGTATGTAGGTCATTTGGAAGTTAATTAGATAGGTAGGTAGCTAGTTCAATGGGTAGGCAAACAGCTATACAGTACTATGAAGGTACAACTAGCTAGATACGTAGGTTGGTAGCTTTAAAATAAAAATGGCTAAGCATATAAGTAGCTAATTTGATAGGTAGGAAGCTAGGTAGATAGGTAGGAAATTAATATACAGTAGATAGGTAGGTCGGCAGCTTGTTTAGGGAGGCTAATTGTTGTCTAATTAGAAGCTATGGTAACTACCTTGATGGATAAGAAGGTAGCTATAGCTTGATAGGCCTATCCAGTTAGCAAGCTGGATTGGTAGGTAGGAAGGTGGAAAGTTATAACATAGACCAGTAAATAGGAGCGTAGGTAGGTACTGTATATCACTAACTATCTAGCTAATTAGCTAGGTTGCTGGTTTGATAGGTAGATAGCTTAAGGAGGTAGAAAGGAAGCTAACTACATGGTAGGTATGTTGGTAGCTAGCTAGGTAGGTATTCTGTACTGTATCTCGATGGGTAGAACGGTAACTGTGGCAAGCTTCTTCGGTAGGTAGGTAAATAAGAAGGAAGATAGGTAGCTTCATAGTTAGGTAGTCAGGTAGGTAGCAAATTAGGAAGGTAGGTAGTTAGCTATTAGGTAGATTCGTAAGTAGCTAAGTACATCATTCACTAAACATGCAAAGGGGGGATGAAAATTTTCTTCTACAAAACCAAATAAAAACTCTGGGGGGAAAAATGATTAGCAACAGGTGGATACAAGTTTGCTATAGTCTGCCACCTTCTTTTCACTGTGTCATTGGCATAAATACTGAAGATAAACGAAAATATATTTGTGCAGTTAGTTCCGGAAAAATACGTTCAAATTTCCTGAGGCTGTTTGGAATCACTGCTTTATGAGACATATTTGTGCCATGGGATAGAAAAGCTTTCAATGTCAGGGGAAGCAATAATTGAACCGATGGCATCATCAGTTAAGTTGTAACAGATTCTCAACAAGCGGGGGAAAGATCATTAGAGGCTCTTTTAAGGATCACAACAATTTGTTTATTTCCTCTTCTGTCCACCAGCTGCTGCTACCCGGCATGGATTTACTGACTCAACAACATTCTCAGGTGCCTCTCTCCTCTTGTCAGGGGAGATGATTACAAGGTTGGGATAGTGGAAGATTACAGGAACGTGACCCATGTGAAGAAGCTTGGACACATGTGATGGGCATATGTGTGAGCATTCATACATTTGTCCCATTTGTTCATGAAGAAAATTGTCCATTAAAAGGGATATGAATACATTCAGTAGTTAAACGAGTTGTAGCTGTGAAACATTTCTTCAGCAAAAGGATGTAAAGTTGAAGAAAAAAAAAAAAAAAAACACACTGCTGATTTGCTGATGATATAATATGATAGTTTTGTATGACTTTTGAGGCTACTTTTATCGCAAACTTGTGGTTGAACTCCAAATTGCAGCACTTGTGTTCGCCTCTGTCGCTTCCACTGTATTCCACGCTGTGGTTTGCAAATGAAGAAGCGTCCCGGGCCGCATGCAGACTTTTTAATCTTCAAGGAGGTTTTTGGTATCTGTTGATAGGACTCCCCGCCTGAGGGCAAAATAATAAACTGTGAGCGAGGACGATCAAAAACAATAAACAGAAAATATGCGCGTGACGGGAACTGGGAATAAGAAACATGCGCGCGTCAGATATGTGCCAATATGGCGCTGAGAAGACGTGCCGGCGCGGCCTCCGCTCGCAGATTTACGTTCTCATAAAAGCAAACAGCTTCCTCATTTAGGATTCCAGCAAAACATATTTTTGCTTCACGTGCAACATTTCGATAAATAACCGACGCGAGGCAAACGAAGAAAGTCCGGTTTGTGACCCGGTTAGGAAAATAGTGCATTTTACAATCTTGACTCACTGTTCGATGTCTTTTTCCAAAAGGCTTAGATGAACTTTATAGCAGGAAAAGTTCTGGTTTGTAACAACTTCTCCACTTTCCAGTAGTTAAACTCAGTTTAAAAAACACAACAGTACTATTTGCGAGGGTTTCCCGCCGCGAACAGTGAAAAATATAAATAAAGAATGCCTTTTTTGGTATTTTAAACTGTAAATATACTGCACAATATGATCCCAACATTTCAACTCATCTTAGAAATAAATTGCTTTGGAAAAATAAAATGCACGTGTGCATGCACACACTTCCACTATAGCAACCTGGGCTAAAATTAGCTCCTCCCTACCCAACATACAAAGTTGCCGAGATTTCTCACTTCAATATTTCATTTAAAACAATGACTACTTCCCTGTTAGCCAGTACTTTGGTGGCCCCTTGTGGTATCTTAGAGTGTTAAAGAAAAAGCACAAAACTGCAAATATGTTTTTCAGCGACTAGTTAGTGCACTCTAAAAAGAGAATTGTTGAACCAACTTAAGATGACAAATTGAATTGTCGACCAACTTAAAAAAAAAATATTGCTTCAATCGGTAACACACGACTGAATTAAGTTAGTCCAAAGTGAATATATTATGTTTAATAAATTACGAGTTCATTAAACTTAATATATTAACTTGAATTAAATTAATCCAAAGTGACTCCAATCCAAAGGATTAAGTTTAATGAACTCACAATTAATTAAATTTAATATATTCACTATGGACCAAGGTTATTTTAGTTAACTAAAACTAACAAAAAAAATAAAACTAAAATTCAAAAAACAATTTTGTTAATGAAATAAAATAAAAATGACAATGTATTTTAATTAAAAAACAAAAACTAACCGAAACTACATTTTATGTTTATAAAACTAATGAAAACTAACTACAATTACAGAAAAAAATTTCCATCATTTTCGTCTTTGGTAATTAATTTAATGCATGAGCCTTTGGGGATGATTTTACATGTGATTTTAAGTAGATTTATTTTTATATTAACCAGAATAAGGACATTTGAAAGTGTGTCACACATAAGTGACGTCATCTTGCAGCAGCCAATAGAAAAGCAACCTGACTTTGTTAACAGATGTGTTGCATTTAAATATCGTGAATATGACGACGACGATATTGTGACAATTGTAATATCACGATATTGCGATATTGTGCTTATCGTTACAGCCCTAACCTTAACTTACAAGTGACCCAACTAACAAGTTTTTGTAAAAAAAAAAAAAAAAAAGGCCAAATTCTTGCTTGAAGTTGTTTACTGTATTGTCATTCTCCGTTGACGATGAATGTCAAACTAACTCATTCTGCCCGCCCAGCATCACGTGTAGTAGCAGCATTAAGCGTCTGGAAAATCTAAGTGACAGTCTTATCAAGCAAAAATTTCCACCCTGTCAGACAAACATTAAACCAAAGAAACCAATAAAAAAAAATACCAAGAAAACGAATCCCCCAACCGTCCCAGTGGTAATGACTTACACACTCCGTTCACCAATCATCTCTGAGATTTACGAATGTCAGCAGTAATGTCAGCGACGACTTTAAAAGCGGTGAAAACTTCATAAAGTCCAAAATGATGGAGCGAGCGTAAATCGCGATCGCGAGTTCACGGTCGGGTCGGGGTTGAGCGCAAAAAGCGGGGCTACAACTTGTTTGGCTTGTAAGCACCTGAATAAGAGACAGGATTTGTGTCAAAGTCAATTTCCCCCCGTTTCTGCGCTTGAAGCTGCGGACAAACGTTGGAAGACTTTTAAAAAGTTGTGGGGGGGGGGACATGAGCAAACGTCCCCTACAGTCATCAATATGTCACAGGCGTGGGGCTCCGCGGAGCTATTATCATGCTTTCTCGCGATGACTATTATAAATATTAGCTAGATGTTGGTTGTGTCTCTAAAATGGCCTCCTTTTCAGTTATACAACTAAAAATTTTATCTTAAATATCTAGGGAAACAGGGCCTTATTTTTGCATATACAGTATATACTGTATAAAGGACTCTGCTTGTCTATAACTACTGGTACCTCAAAAAGTTTTACAATGTTGAAAATTCAACCTCAACAACGAGGCACTCTAAAAGCAGCCATGCCAGTGAACAAATCCAAAGGGACAAAGTAATTTGGAGGTAAAAAACGTAAACTTGTTTACTTGAACATAAAACTATTTTATGAATGGAAAAAAAGGTGGATAAACATCAATTGTACTTTCTGCCATTCAATTAATACGATTAATACCTTTAAAAACATTTTTTTCCACTTGCTGTCGGCTGAAGATGTCATCACCTGTGCTGAGGAAGTAGGTAACGACCAATCATGGCTCAGTTTACTGACCAAATGAGCCATGATTGGTTGTTATGTACTTCCTCAGCACAGGTGATGTCATCTTCAGTCGACAGCAAGTAGAAAAAAATAGTTTTTACAGGTATTAATTGTACATGAAAAATAATGAAGTTACCACATTAATTATAGACAAAATATTTACTTTTTGCTGTTGAAAATGGCTCAATGAGTCAAGTATCCATCCATCCATCTCATCCATCCATCCATCCATCCATCCATCCATCCATCCATCCATTTTCTGAACCGCTTGCTCCTCACAAGGGTCGCGGGGGGTGCTGGAGCCTATCCCAGCTGGCTAAGGGCAGTAGCGGGGCACACGCTGAACTGGTTGCCAGCCAATCGCAGAGTCAAGATCCCTTTAAATCAGGGGTGTCAAACTCATGTTATTTCAGGGGCCGCGTGGAGGAAATTATTATCAAGTGGGCCGCATTGGTAAAATAACGGTATAGAACTTAAAAAAAAAATGCCATCATTTATACGCAGATTTGTGGACCAGCCCTAAATTACGGAGTTCAGCTGTAATCATGTTGTTCCGAAAAATAACACAAATGCAAATGGAACACATCAACACTTTGCCGGTATATGTTCCGGATGTGTTAAATCGACCTGTTTTACATATATATTGTTCCCATAATGCATTGTGTGGCACAGTTAATGACGTTATAAGGGCGCTAATCCTTGTCATATGTGTTACCAGTAATTGAATTTGTGTCGTATTTAACATGTTTATGTCGGTCTATGATTAAAAAAAATAAATAAATAAAAATAAATTAATAATAATAATAATAATAATAATAATAATAATAATAATAATAATAATAATAATAATAATAATTAAACAAACCGTAACTTTAAGTTGCGTGTAAAATACTGACACCCAGGACCAAGTTGCATTGCTCATCTGAGGACTGCTTGTGAAATTACAAATTGTATATATTTTGATTGATTAATTAGTCCGACATTACTTTTTTTTTTTTTTTTTTAACTTTACAAAATCATCTCGGGGGCCGGATTAAACCCCTTTGCGGGCCTGATCCGGCCCGCGGGCCGTATATTTGATAGCCCTGCTTGAAGTGTTTGTTAATGCGCCCTCCAGTGGACAACATTTGCAACAACAGTTACATTTGAACTAAAACCAGCCATTTGTGTTGTCCTCGTGGACCAGAGTGTACCCCTTGTTGGGTCGGTTCTGGCCCGCCGGCCGTATTTTGACCCCCACTGTTCTAAGGCATTGATATATTTCCAATTAGTGGTTAAAAATCCTCCTAGAGCAGATTGCGTTGCTCTTCCGACGAGCGACTCGTCTCGGAATCATGTCTGCAAGAAGCTGGAATTTTCTTACGTGCTAACATTTTCCCTCCAGCGGTCCCTGTTCCTCCAGCAAGATTGTCTTTCTCTCTATCTAAAAAAAATATATATCATCTGCACTCAATCTAAATAATTATCCTGAGCAGAGCCAGCGTAAGAGGTGCGGGGGAATGGAGCACGGAGGCTATTGGCAAATCAGCAGCTCTGTATGTGCTTGTTATTAGTCATCCTTGCTGCCTTGGAAAGATGGTTTGGGATTCGCGCCACGAGAAGCTGATGTGGCCTCCAGTGCCTGAAAATCAAAGCCTTACGGCGAGCAGTCATCGGCGTTCGGATGTCTGTCAAACGTCTTCTTCTTTAGACGTTTCAACATTAGCTTAAAAAAACTGTCAAAAAAAGACGACAAACTCTTTTTGCAGTTGGCTGTCAGAGGGTGTGAATGCCTCCTTGGAGTTTTTTGTGCTGCATTCAAGAGTTTCAATCAAAAGCCCCCCCCCCCCCCCCCGTAAACTAAAAAAGAACCGATTGGACTCCAGGGCTCTGGCTGAACAACAAATCCACAGGGGAACTGACAGCCGTCCTCAGATGAATATCTCCATGTTTTAAATTTCAACTTCACCCCCTCGAGAATTGCGCGTCGTCGCATTCCAGACGTCTCGGAAAAGCCCCTTTGTACTTGAATGATGGTCCCGAAAAAAGAAAATAATCAAAAGTCCTCCTAGACTCCTCGTCTTTATTTACGTAGCGACCTTTAAAGGAACGCGGTGTCGTAATGTGACCTTACAATAACACTTTCAAAAATCATGTTGTCTTGGCTTATAATAATAAGTGACGCGACGACGGTGACCTCGGATCACCTGCTCTAGCGGTTCGTGTGTTAGCATTAGCGTCAGCGTTACCGTTCCAGTTCGTAGTTGTGTGCTGTGTGTGTTCGCTACAACAATAAGAGAATGTTTATTTCCAGACATGATGATATAACACAGATGCGTTCTATTAGCGTTTGGCTCGGCCGTCTTTAGCTTCTGACTAACGTGTTTGTCGCTGATCAAATGCACATTTATCCCTGCTGTCAATTTGTATTTACCACTAATGGAAGTAAATTTCATCACAACTGTCGGGGGGGAGAGGAAAGGAATGTTCGACTATAGGCAGTGGTGGGATGTAACCAAGTACAAATACTTTGCTAACAGTGCTAAAGTAGATTTTTCAGGTATCCGTATGTGAGTATATTTTATGATGACTTTTTTCATCTTTACTCCCTACATTTGTAAACAGATATTCACTTCATACTAGGAGTGTGATGATATATCGATATTGCGATAAATCATGATACTTTGTCTCCCAATAGATTATCGATACGCCTATGCAAGTGTTGCGATATTTGTAGTTAATATACAGCCACTAAACGGCTCCATTGTTCATTACTTATTGAGCAGTTACTTGGTGGGCCACTAGGTGGAGCTCCTCATAAGAGTGGCAGAGAAATGTACGGAAGCTTTCAGGCGAAGAAGACTCATAAGCTTACTTTTACTTGTGTAACACATTTGTCTACCCAGCAACTGACTCAGTTTTGCATATGTTTCTATGAAAAATGTGTATTGTATCTTAAATTTTAACATTTTAAAACATGTTTTATGTTTTGAGTTTTTGAAGCACACAATTTCTGAGGAATATTGATTTAATTGGATGGAATATTTAAGTAATTGTATGTATTTATTAATTTTTGCAATGTTAGACAAAAAATATGTCACAGCTTATAAAATGAAACCAGTTGACTGTGACTGACTGACATGTTGCATGACAATGGTGTTTAAGAAAGAGACAAATTTGTTGACAGAAAGTTGTCTCTGTTAAGAAGACATTTGTATTTGTTTAAAGAAAATACACTAAAGTACTCAGTGTGAAGAAGACACCAGTTTGAATATTGTGTTTCAGTGATGGTACAAAAAGAACCTATTTTCTGATTGAAAAAAACATCCGTTTATGTCTTCAGTAGTTTTATTGTAGATTATCATGGATTCTTTACCTGACCAACATATCGAAAATCACAGTATCGTCATATCGTGGGATAATCGTTATCGTGAGCCTTGCATCACATCTCATATCGTATCGTGAGGTACCCGCCCCTACTTCATACATATATTTCCTCTTTTCTATTTCAGTGTTGGGCTGCTACTATCACCTGTGCTGACTGAACTTTTAGAAAAAGAAAGTCGATCTGGAGAGCTGTGGAAGTTCCCGTCTGGAACTATATTCACCGGCTGCTTTGGAGAGCACTAAAGTACTTTTGCCAATCTCCCTGTAATGCTCAAAACAATTGAGTGCATTAACTATCGATTTTCCAGGTATTTTTACAGGATGGGAGGCCCTCGGTTCATGCCATAGGTTTGCTTCCCTAACACTGGCATTACAGTGGAATCATCAAGTAGCGCCTGGTTGCGTCATATGGGCGTCTCCTGAATGCTGAAGACAGTTTGGACTTCAGACAGTTGTTTCTTGATGAATATATCCAGCCGTCAGACAAAATACAAACTCGTCTGGCAGTGCCTCCAGTTTTCTACAGTTTTCTATGGAGCAACAGATGGACTCGTTTCCTCCATATTGTCAACCTGCTGGACCTTGAAAAACCATGATGATGATGTCCAATAGGACATGAGGCCATAGATAAGCGGGTTTGGAGAGACTGCTGCCTCCTCGACTTTGTTTTGAAAGATTTACGGTCTAAAATCTACGCCGACTGCCAAAAGCGTAAGCCTCACAAGACAGGGCGGCCTCCAACCACCTGCATCGCTGTAGATGCCAACTGTACAAAACAGCACATCTTTTTTTTTTTTCTTTTAACCCTCTTCAGACAATACAGACTCTGAAATGTACTTAACATGTTGTCACGAGTTTGATTTTGTTTAGCAGTAAAAAGAATTCTAATAAAACTAAACAAAAATAATTTCGTCAACACACATTTTTCACCGGACTAAAACTAGACTAGACTAGACTAAAACCTTCATTAATAAACAACAACTGGGGCCAGTGTTGCCAGGTATACGATAATTATCGTATTTGTAGCCTACGATAATTTGACCCTCTGTACGATGTACGGTCAATAATCCTAAAAAAAATGGCAAATGTACGATAATTTGACAATTTCGGATGACTGCCAGAGTTTTTTTGCAAACCCTGAAGGCATCTGTTCTCATGTGACATAATACCAGCCAATCGCACTTTGCTGAGCATGAGTAACGAGAGACGTCCATGCATTGATTGGCTGAATGGTAAGTGCCCGCCCCCAGGAGACGCTCACAAACAGGAAATCGCGCAAGACTCAAACCACCTATCCAGTAATATATACAGATCAGTGATGTTAACCCGCAACGAAGCCTTGAGTGCCTGTTAGCAGTGAGCGCTTTTAAACACAAGAACGACGACATTTGACTGTCGCGTTACTGTACGATAATTTCCATCAAAATACGATAATTTTAAGTCTATGGTATGATAATCCTATATTTCCCACCTGGCAACGCTGACTGGGGCTAAATCAGTATGCATTTTCGTCGACTAATGAAGACAAGACTAAAATGTACTTCACTTAATAAAATCTGGACTAAAATCTATCCAAATTTTAGTTCATGAACAAAAACGAGACGAAAATTATTTGATTTTGTCAAATATTGTCTCTGCTAATCTGTCATGTGACACACCCCCTTTCAAATCTGCAGTTAGCAAGTGCAACATGCACAAACGCACGGAACAGACAGGAGGTGGATTCACGGTGAACATCCATCCATCATTTTCTTGACCGCTTACTCCTCACAAGTGTCGTGGAGGGTGCTGCAGCCTATCTCAGCTGGCTTTGGGCAGTAGGCGGGGTACACCCTGGACTGGTTGCCAGCCAATCGCAGTGTCACGTTGAACAGTTAAAAAAAATAAGTAAATTATAGTTTTAACGTAACATTAATCCAACGGCTATTACGTTCTAACAATAATGTTAATGTGACATGCTAACTAATGTTGGCTAACTTACTAGCTCATAGCATAGACCATAGAGCAGGGGTGTCAAACTCATGTTCGCTCAGGGGCCGCATGGAGGAAAATATATTACCGAGTGGGCCGCATCGGTAAAATAACTAGTGTTGTTCCGATACCAATACTGCATAAAAACAGTGGTATCGGTATCGGTGACTACTCACAAGTACCATGCCGATACCATTAATTCCAACGCTAATATAGGATTTTGGATGCAGCATCTCGTGTCTTGCTTATGCACGACATTCACTAGTATGTGACATGTTCACTGCATGCCGATCTAAGATATCCTATTGGCCCGTGAATGCTCTGAACCAATGGCAGGACAGCTTTTTCATGTTGAGGAAAAATAAACTAGTGTTGTTCCGATACCGATACTGGTATCGGCAGAGGTGCCGATACTGCATTAAAACAGTGGTATCGGTATCGGTGACTACTCACAAGTAACATGCCGATACCATTAATTCCTACACTAATATAGGATTTTGGATGCAGCATTTTGTGTCTTGCTCGTGCACGACATTCACTGGTATGTGACATGTTCACTGCATGCCGATCTAAGATCTCCTATGGGTCCCTGAATGCTCTGAACCAATGGCAGGACAGCTTTTTCATGTTGAGGAAAAAAAAACCTTAAGTATCGGTATGGTATCAGTATCGGACGATACTGCAAAGCTGGGTATCGGTATCGGTATCGGGACCCAAAAAAAGGTATTGGAACAGCACTAAAAATAACAGTATATAACTTAAAAACAATTACCGTCATTTATACACAGATTTGTGGACCAGCCCTAAATTACGGAGCTCAACTGTCATCGTGTTGCTCCGAAGAATAACACAAATGCAAACGGAACGGGGCGACACTTTGGCGGTATACGTTCCAGATGTGTTAAATCGACCCATTTTGCATATATATGTTGTTCCCAGAAGGCATTGGGTGGCGCAGTTAATGAAAAGGACAAAATCACCACCAGACATTAAGAGAAGCCCAGAGCTGTAAATTGAGAAGTAGTTTGTTTTGTTTGAATCCTGTATTTAAAAAGTGCATTTTCCTGAGTGAAACCGGCAGACTGGGCCTTTAAAACAAACTGTAACTTTAAGCTGTATGTAAAATAATGACATCCAGGACGACCCCCGTACAAGTTGAATTGCTCATCTGAGGACTGCTTGTGAAATCACAAATTGTATATATTTTGATTGTGGCCGGCTGATTAATTAGTCTGACGTTACAATTATTATTATTTTTTTTAACTTTACAAAATCATCTCGCGGGCCGGATTAAACCACTTTGCGGGCCTGATCCGGCCCGCGGGCCGTATGTTTGACACCCCTGCCATAGAGCCATAGTAGCCACTTGTTGATGTACTGTAATTGTGTGTCATCAAAAAGATGAGAGGAAAATTTATGTGGAATAGTTTTTGTTTCAAAACGTTCAACATCTGCTGACAAAATAAATAAATAAATACATAATAAATAAATACAGGGGTTAAATGATTGTCCTGACTAAAACTAGACTAAAACATTGACAGTTTTTGTTGACTAAAACCAGACGAATAAAATTATGTTTTCCTGGACTAAAATGCTTCATTCATAGTCTGCTAAAAATGTACTAAATAAAAATGGGATGAAGTTGACTAACTTTGATAAAAACTAACAAGCGTGATTGAGACTGTACTAAAACGGAGACTAAATTTAAAAATGGTGGATAAAATTAACAGTGATGTCAACGTCAGCACGAAAGTAACAAGAGTTAGCTAATAATGTGCCCTCATAGTTTTTCAAACGTGAACTGACACAAATAATAATAATAATAATAATAATAATGCAAAATTAGTACAGTATTGGTTATAAATCATCAGTAAAAGTGGTATCGGTGCAACACTATTATTTACGTCTTTAAAAAAAAGTCATGATCTTATTTTTGCAAAAGATTAGAAAGTGCAGATATCTGTTTTTTAATTGAAGGGAGTAAGAGTAAAAAGTTGTCAGAAAAATACTCAAGCTAAGTAGAGTAGTTTGTTACTCCCCCCAGCCCACTGCTAGCCATATGCTAAACATTGATTAGCATAAAAGCTGTGAAGAGATTCCAGTGGCCGCAAAGAACACTTTTAGGTTAGGAAACACTCCGCCTCGGAATATTAGCTGTATTTTTTTTAAGTCTTCTATTTCATTCCCACAACCAAAACCCAGACATTCTCCACCGGTCTGTTGTCTTTGAAGACTTATTCTTTTATATTCTGGAACATTTTTCTCTTTGGGTCTTCCACCACATTTTTAAATGTTTTTTTTTTTCTTTTTCCCCCCATGTCTCAAAGACAGGCGTGTTTGGATTTTCCAAGTAAAAATCATTTTATGATCGCAAAAGTCTTCCAAAAGACAATCATCTTCCATTGGAGTAAATGCAGCTCCGTTTTTGGGTTTGTTTCGAGTTTTCAGCGTTAATTGTCCAAAAATAGAGCGGCTAAATACTTCAACATTTCTCTCTTTGGGTATTCCACCATGTTTTTATATGCTTTTTGGAAAAAGAAAGTAAAAATCTAAAAGACAGGCTTGTTGGATTTTCCAAGTAAAAGTCATTTTATGATTGTTAAACATTTTCCAAAAGACAATCATCATTCGTTCGGGTAAACACAGCTCGGTTTTATTTTTTATATATATATATTTTATTTGCTACTGGTCTTCAGTCTTCCAAGAATAGAAAAACTACAATAAGGTTGAACATTTCTCTCTTTTGGTCTTCCATGTTTTTATATGCTTTGTTTAATCATGCGTTAACAACAGCCTTGGTTGAATTAGTAAGTAAAAGTATTTTTATGATTATTTAAAAAATCTTCTCAAAGACTTGAAGTAAGCCTACTATCATTTGTGACACTGGTCGTCAAGAAAGTGTCAGATACCTGCTCGTGACATTCCTCATACGTTGTCATCTTCGCCTCTTCATCAGTGTCCCAAGAGGATGACGGACTGTTTCTGAGGAGATCATAAGGAACTTTATTCAATTTCAGATATTATATTTCTACCACTTGAGTAACTCAACGTGATGTGACAGTCTGGCATCATGTTGGAATGATTATAGTTTGAATAGTGCAAATAAGAGTCGATTGCAACGCGTTTCTGCTAACCTGTTACAGCAGTCGTTGCCCTGCAGGGGGCAGCTTTGCGTCGTTTGGTGCACATGGTCGCACAAATTCCATTCTTTCGCTTTACTTTCCAGTGTGCGGACTTGCTGAACCAGACCTTCTCTCTCCTCCAGAAAACTGTCTTTAAAGCTGAAAAATACATAAATAAATAATGCATTCAGGCAAATGTTAATTGTATGCATATTACCGGTACTATTATTATTAGTTTCACCCATTCACAAAAAAAAGCCTTTTTCTCCATCATAAGTTCCACTGAAAGGTTAGTTAGGTTCATTTGAATAATGATTAAAATTAACTAATATAGCTACTGTCTAAATTTGACATCAAACCTATTTTCTGGTTGACTTTAATCCCAAATGGCATTTTAACAATATTGTTCTATAATTGAACCCCCTTCCCTTCCTCCCCTTTCGCTTTCCACATGAAAACGTGTCTAAACTGTGAACATTTGACCTTGGCGTGTTCAGGCAGCGTCCCCCACCTTTTGACGCACGCCATCCAGTAGCGCTGTTGCTGACACAGCCACTCAAACTGCTCCAGCGTTTCCTGGAGCTTCCTCGCACAGCTGTCATTTTCCCATCGCAGAGCTCTCATCTCCAAAACAACATCATTCGTTATGATTAATAGCTGCACCAGTAACAAGGAAGTAATCAACAACAAATAAAGCAGCTCTTTAATACAGTTTCAACATCTCATTAGGCTTTGTTTTGTGTTGTGTGTTATGCACGCCACTTGGCTTGTGCACATGCAATGAAAGGTAATTGTGGATTTTGGACGGTTTGTGGTTTGATTGACTGGTTTGGAGTTGTCCAAGTCAAGTGTTCTTTAAAAAAAAAAAAAAAAAAAGAAAGAAAAGAAAAGAAAGAAGAAAATCTTGACAGGTAGGAATGTTTCATGATTTCCCCGATTGCTAATGTAGCATTTTATCATTCCTGGATGAACTTGGCTTCAACGTTTGACAAAGACAAATAACGAACACTTGCGCTTGAAACCTCCATTGCAGGCTTGTCCAAACCTGACACCTGCTGGACAAAAGAGGCAATGCAGAGCATTGGATAGTATTTGATGTGATTACAGTATTCCATTTTTTCCCCTCACACTTTTTGTTTTTGTTTATAGTTATATTTGCATGATGGATATAAATCACTAAATGGTTTTTTTTTTGCAAAGAAAATTATGCACATTTTTTAGGTATTATAGGCCCATATTGGATCACAAGCAAATTCTGATTTACTTATATTACATTATAGCAGTTATTATTGCTCACCTGTTCCTCATGTGTAAAACGCAAATCCATCAGCTCCACCGCCAGCATCTTGTTGGCGTCACGAAGCTGCTCCAACTCCGCCGTCTTACTGTAGGCCACAAGACATGAGGAACATATCAGTGCATATTCACATTATGTTATTAGATCTGTTCCTAATATTAAGATGACCACATTAGAGGCTAAATATTAGAAACAGCGGTGCAGAAAACTACAACCACAGTAATAGTTTACATTTGCAGCTCCTCATTCAGTGTGTCACTGCAGTTGGCCTCGGGATGCAGCTCCACTCGGGGGCTCTCCGTGTCCCTGCGCGGCTGCTGCAGCTGGGCCTCGGCGTGCAGCTCGTCCACCAGGCTCTGCAGCCGCACCTCTGAGTTCTGGAGGCACAGCAGCTCGGCGCACACTTGACGCAGCAGCTCGGCATCGCGCTCGCTATCTCCTGCCAGGACCATTACACGCTGCTGGAGCAATTCCACTAACTCCTGCATACATTACGAGAGAGATGGGTAGGTTGATTATAGATAAGATAAGAGGTGGTACAGTGGATACACATGCTAGAATCTAGATCCTGTACGTCAAAATGATTTTTGTTAAGAAAACGCCTGGAGGTCAACGAGTTCAAGGCATGCCTATACCTGATGCATGAGCGAGTCGGTTGTGCCAGCCCACATTCCTGTCAAATTTAAATGTTTCTAAGAACACCTGGGCCAAACTTGAAAAGGGTTTCATAAAACAGCTCATTTCAAATTCAGAAAAATAAAAATAACACAAAAATGACTTAAATACATAACGCGCTCATTAAAGTCAAAGTAATTCATCCTTTGTGCAGATTCATATTTGATGTGTCAAAAATAAGCAAAAAAAAAAAGTTTATTACCAAACATCTGTATTAATTTAGACACCATTAAATAATACATCATGGCGCAGTCAATCTAATAGCAAGCTAAGGTGCTTTGTTACTGTTATTAGATTTGGTCCCAGAATGGGGACATTTGTAATAAATGGGCAATAGAGGTGACAAAATATTAGTAATATGAAGAGAATTTCACTTGGGTTAACTTTGTAACCCTTACCTTACTACAATGTGAGTCTTGTGAGAACTATGTTCTGTGTACTACATACTTTGCTCGGTTGAAAACATACTGCAACCCAAAAATGAATGAGGTTCATATTATACAGGACTGTCTCAGAAAATTTGAATATTGTGATAAATTCCATTATTTTCTGTAATGCAATTAAATAAGCAAAAATGCCATACATTCTGGATTCATTACAATTGAAATATTGCAAGCCTTTTATTGTTTTAATATTGCTGATTATGTCTTCTTTTTTCTTTTCTTTTTTAACTTGGTCTGAGGAAATATTCTAATATTTTGAGATAGGATATTTGAGTTTTCTTAAGCTGTAAGCCATAATCAGCAATATTAAAAACAATAAAAGGCTTGCAATATTTCAGTTGATTTGTAATGAATCCAAAATGTATGGCATTTTTGCTTATTTAATTGCATTACAGAAAATAATGATCTTTATCACAATATTCTAATTTTCTGAGACAGTCCTGTAGAGTGCGAATATTATTTTATCTTACTGTAAATAGTTTACACAAGTAAATAAAATGATTAAAAAAGAAAACAGAAAAGAAAAAACAAAAAACAAAGATGTTTTTCATGTATTAGATATTTTTTTTTTAATGGTAAATTAATTTCTCTCATATTTTATATCTGTACTGTACATTTCCTAGTTGAGTAACCTATTTTGTATTATACATAACTGTATGACCTGACAGTCTAGTGGTGCATGCATTATCCCCCTCGGCCAGTACCCCAATATCCAACCACTGCTGGTTCCAAGCCCAAGAAAGGACTTCAGAATAAGGAAGGGAATCTAATGTAAAATCTGTGCCAATAAATAAATAAATAAAAATCTCATGACTTGCTGTGGTGACACCCGATGTGACAAGTTAAAAGCCGAAACAACTACATATTTCATGTGGAGTACCCCAAGGCTCTGTCCTGAGTCCCATACTAGTTTCATTGTATACATTTCCACTCAACGACGGTTTGTTTCTTTTATCGTCTTCATTTCGACTGCCTGTTTTCAAAGCAAACCATTAAATCTGAATGTATTGGCCATCATCCGAATAAAATTCTTCCAACGTATCACAGATGTACTTTAGAATATAAACAACTAACAAAAGATGCACCTTGCCCTAATCTTTCAGCGATAATGCATGCATCTTCATGGTAAATTATCACTACGCTAGGGGGTGGGTGGTGTAACTTGGTGCTGATATGAATTACAATTAGCCTATTTGAAGCGGTTTGAACCTGCTGCTGGTGGATGGTGCCGATAAGCTGGTCCTGTGTCCTCCTGAGCTCCACGTTGCTCTTCTCCAGGTGGAAAAGTTGAGCGACCAGCGCTTGGAAGTCATTCTGTACCTTCTTCTCCCTTTCCCTGGACAACAGGACTTCCCTGTCTGACACAGCTGCAAACACATCAGCACTTTAACAGCACCATGAATGTATTTCAGGACTATAGATTTAAACATTAAAATCATGTTCCCATATTCACATGAAGCATCTGCTTACCTTTGTCTCGAGCCAAACGTGTACACTTGGCTGTCAGGTACTGGATCTGACCATAGTCTTCATCCCTCTGCGCTCGGAAAAACCTCCTCATGACCTGTCTTCGGTTTAACTCTGTCGCTACCTTTGCATGATCCTCCAGTTGTAAAGCACCCTGTGAAGTCAACACCTACCAGACCTCTCTCCTTTAGGGGTCTTAAAGCAACACTGGAGCGTATCGACTGAGGGCACACCACAGTGTTAATCTGAGTGAGCTGTTGACTAAACAGAAGCGAGGCTGCTGCATGTTTTTTTAAATGCACTTACTTGAGAAGTGACTAATAACTAAGGTGTTCTACAAATTTATAAACGGTTAGGGCATGTTGTGTCGAGCATGCTGGGTTTATAGCAAGTCAAAACATTTCCATTGTATAAGCATAAAATTGAAATCCACGCCTGAGGAAAATACAGCTTGAGTCTGATGTTAATGAGACACGAAGCTTAAGTGAGAAAACAATAGCTTCTACTTAACTTGAGAAGTGGATTGTGCTTTAAATTGTGAAAAACGCGTACTGCGCTGTAGCTGTGTGAAGATGCCTGAATAAATGTCTCGCCAGCAGAGGGAGACAAAAGCCAGAATGAAAAAGTCATCTTGTATTGTGCCATTACTTCGCAAGTTTTATATAGCATCCAAAAAATATATATTTTTAAATATACCAAAATAATGTGGCTATATAACCACACTATTTTATTTATCAATAATTTATATATATTTTTTTATTTTAAATTCCCACCAAAATACCCCCCAAAAAAATCAAACAATATGCCTTTTCTAACTGAAAAATCAACTTGAATGACTGAACGGATCAGACAGAATGTCCCAAAATTGCATTTATTTAAAAATAAAAACAAAAAATCGCCATGCTGACTACTGCCATAGAAGAGTAGCATCGAACATGAGTTGTTCTATTAAAGAAAATAAATGAATGACATGACTGCCAGTGTGGAAGCAATCTGCTCGTAACAGTAGCAGAGAAAGAGAGAGGCCCAAGCTACAGCGACGCAACACACTTGGTCAGACCATGTCGGACAAATTTAACAGGAAATATCTTGAGTTCTCTTTCACTTCTCACTCACTTTTTTTTTTTTTTTTTTTAAACATCATCACCAGTGGGTATGTCTCGTGTTCAGCACATTTTGACCAACTTTAAAGCATTAGTATTATGGAACAAAGCACGCAAATTAAGTCAGTTTTTTTTTTTTTCCACAGAAGCTGCCTTCATTCCAGTGCCTCTCAGTACAATCAATACCTTCACTGAAGTGACGTCAGGATAACATAAAAAAATGCACCATTAGATGGATGTCAAATGGATTATTGATAAATGAATGTTCATTGTGTGTTTTCATCAGGAGCATGGCACAACTAGAGAAAAACAAAACAAAACAAAAAACCTGTAGTGATATGGCACCACATTTTGGATTAAAATCCTACAGAGCAGGAGTGGGACAAAATATCACTATCTTGATAAATGGAAATGTTATCTTTCAGTATCGGTGCAGCATTGATAAACTAGTGCGCCTGCATCAAGTGTGACCCTGATTGTTTTGCGCATGCGGCATTCATCTGCAGTGTGGACACCGATTGGTGAACATCTCCTTCTCTGCAGGCAATCTCAGAATCTCCACAAGGTACCAATAACACCACACAAGTCATAGCATAATGAGTTTAATATTTTTGAGCTAAAAGTTTATAAAATCAATACTGTATAATGAGTATTGTATTGTTTTTTTTTAATGGCAAAATATTTCAATAATATCATTTTGCAAGATATTCTGTGATTCCCACCCCTGCTTATGTAGATTATTGACTGTGTGTTAGCAGTTGGCAAACCAGCAAAGAGGAAAATTACTGTGCGCCACCTAGTGGACTAGAGCAAATGTATTCAAAATAACACAAAAATGAATAGACATTGTCATGGAGGTCTTCTGAGACGTTCGGGTTATGTCCTTTTCGTAGTTTTGACAGCATTTACAAGCTGTTGTCCATGGCAGTTTGGCTCCAAACACTCAAATATCACAACAGAAGTCATGGAAGATATCTGAGAAACATTCCCAAAAATGAACGAAAAAAAAATTACACCAACCTTATGTCAGTTCAATGTGAAGCAGGCCGGGATACAACAAAAGCTATTGCACGGCTTCAAAGTGACTACTATAAATAATAACAACAAGGACCAAATAATAAGACCATCAATAATGATGCTAGTAATAATTATTACAATAATGATAATAATAATATAATATTAATAATAAAAATAGTTCAGACCCCCTCGCTCTGCTGGTTTACCATTGCTGCCAGCTGAAATCATCATTTGATCCGAAGACGAGGAAGAAGCCCAGGATGGTTCCAAAGATGACGATATTGCCCGTCGAGACGAGCGCACACGCCCCCCAGGCAATCTGCAAAAAATCAGCGGCGATTCCGCCTTAGCTCGAAACACCTCGTTCGGTACGTGAAACGTTCGTACAAAACCGGCGACTCACGATTTCAGCTCGTGCGAAGACAATGGGCAGGCCAAACGCTGAGATGACGATGCCCGTCGTGAGGAAGATAGCCAATTCTTTGCAGGCGTTGCTGGCGGAGTCGGTGTCGTCCACCACCCGCCGCGAGATGCAGTATGGGATGGGCGAGAGAATGTAGAAGAAGAGGAGGAACAGTGGCCAGTATTTGCTGGACACAGAGAAATGAGATTTGCCATTTGCAATAGCTGATGTGTTGTTAACCACGGAAATGACATATCAAGGAGGAATGGCTCATAATTCATATATGACAAAAAGTAGCCAGTGTACAATTTGTAAAAAAAATAAAAAATAAAATAAATCAAAAGTGTAAATTTAATGTCCTCTCAATTTTTGAGATACAGAGGAGAACAGCATAAATTTAATGTGACCTTCGACAACTAACAGACATACTGGAGACCCTAGTTCAACTACTTTCTTCACTGCTAAAAGTTTCATTATTAACTCGATGTAGTATAAAATATTTATTAAAAAAAATAAAATAAATAAAAATAAAAAATAAAAACTTTGACACAGCTTCCTTACTCATAAATGGGGAGGGCACATCCCAGCATGAGGAACATGAGGCCAATGGCCCCTCCAAAGGACAATGCGATGAGAGCTGGAACACAGCAAGGACAATTCATTAGGCAAACCTACAAGTACAGTACAGTACATTGTATTTTATGTCGCAGAGAGGACTCACAATTCAAACCTACTTCACATGGTTCAAATAAAATCACAAATACTACACAGTTAATAAAGAACACTTCATAAAACTAATCAAGTCTTAAAATGTCTCTAAAAAATGTCCACAGAAGTGGCAGCTCTTATCGCCAAAGGAAGTGAATGCAAAAAAAAGAAAAAAAAATGGAGCCACCAGACTGCAAGGCTTTTAAAATGTGTGCCTGATGGTGTCAACCAAAAATGACAGTTACGACATAGATAGGCAGGTCAGTGTACCTAATATTGCGTCCATTGAGTAGACATCTGAAATCAACGTGCCTTAATGACTTTTGGGATCCCCCCCCAGCCCCCTCCTCAACAATAAGCAGCAGAGCCCCAAGCTACATACCATGTGACATATCAGCTGATTTCACGTTCGACAACAGTAAAGACAGACAAAGCTGGTCAGGCGTTTGTAACTTCTTTTTTTAACACACATTGGCGTGACCTAATTGGCACGTAATCGCCCAACTTACGCTTTCGTTAGCCTTAGCCTATTAGCGACTGGTTAACGTAATACTGGCAACATAAAAAAAAAGCGACAACGTCACATGATGCAATGCTTTTATGCATTACAACACACGCCGATTCATTAAATGGAAAAAAAGACATAATGAACAAACACGGCGGTGTTATATTTTAAGCTAATGCTAATGACTATCGGCCTTGTGGCTATACTTTTCCATTAGCTAGCTAAAAATGCCAAACGCGCGCGTAAGGCTTAAACGCATTGCGTCAAGCTAACAGCGGATGCCATTTGTTATTAATTTTTTTTATTTTTAGCTATGTCATGGATTAAAAACGTCATACGCCGCACCTTTTATCCCTGCCATCTCGCTTGGACACAAAGGATCGTCACAATACAGCCGGGCTAGATGACAACAGCTCCCCCTCGCATCCGCTGAGGACTGCGTCGGAACCTGGAACATTTCGCTTTCGACCGAGATGCTTTCAAAGACTAGGTCGAATGTCGGAATATTAAAAAATCCTTCGATGGCTGTAAAAATATCGTGGTAAGTTTTTCTTTTTTTAAAATAGGATATCAGATATATTATATCGTTCTTTGTCGGGGGATTTGAAAATGTGTTGTGTGTTAATGTGAACGTCTGCAACTGAAATGAGTAGGGACTTTGCTTTGATTGGAACTTTTGTGACCGCACTTGACATATGTACAATAACAACGCTGTCATTTAAGATAACAAACTCAAACTGCGAAATACAAGAGTACTAATTATTAAAACACTAACATAATATCGAAACATCCGCACTAATAATTAAAACACAAACACAATCCCGAAACATTCAAATTACGTACATATTTGTATTACGTCGACACCGTTGGGCTGGAGCTCCGTCGTAAAGCGAGGACCCGGTATCTCCATCATAAAAACACTGCAGCGACGCGTTGGAAGATATAAAAAATAATTTAAACAATTATAATATAAGTCAATATTACAGCCGATCGTGTTTGATGTGAAGTTCCAACTCGTTTGATGTTAATCCGGATGTACACATTTCTACTTCCGACTTCCAGTAGTCCACTCATCAAAGATGGCGAGCGGTGGGCTGTCCACGGCGTCGCTGTGGACCGAAGTGAACCGCTGCGGACAGAACGGAGACTACACGAGAGCCTTGAAAGCGCTTACAAAAAGTAGGTGTCCTTGCTGCGAGCGAAGCCGGACATGTTGTCGACTCGTGGATTGAGCGTGGGCTAACTTGTGGCTCCTGTCAGCGGTGCTCCGTGGCTAAGCTATGGTTAAACTCCCCGTGCAGCTGTTAGCATGTGGCTCGGTTACGGGCCCTAAATCCGCCTAATGTGACTCTTTGCTCGCTTTTGCTTTTTATATATTCAGTAATGTAGTCGTATAACTATAATATAAGTTGCATATGTTATTCGACGCTGTAATTTTATGTTGCACCGTCTTCTTGTGGTTAGTGACGTGTCTGTTTCATGTCAGTGGGCTCATCTTATCTTAGTTTATTTTTTTGGACATATAATGCAATCCCACTCTAGAAAAATGAACATGTGGTTTGCTTGATGAAGTTGTAACGTGTTTGTGCTGCTTTTCCCTGCTTTTGTCACAGTTTTGCAGGAAAACAGAGAAGATGTGACGGCCCTTCACTGTAAAATAGTGTGCCTCATTCATAACGGCACCTTCAAAGAGGCTTTAAATGTCATGAACACGCACAACAAGATTATCGGCAGGTAATTCGTGATCACCTGACTGCCATCACATATGTGTGTTTACGTTGCACTCTCATTGGCAGATGTCGGGAACCTATCAAATGTTTTTTACATTTGGAAGAGGCCTGATTGTGTCACTTGTACCATGCAGCATTAATCCCATTTTGGTTTGAAACGTTACTTTTGTGCTTCACTTCCTCCTCTAGCGAGCTCGTGTTCGAGAAAGCGTATTGCGAGTACCGTTTGAACAGAGTTGAGAGCTCTCTGAAGACCATTGAAAGTGCTCCCGAGCAGACAGACAAGCTGAAGGAGCTCTACGGTCAAGTGGTAAGGCTTATTGATTCATCCTTAAACCATACAAAAAAAATAAATCCACCTGGTTGGTCAATGTATGCATGGACAATTCTTTCAATTGCATCTTGTTTGATATGAAGCTGATAAAGCATGTTTTTAGGACACCAAAAAATAATCTATGTTAATGTCTAGTGTATGACAAGGAAACATACTTTCAAATATTTTATGTTTTATTTTTTACCTTTGTCTTTGTGCAGTTGTACAGACTGGAGCGCTACGATGAGTGCAAGTCCGTCTACAAGGATCTGATCAGGAACTCCCAGGACGAGTATGAAGAAGAGCGCAAGACTAACCTCGCGGCTGTCCTGGCCGCTGTGAGCCAGTGGGAGAAGGCACCATTGGCAAGCCTTGTTTCAATGAACAAACGCTCATATGGTTCTATTAGGAGTATTGGTACGCCAGACCCTTTTGTTTATATATTTTTTTGCACTTCACAGGAAGATTTAGGCCTCCCCGAGACGACTTACGAGCTGTGCTACAACGCCTCCTGCATGCTGATTGGCCAGGGTCAGCTGACTGCAGCGTATAATAAGCTTCAACAAGCTGAAGGTCAGGCCTCGTCCTGTTCCCAGTACAACTTTTTGTATCGTAAACCATTTTTTCCCCAAACTTTTGTGAGCCATGGATATTTTATATCAGATAAATCCCCCCCCCCCAACAAAATCTTATGAAATGTCTCGGTATGCATAATTGTATATTTAAACAAAGTAGAGACGTTATTTGTTGTAAATGGAATAAGAGTTTCTGGATAATTGAGTGAAGTCGGACTATTTCCCATGATTGGAAATCACTAGTGTAAACATGTTTTCTTGTATTTCAGAGCTTTGCCGGCAGTCATTGGCTGATGATTCGGTAAGTTTGTACATCTGGTCGTTTGTGTGTGTGTGTGTGTGTGTGTGTGTGTGTGTGTGTGTGTGTGTGTGTGTGTGTGTATGTATGTATATATATATGTATGTGTATATATATATATATATATATATATATATATATATATATATATATATACACACACACTGTATAGTTGTCCAATTCATGATCATTTCTTTGCGTTAAGGGTTTATTTATGAAGCTGTTATTTGTCAACATTTGCCACATCCACATTGTTAGTGTGATTCATCTGTGCTTTTTGTTTCCCTTCGTCATAATGGCATCGTCTCCTGCAGGACATAACGGAGGAGGACGTCGAGTCGGAGTTGGCCGTCATCCATTCTCAGATGGCGTACGTGATGCAGTTGCAAGGTCGGACGGACGAAGCGCTTCAGCTCTACAATCAGGTCATCAAGCTCAAGTAAGATGAATGTCCTTTCATTTACAGGCACAGGTGGAAGCTTGTGTTGGATTCATAAAACAGTTTTTTTGCTTGTTTTAGGCCTTCAGATGTGGGCCTGCTGGCCGTGACTGCCAATAACATCATTACAATAAACAAGGTGGGCCTATGGCAAGCAATTATGAAGCTCACAGTAAAGCGAATGCAGACATTGAAGGGATTGCTGATTTTTCTTACTCCTCATTCATTGGGATAGTAATAAATGCAATGATTCCAAGCGGGCCGTCTCACTCAAGAAAATGTTCTTCTTCCACAGGACCAAAACGTGTTCGATTCTAAGAAAAAGGTGAAGCTGACAAACGCAGAAGGGGTCGAATACAAGCTGGCCAAAAAGCAGCTACAGGCCATCGAATTCAACAAAGCCTTGCTGGCCATGTACACCAACCAGGTGAGTTCGGCGCAATCAGATTTATACGTCATATGTGCTTTGTTTACATTAAACAATCAAATTGGTATGTTTTTGTCATCCAACAGGCCGACCAGTGCCGAAAGCTGTCCTCCAGTCTTCAGTCTCAGAACCCGGGTCACCCGCGACCCGTCCTGATTCAGGTGGCTCAACTGTGCAGGGAGAAGCAGCACAGCAAAGCGGTCGAGTTGCTCCAGGTCGGGACGGTATTTGAGTCACAGGCCAACTGGCACATATGACACCTGTGGAGCTAATTTGTGTTATGTTTTTTGTTTTGTTTTTTTTCCCCCGTCCTCCATCTTCAGCAATTTTCAGATCAACATCCGGAGAGCGCGTCGGGCATCAAGCTGACAATGGCACAGCTGTATTTAGTTCAAGGTATGAGTATTGATTTTTTTTTTTTTCTTGTCAGTTTGTCAACATTTTATAACCTTTTTTTTTTTTGGGGATCCTCAGGTCATGTTACAAAAGCCTGTGATGTCCTGAGATCCATTGAAGAGTTCAAGCACAAAGCGGGCATGGTAATTATGTGTTGATGCACAGCATCATCACTTCTGCTCTCTACCATTTTAACAGGCTTGATCAAGCAACTAAACATTGCTATTGACTCCTAAGGTGTCGGCTCTGGTGTCCATGTACTCTCACGAAGAAGACATTGACGGCGCTATTGACGTTTTTAGACAAGCTATTCAACACTACCAGTCGGAACAGGTTTGTGTCTTGTCGTTTTTCATACCTCAGCTGCAGAAAAGCAGTGTAATTTGATTAGTATATTTAATGTTTACCTTAGTACTCCTATTTTTCCTCCTCAGTCGGGATCCACGGCCCACTTGGCTCTGGTGCGAGAAGCTGCCAATTTCAAATTGAAGTACGGACGAAAAAAGGAAGCCATTAGTGATCTGGAGCAACTGTGGAAGTGAGTTCACACAGGGAGGGAAAAACACTCGTTTGGCTATTGTGCATGTTTTACTAAAGTGGCCCGTCAGCTCAAACTCTATATTTCATAAAGACTCCTTCAAGTTTCCGTGGAAAGGTTTTACCATGTTTTAGGCAGGACACACAAGATATGCTTGAACTTCAGTTCATATACAGCTGTGTTATTCTAATTATTTTGTGGCACTTGGTATGCTGTTGTGTACCACTAGGACCAAATTACAATCTACCGGTACATAAGTCATTAGCTTTATCACTTGTAGTGGTTTTGGCAGTGATTGTTATGTCGGTGGAATATAAAGGAAGCAGTTTCATTACACACGCTTATTAAAGCATTATGTGTAAAATGACCACTTAGACTTTACCATATTAGATTATTCATTTAGATTAACGGAGAATAACATATTTATTTTAGATTTTAACAGGAATCATAAAAAAAAAAATAATAATAAAATATGTACAAAAGTGGAGACTGGCTACTTTGCGTTTGTCCTCTTGAACTCAATGTTATTTCATCTAATAGGCAAAACCCGAAGGACATTCACACGCTGGCGCAACTCATCTCCGCCTACTCTTTGGTGGACACGGACAAAGCCAAATCGTATCCTTGAAAAGCAAATCACGTCTTCTTTCAGTTTAGCGAGCTTGTGTTATACAAGTCAGTTTCAAAGTTTTCCTCAGAGTTCCACTCCAGCCTGAGCAAGCACCTCCCTTCGGCGGACACCATGTCCTTCAAGGTGGACGTGGACGAGCTGGAGAACTCACACGGAGCTACCTACGTCAGGAAAAAGGCAGCCAAAGTCGCGGGAGAAAATCTTCCCAAAGAAGAAGGGTAACAATTATTATCATTATTATTATTAGTATTATTATTTTGCTGGTTTGTTAGTTACTCCCAAGTATGTAATTTAATATGAGATACTGGAACAGGTTGAGTGTGACCGTTAAAACTGATTAAATATCAGATAAATCGGGGAAAAAAACTACATGAGTCATTAAAATCTACTGCAAAAAAAAGTTACATGTAAATTGTACATAAATGTTTAAAAATACACTTCTTAAACATTAAATGCATATTTACATTCTGAACTGTACTGTATATTATTATTGCTAACACAAGTACAGTACACCCCACTATTATGTTAGCAAAAAAAAAAAATGCAAGTAATTGACACCTGCTCCAAAAAAAGTTTTATAATTGCCTATATTGGTAGTTTGAACTGTAACCAAACTATAATCCCAAAACACGTGATCATTTCGAACTCACCTTACTTTACCCCTAAAAATGATTGGCTTACAGCTAATTGACTTAAAACCATACATGTACCGCAAAGACTTTTCATTACTTCCAAAAACCCAGGCAAGGCAATGAAGATATATCACCTAAAATACTTCTACACTGATTGCTACTTTCCTATTGGCTTTGGCGCCATCTTGTGGAACTTAGGGTGCTTCAGAAAGACAGTTGATGTGGTATAATTGAAATAAGTTTTCAATATATTTTTTTTTCCCACAGACAAGGGGACATAAAAAAGAAGAGGAAGAAAAAGAAGGGTAGGTTTTGCTTACCGATAATTCAACCATTCTGGCCTGGCTGGAGGTCCTAAAGCACCCACCGCCTCCTTTTCCGCTTCCTCCCTCCAGGTAAACTACCGAAAAACTGCGACCCCAAAGCCACCCCCGACCCAGAGAGGTGGCTGCCCATGAGGGAACGCTCCTACTACCGAGGCAAGAAGAAGGGGAAGAAGAAGGAGCAGATCGGGAAAGGCACGCAGGGGGCCACGGCGGGCGCGTCGTCAGATCTGTAAGTAATTGAATTGAATTGAAATATTAATCCATACAGTCGAAGCAAGATTTCTGCCCCAACCTATGTTGACATCATTTGGCGCTATGGCCGCTCATTACTTTTAGACTTTAAAAAGTGGGAGGCATTTATGCAAAATGTTATAAATCTTACAAATTAAAGCTGAAAGTCTGCAGTTCACATCTTGTTCATTTTTCACATTTATTGAGGTGGTGTTGAGAGCCACAAAGTTGAATTGTATCCATGTCCCAATATTTATGCAACTGACTGAATTGACGAGCAACAAACTTTGGTTGTCTTCCTCCACTTCCAGGGATGCGAGCAAGACCGCCAGCAGCCCTCCAACATCCCCTCGACCAGGGTCCGCGTCCGGCTCGGCCCCCAGCAACGTGGTCCCTCCACGCCAGCAGAAACCCGCCTCGTCCGGGGCCACACGCAAGAAGGCACCACAGAAGAAGAAAAAGGGCGGCAAAGGAGGCTGGTAGCCTCAGGAAGAAAGGACCATTCATCGCAAAGAATTTTTTTTCTTCCCCATTCTTGGGTCCTACTTTTTCCTTTTTAATTTACAGACAAAACCTCCCAACTTCCCTCCACTTTTTGTCTTATTTTTACCGTACAGGAAACGGCACAAAATGGACTCTCAATGGCGATTCAGAGGAAATGAAAGTATACGTCTCAACGAGTGTTTCTTTTATTTTTGTCGGAAGACAAATTATATTATGTGTTCAAAAAATGAAACACATTTGAATTAAAAAGTAGAAAATGAACAGCACTGGGCTCATGTTTCTGTCCATAATCAGGTTTTGAAACCATGTGACTTCGTGCCTCAAAGTGTCAGTGACGCATAATACCTACCGATAAATTTCGGAAAATTTCTCCTTTACTGTATTCGGGAAAACAACTGTAAGAATAAACTTGGCATAGAACTGCAACTAATCTTGAAATTTACATTTTTTACTGGTGAAATTGACTTAATGAAAATTAAATTTTTTCTAAGATTTTATTTTCACAACACTTGAATCTCAAGACAATTTGTATCTAAGAAATACACGACTAATCAAACAGTACAGCTGAACTGTTGGACTTTAATCTTGAAATTATGCAACTCTTTTCCTCAATTCATTTCTTGTAATATTACTATAGTCTTGGAAATATACATTTGTTCTTAAATATACCACCTTATTTTATCCCTATATTAGTTTCATCTTAAATATTTTACATCTACAAAATATACACATATTTTACTTTTATTGGCAGTAAATGTAATATCTACACGCCACAATAATTTGCAACCTTAGTGTATTAGTGTATTTTTATTTTCCCATACCCAAAATCTGTTGAATTTGTCTTAATTGGGCCACGCCCATTCCCGGAAATTGCTTTAAAGTCATGGTAACGCCTTGCTTTGGGACACCCACCTGCACACAATTTAGCCCAGGATGCCTCGCATGCCTCCCAAATACGCGGACACCTTCTACGATCCTCTCACCGAGGACGTGGAAGAACTCCTCGGCCGCTTCCAGCTCAGCGACTCGGTCCGCCTGGAGCGCTTCACGGCCTTGTGGCGAGACGCCCGCTTCTCGGATGTCTTCCTGGGCATACCCAGCATGAGCGAGATGAGGCGCTTCTGTCGGGTGGCCATGGCCACGGCCGTCAAGTACTTCCTGCCTCCTTACTGCTACCAGGTGCGGGTCGGCGGCCTGTACTTGATGCACGCCTTCTACCACACACAGCTCGCCGCACCACCGGTGCGGATCCGCCTGGCTCTCCGGGACTGGGACGACGTGCAGAATTTCTTGCGGGACTCCATCTCCTGCGGACACCTGGACGTGATTTACGTCTACCGGAAGCTGGTCTCCGCCAAGGTGGTGGACTACACCGCCATGCCGCATTTGCTTGTCTTCCAACGGCCCAAGAAGTCCAAAGGTCCGAATGTGAGCACCAAAATGCTGGCCAGGGCCACTGCGGTGCAGCAGCTGCTCACCGAAGACGACCTGGAGGAGGTCGCCAACGTCCAGAACCGCTACCACAAGATCAAGAACGAGCTAGTGGAGGTCCGTACAGCTGTTACTACTACGGTGGCCGAGAAGTATATAGTGTAAAATAGGGGTGGGGAAACGTGTGTTCTAATGAGTTCATTTTATGTTTGCTTGGTTTTCTGAACGTAAACACAAAGAAAAAAAAACTACAAATAAATAAAATAGATGAATAAGTAAGTGTCAAGAAAAGCTATTAAAAGTGTACATCTTTACGGAGGCATTTAACATTTATTTGTAAAAAATAGTCAACCAATTGATCTTAAATTGTACAATGTTCTAATTATGTTGCCTCTTGCTGTTGTAGGTCCGCCTCCAGGCCACCATGACTCATGCAGACTTTACCTCTCGCCTGAAAGACACTTTGAACGAGTTCCTCACTTGGCAGCAGCAAACTTTGACCCAAACAAAAGATGCCCGTGAGCATGAGGATGAGCCCACCGAGCAGGAGGCCTGCCGCAGCCGGGCTGCCCTGCTGGACTCCATCAAGAAGAGGAGCTACGGGCAAAGCCAGGAGGGCTCCAAGTCCAGGAGGCCCCGCCAGGTAGTGGTGGCGGCGGCGGCAGCAGAGGATTCCAGCTCGGAGCCCAAGCGGCAGGGGCCCAACAAGCCGGACAAGCCCCTGTCGCTGAGGGCCCGCACATGGAAGACTCTCGGGAAAAATACGGAGAAGTCTGAGTTGAAGATGTGGCTCCTGAGCGCCCCGGACGAGGAAAGGGTGCCACTGAAACGGACGATCCAGCAGGGACGATACAAGTAGTAGAAAAGGGTCATGTGTACTTATTTGACTTTGTTTTTTGGCAAATAAAATTGTTTTATATGGAGTGTTGTATATCTGTCTGCATTGTCACACACAGTTATTAACTTTTTGAAAACGTACATTATGACATTGCTGTTATAAAAACTATATACAAAATTGCAATATAACAGTGAGGCAAATTTAGAATGTGATGAGTTGAAAAACAAACAGTCGTATTACATTATAGTTAAGTGACAATGGCAAGAACTGCTTAATTGAAGACCCTGGGCAGATTAGGTTGCCATGGCAAGTTGGCAACACATAGCAGCCCATTCTGATAAACTTTAATTTACATTCAGAAAATTCTGTAAATCTCAGAATTTAAACACCAAGAAAACAGGCTGGTTTTTCGTTCATATTTTGTTTTTTTTCCCCCCTCTGTTGGCCGAACTGAGTAACTCCATCAACAAAAGACGAGACCGGAAGTAAGGTGAAGAGGTTCCACCCGCGCTTCCGGTCTAGTAATCCACTTGTTGATGAAAGGGAAGTGAGACTCGAAGGTTAAATTTAACTTAAACGGACAAGGTTATGTAACATAATTCATCATATTTAGTTTGAGTGAGCGCCATGTTAGGCTTGAGGGAAGCCAGCGTCCTCGGTGTCTCCGTGGCTCTGGCGGGGGGACTGGCCTATGTTGTCTGGAACTACGCCTTCTCCCGGGAGTCCGGTGAAAGTCGCTGGGGGGACGAGAGTGACGGCAGCCGGGAGAGGCGAAGGCCCGCCGGAGAAAAGAAGAAGAAAGAGGAGGTGGAGGAGAGTGGGAAAGACACTGAGGAAAATGTCGGTGAAGCCCGCGTTGAGACTGTTGGCTCCGCCGAGAGAGCGCAGAATGTATACGAGGTATGCGTCACAACGGGCGGGCAAGCTGGCATGCACACCTCGGCGATGTTTCAAAGGTCCGGCAGAGTCACACAACTTTTATCATGATGACGTCATGCAGTCCCAACTGTATTTAAAAGTAAAACTAGCATCAAATATTCGTATGACACTTTCCAAGCATTTGGACCACATTTGAGAAGTAAAAAATCTTGAGGCGGCTATTTGCCACGATCGTTTGATTGGAGTACATAGAACCTTTTAATTTAATAACATTTAACTTGAGGCACTGCCTGATGGTAAGGAGGGAATGCAAGCTATTGAAAAGGAATGGAACATTTTAATGTAAACATTTTGCATCTGGAAGAAAAAGTCTAAACGAGTCTTGCGAATGAACACTCAGAAAATAGTCTTATCTCATTTTCAACCCCTTATTTATTTGTGCTTGTGCGTGCAGCAATCAACGTCGGTGAAGCCAGTGGGGACCCAGGTGCTGGTTCTGGGTCTGGATGGAGCCGGAAAGTCCAGTCTGCTGTACTGTTTGGCCGTCGGCAGCCTGGACGTGGACATTGAGCCGACACAGGGCTTCAACGCCGTCTCCATTAACAGAGAAGACCTGCACATTGAATTTCTCGAGAGTAAGAAGCAGCCTTGTGTCTGATTTGCTTGATGAATAGTTGTCAGTCTTAAAACTCAATTAGAGAACAGCCAGAACATGTTACCTACTGTAAACCCAGCAACTAGTTTGTCTCGTCTTATGTATGTCATCAGTTGGCGGCAAGGCAGAACTGAGGCCTTACTGGCCAAGGTACATGTCCAAGGCGCTGCTGCTGGTGTTTGTGGTAGACTCTTCAGCACCGCAGCTGTTCGGCATCGCCAAGGCGCAGCTGCATGAGCTGCTTGATGCCGACCCCTGCCTTCCTCTAATGGTACTGGCCAACAAGCAGGTGAGGATGAAAGAACTCTCAAAAGCTACAAAAGGCTTCGTTTGTCCTTCAGCCCCGATTACACCATAGCAACAGGTGTTTTGTCTAAATCTATTCAAAATGGAACTTAATAAATGTAAAAGACTCTGGAGAATGGATCCAATTTTGGTGGTCCTTTTGTAAAAGTTGTGCATTTATAAATGCAGTCGTAGCTTGATGAACAAGTGCCCTGTCATTTTTTTCCAGAGCCGTCACTTGGACAATTTATTTTTATTTTTTTCTTTGTATTGCAAGCCAAAATTTGTGATACAAGCATGTGTCAGATATGTAAAAAAAAATGGTGCAATCCTACATAGGTGCTCACACTAAAATTGGAAATATTTTGTGTGTAATTCCACTGACGGCCATTAGATGGTATTACACTTGTGTTTAATGCTAAATTTAAAGAAGAAGAATGAAAACAGATAGTATTTCAAGATCAGCTGAGTTTTAGCTGATTATTCAACATGAGATCCTCCTTAATCCAGCTATTTAGGTCTAAAGAAAGTGGCGGCTGCAGGCTCATTTTATAATGTACGTCTTTGGGCATGATTATTGACAGGGCATGGCCAATTAATGGGCCAATATTAGCTCTTTTCAATTTTGAGAAAACTGGCTGATTTTGATTACCGGTAATTTTTTTGCTGATTTATTTTATTTTTTATTTTTTTTAAAGATTGGTATCGGCCTAAAGAAATCCATATCGGTTGGGCTTTATTTAGTGACATAAATCAATTATTAAAATTTAAATAAATAATACAATTAAAAATATTATTATAAAAATAATGGTGAAATGATAAATTTGTTAGTGTGCATCTACACTGTAACAGTTTGTACTATATTTTTGTCTTATCCATTGCTCTTGCATTCTCTCAATATATTAAGTTATTGCATGTGATTGTAAATGTTTTAAAACAATGTTATACCTATGATCTTGAAAATTGCTTTAAATGCTATAAAAAGTACCTCGGGAGTATTTAGGGCGTATTTCTATATCACTAACTTGCCCCCCTGCACAAATTCCTATTTAGACAGGCCTATTATTATTATTATTATTATTATTATTATTATTATTATTATTATTATTATTATTATTAATGTATTACTCTATGTTGTGGCATCTTATAGATGAGCATCAAAACAGTCAATAAGACATTTTTCAGAAAATAATTGAGAATTATATGAAGTAGTAATAAGCAATGACATAGTTCTCATAAAAAGGCACACCAACACGTGTTGTCTCGCAGGACCTACCAGGCGCTTGCAGCATCACCGACCTGCACGACGCTCTGGAGCTTTCCAAGGTGGGAGAGCGCAAGATGTTTCTTATCGGCACCTGCGTCAAGAAAGGCGAAGCGGAAGTCGGCTCGGGCGTGCGGGACGCTCGAGAGCTCATCATCCAAATGGCCGGTGGCAAGTAAACGGTCTCCAACTTCCTATTTGATATTTTCACGTCCGCCGGCGATTGTTATTGTCTTATTCTGTTCGCACCTCGTTCACTTGCGTCCGCTAAACCAGCACCACCGAAACAAAGTTGAAACTTAACCAAAGACGTTTTCAATGTTTTTGTAGTAGTTAGATAAGAATTTTTGGACCACTTAAGTGAAATTTGATTTCCAACAGTGGTTGGGAATCACTTGAATAGATGAGGAGTTCATGTTTGTGTTGTTAAAGGAATCCGAAAACATCAGGAAAATAAATTGGAATTTTTTTTTTTTTAAGGACAAAGTCACAGCTTTGTAATATTGCGACTTTCCTAATATAAAAAAAATTGAAGTCAAACGTCCAAATCTTGTATTTTGTAAAACCTATTCATTATTATTATTATTATTATTATTATTATTATTATTATTATTATTTTATAAAATAGTAATAATTAATTCCATTAATTCAATTTGGTTATGACCTGTTAACCACTAGGCGTCGCCAAAGTTCAATGAAAGATTTACTGCGTGTGAATTGTTATTTGATCATTTATTGACATTACGTTACACTGTTAAATGTCAGTTGTCAATCCTGTTTACTTAAAATAAGGTCAAGGTAGCTGTCATATATAAATATGTACATTGTCCTCCCTAATTATTGGCACCTCTGGTTAAGAAGTGTTAAAAACATAAAATTAATTTAATGTTTAGTGTATTTTATTACAAAACTGAATTTATTCAAAGCTACAGAACGCATCTTAACCAGGAGTAATTATGGAGGGCACTGTAATTGTAGATTCTCAAGATAATAATCAGATTTTAGAAATTAAAGTTGGAATTGTAGATAATAAAATTGTACATATTGGGTTTAAAGTTATAGATTAACAAGATACAACAATCGGGGCTTTTCAAGTAAGTCTTGTATTCAATAATTCATTCAGTCATTTTTGAGAAAATTGTATATTTTTGAGATAATATGACTACCGGTATTTTCAAAAAATGATGTCTTTAGTTACAATATATATTATTTTTCTTTTCTGTATGGCTCAAATAGTTCTTTGTAGTACTGTGCCGTTTTTTCCCTGGGACCAAAATAAATGTCAACTGTTTCAGCTCTTTTCGAATATTGAGGGGGGAAAAAAAAAAAAACACACAGATTTTTTTTGTTTTTTTTTGTTTTGAATTAAAGAACGTCGTTTAATGAATTTGATGGTTTTGATTTTATGTTATTATTGTTGTCCTTCTGTAGTAGTCAGGTGAGACATGAAGCGTGTGACTCGGGTTTCATGTGTGTGGGTTGCTAGGGACTCGCGTCTCCATGGCAACAAAGGCAGATAAGGTGACACCTTCCCGACTTTTTCCCATTGCATTTGTATTTGGAAAAAGAAGTGTAGGTGCGGACTTGAATGCATCACGGGTTCATCTTTAAATATTTGCCTTGTCTTATGATTTATTGCAAGGATTAAACAGATTCAGTATATTCTTACAGAGCGACCTCTGCTCTAATAGACCCGGGCCCCAAATGTGTGTCATCTACGTTTTCAAATAAATCCTAACATTTGATATATAACAGCAGTTCGGTGTTCTCTCTAAATGGACTCCTGGTCTTCTCTCAGTTGACAATATGTACTTCATACAATAAATGACATGTTCAGCGCTTTTGGTGTTTGCGTATTAGCGTCCTCCTCAGCTGGATCAATAACTCGTAAAGAGACAGACGGGGAGAGGCTAAATTTGTCCGTATAGTGCACAGACAAAGCTTTAAATTTGCCAAATTGACATTATAGTGAAGGTTAGTAAGTGCAGCGGGATGATGGTGGAGGAGTGCCAGGGGCCCCATTAGACAAGCAGAAGAAGACCTAAAAAAAAGTAGATGACATTCAGAATGCAACCAAAATAAGAAACATATTGTTAACCCTCCTCCTCCTCATTTTAAGTACAGCACTTTGTTTTAACTGTGATTGTTTTTTGTGACATGATCAATAAATAAAGTTGAATATATACTGATCATGTCTTTTTTCCTATGGCTTTTTAAATTTAAAAATATTTTAAACTTAAAAATATTTTAGACTTAGCATTAAAAAATGGTTCATTTATACATTTAGAGTGCTAAATGTGTGGGTGTATATATATATATATGTATATATATATATATATATATATATATATATATATATATATATATATATATATATATATATATATAAATAATCAAACAGTACATTTAGTATATTTCCTACAAAAAATGTTTTACACTTTGAAGCAATCATTTTGAAATGTGGCATAACAGGAGGATTAATAAATACATATATTAAAAAAAAATACTAACAGTGTAATTATTTTAATTAAAAAAAATATATATATAGGGTTTTGCATTGCCAAAAAAAGTGTCCAACCTATACAAGTTAACATACTCCTAGTATTTAATTATTACATACACACAAACTGGGCATGAGTTCCATTTCTGCGCCTTTATTTTGTAGGTCACTTAATCCCCCCCTTATCAGGCTGTCACATTAAAAGCATATCCACGTGCAGCGGTAATCGGATCAAGAGCCCACACAGGAAGCGCAAGCTCCCGGGACCGATCCTTCCTCACTGTAATTAAACACGACATAATGTCGTTTATTAGCATGATAGCCGGCGGCTACACTACGATATGACATTGAGGCTTTAAATCACACACAGAAATAATCCAATCACAGTGGACCCCAGCTATTCGTCAACAAACTGGCGGTCGTAGATGGTTAGTGATGTTCCACTCGGCTGTTGGATTCCAATGGTTTTCGCTCCATTTGAGATTTATCACTTGATCATACTTCTTTGACACCGATGTGCTACTTTCCTATGTGATAAGGGCTTGGCATATGCGGGAGATGGCTGTTATCAAATTAAGATCACTTTGTGTTTTTGTCTGTGTAAACAAGCAAATGCATCCTCCCAAAAGACATGATAGAAAAGAATGAGTAGAAGTCAAGGATAAAAAAAAAAGAAAAAAAGAGCAGCTTCCAAGTGACAAATTCCTCACTGCTCCACTCGCTCCTCATAGCAACAAACGAAAACAAGGCGACATTTGCATTCCGTTTGCATTTTGTGCTCCTAATCACAACGTGCTAAACAGAACTGTTTCTATCTTTTTGACGTTCTTAAATAATGAGCAGTCGATTGGTTTCACTAAAAACAGGTTTTTGACCAAAAAGCGGAGAAAACGATCTCTTTGTGCAAAGAAACATTTCAAGCAGAACAGCGACTTTGACACCAATATTTTTTTTTGATTTTGTGACACCTCAAACGTAAAACAACAAAAACAAGAGCAAGAAGAGGCTTTTGAAGCCAAAATTTATTTGTAGATTAGATTAATTACTAATGCTTAAAAATGCACCATGAGCGAGACTAACTCGATAACTTGATATGCTGCTCGAGTGTGGTTTCAAGTAAACAAAAAAACAAAAACCCAGACCTGCAATTATTATTATTTTTACTAACAATTGTATCCTGTTAAATAGTCATCTAAATATGTAATACCCTCATTAAGAGTCGGTATGTACACAATGAATGGCAAATTGGATCAATTTTAAATTTGGCTTTAGATAGAATCTATATTTTACACAAAATCACCCCCAAAGTGATGTTTTTTGTTTTCATTTTCACATAAACGCCATGCTTGTTTGCGGCATTAACACAATACTGCAATATATCACACACTTGATGAGCAGCATACCAGAAGTACCTGCTGGGTGGTTTCCGTCAAGCAGGTTGTGCAGGCGCTTTTGCACAGGAAACCTCAACCTCCATCGGACCCTCGCCCTCCTTGCTTCACACTCACTTCAGAAACTCTTGCCATATTTGGCAACATTAAGGACGCAATTTTTCACTAGGGATAGGCCGATTATCTGTGCTGATATTTTCATCAGGATTTGTAAGATGTTCACAGACACTTTGTCCTTGTTGCAAAGACATTTCGAACCTATTCAGACAATTTTTCACTGTCTGCGAAGATTTTTTGAACCCTGACGAAAACCCAAAATTAGATACATTTCATTTTGCATACATTTTTGTCACTGCTGACACTGCGAAGTCCCAATACTTTTTAATTTATATATATATAGAATAATAATAATAATAACAATAATAATAATAACAATAAGAATAATAAAAATCAGAAATTGTTGAAATTTTGGAAAACTTTATTTACAGTAGAACACTTTAGAAAACATTATTTATTTATTCACTGCAAACACTTGGAAGTCCCAACACTTTTTAATTTATATAAAAAATAATAATAATAAAAATAAATAAATAAATTCAGAAATTATGTTGAAATTTTGGAAAACTTTATTTACAGTAAAAAAAACAACAACAACAAAAATATTTATTTACTTGCTTTTGAATTTAGCTTGACGTATGCTGATGACCCTGGAAGTTCCCTACAATTTCTGTTAAAAATAAAATAAATAAAAATAAACAAAACTGTCTATTGTTTATATGTTTAAAATTAAAAGATTTTTTTTTTACGCTTTTATTTTTTCTTTTACAGCAAATGAATATTGGCTTGAAATATCAGTTATCGGCATTCTTGACAACTAATAATCGGTATCGGCCCTGAACAAGCCATATCAGCCTATCACTATTTTTCACCATTTCAAAAGGTTCCCAGGTGTCTCTCTAAGTTGTAAAATTTCTGGCTGAAATCACTCCGTTTTAAGGGGGCGGTTCTCTCTCATGCAAATGTGTCAGGGTATATAGCACAGCATCCAATAAGTAATACACCCCCTTTAGACATTTTTAATGACCTTCAGAGTAAAGCACTTACTTCCTCATTGTTTATTTTCCTTTCCTTCCACCTTGTCTCATTTATGGCTGAGTTATCGTTTGAAAAAAACACCAATAGCATGAGAACAGCCAAGCAGCTGCCAAAGACGCTCGAGAGTGCCTATTGTTGTACATCTTGTTTATTAACAGTATGCCGAAAGTGAGGGCCAAAGCTAGTGCACGACTATGAGCTCACATCCTTTTTACAGACAGGCGGACAATGGAATGACATCACCTGTCGCTTGTTTGTCCCGTGGTGCCGAGCGCTGCGTCCGGCTCGTGTTTCTGTTCGTCCCGTGAGTCGGGGACTTTGAATCGGGCCCGCCAGGCCTCAAATAATACGTCAGAGGAACTGTTAAAAGGACAGAGGTGGAACAAGTGCTCCCACCTTGTGCTAAAGTGTAAGTAAAGGTACAAAAAAAAAAACTAATCTGTTGAAATGTAGTTAGAAAAAAAACACAGAAAGACCAGACAAGCCATTTTAACGCTTAATTTATTAACAATAGTCATTTCATGTAAACACATCGGTTATATAGTTAACAGCATTCAAACACCTTCACATTCCCAAATTTCAAACAGCTTTATATATAAAATAAAAAGAGTCAGGAGGCAGGAAGAAGAGGAAGTTCCAGGTGAAAGGTCCACAAAGTAGCTGGGGTGGCAGGAATGGTGGTTTGGGTGATGGGGTGGGTCTCAATCCAACACAGAGCCCAGTTCAGCTGGAAGACCCTCAGCCTGGCGCCACTGAGACGTGCGTAGCTTGAACCATTTCTGGAGGGAACAGAGAAGGAAGAGGGAGGTGTTGAAACTTTTCTCTTTTTTTTTTTTTTTTCACTTTTGGCCACAAAACCCTTGGCAGAACCTGAAAGACGAAAAATGATGATGCAACAGACCTGGCATGAATAGTCCTGAGAACAGGTGCACTTTTGATCACCTCAAAAAGTTTTGCAAACAAAACGGCGGCTGCTGTAAACACGCACCAGGTACTCCATATAATAAGAACTGAATTTGTGGGTCCAAAACTTTTTTGTTCACTAAACATGATTGCCTGTGTAAGGACAGAGTTCCAAGTCAGTCGGTCTAGCTTGCGAATCAGTTGATTGATGGCTAAATGTGTTCTGACTGAGTCAATTGTTCCAAGACTAATGTAGGATCTAAGTCTATTTGTCTAAGTCTAAAGGAGGTTCTAAGGCATTTATTTGAGTGTCCAAAGTACAATTCAAGTATGTTGGTCAAACATAGCCTCTAAGTCTGTTGGTCCAAGTCTTAAGTAGGTTCCAAGTTAGTTGTTCCAAATCTAAAGTTGATTCACGTCTTCATTAGCTTCTAAGTCATTTCCTCCAGGACTGCAGTGTGTAGGTTCTAGGTCTGTTGTTTGAAGGCTAAAGTAGGCTTTAAGAGTCATAGGCATTAGGATCCAAGTCAGTTGGTCTAAAGAAGCTTTTAAATCTGCTGGTCCAAGTCTTAAATAGCTTCTCAGTCATTTGGTTGATGTTTGAAGTAGTTTCTAAGTCACTTTGTCCAAATCTAATAAAGGTTCTGAATCTGCTGAAACAAGTTTTATGTGGATTATAAATCAATTGTTCCAAGTCTAAAGTAGATTCTGTGTCTGTTGGTCCGAGTCATAAGTAGCTTCTAAGTGATTTGTTCCAGGGCTGAAGTAGGATCTAAGTCTGTTGGTCCAAGTATAAACTCAAAAGTCAATATTTCTAAGTAGATCCAAGTCACTTGGTAGCTTTGAAGTATGTTGGTTTAATCTGAAGTTAATTCTAAATCACCTGGTCCAAGTGTGAAGAAGGTTCTGAGTCAGTTGGTCCAAATTTAATGTACATTCTAAGACTGTTTTAAAGTAGGATCTAAGTCTATTGTTCCGAATATTAAGTAAGTTTGTTGGTCCATGGTTAAAGTAAATCATTCCTTTAAGTCTAAAGTAGATTCTCGCTCTTAAAACTCATTCACTGCTGGTCATTATAGAAAATTTTTACATTTCCAATACTCACGTGATATTACATTCAATAATTATATATAAACCGAATCTACCAAATGACAGAATAGACTCCCTACTTTTTGGTCCGTCCCATTCTTTTATAATTGACAGCAGAAAAATGTAGGTTTGCCAAAATACAGCCATTTCTCCCATGGACTCTGAAACTGTGTTTATTTCCTATAAAATGGGGCAATGATGTCATCTACCGGTGGTTGGGCATCAGTAAAGTTGTTTCCAAGTTTGATATTTACAGTGGAGCATGCTCAGATTCGCCCCCATTTAGCACCGCTCTAAAAAATACAATTGACAAGTATACTTGTCAAAGGCAGTGAATGAGTTAGCTTCTGTTATGAGTCAGTTTCCTCAAGTCTCAAGTAGTTTACAAGCGATATGGTAAGTATCACATATGGCTGTATAGTTTGTATGTTGTAGTCAGTTGTCCAAATCTAAAGTATGATTTAAGTCTATTGTTCCAAGGACCAAAACCAGATCTGAAAATAGAAATCAGGTCTAGCTAACAACCACCCCCCACCCCCGTTTTAGTGCATAGGTTTTCTCATGTAGGCACATAGAAAAACCATGTTGGGCTAAGGCTATTTTGGGACACTACTCTATATGTACGTATAAAAATACCATGAGTGGAAATAAATCTCCAGGCACTACTTCAACAACAGTTTACGCTGTGTATATTTTTCTCGGTAGTAGTTTGGATTGGCCTCTCACATGTTGTGTTGTATGTTCCTTGGGTTCTCGTCGTTGCATAACCGAGACAAAGTTGACTGCTTTTCACTCCCAACAAACAAGGAACTCAAACATGAGGCGCGCGGAGGTCGCCGCACATTGTAAACGCTGTTTATGTGAAACGGGGAGTGGCCCCAAGCCTTGTGTGTTACTGTGTATATGTATCACTGTGTATATGTTACTGTGTGTGTGTTTTTGTGGAGCTAAACCTTCCCCAATGAGGGCTTTGTTAACAATCCAAGAACACTTGAGAGGAAATGAAGTCAAGTCTTTTGATCAGGTGCCACATGTGAACCTTGCACCCCGCCCAGACTGCACAGAGTCCTCTCGCACACAATAAATAGAAGCACTTGAAACACCTGATGTGTACACCATGTGTGCCTTTATACAATAGCAGCACACGGCAACACATAAAGGGCTATTTAGCTAGCTAGCTAGACATCACTGAGTTGTGTATGGAAACAACATCATTTCAGTTTGAATGTTTTGTGATAACAGTAAAAACAACAAATTCAGACTTACTAAATTCGACTAGCTTAATGCTAATGCATAATGGGAAACAACATAGACAGGCTAATGGATAGCATCGGTATTGCGGTGTTATAACCTGTTAAAGGTGCCATGGCACTCTTATTAGTTTGTATTATTATTATTATTTTTTTAAATCATCTTTGATATCCTTTTATTAGATTTGCAGGATAGTTTTGATTTGACAAGCTATCCTGTCAAAACACTTTATAAGACAGGGCGACTGGATTTCTCATTTATATTTGATGTGTAAATAAGCTTTGCTCTGATTGCTAATACATAATATATGTTGGCGTCATGTGGCAGCCAAGCGTTCGTAACGATGTCATGTTTTGATCCTTTGATGTTGGCTTTTTACGATTGTTGTTTTTGGCCCGGGTGGTCGAGTGGTTAGCACGTCCGCCTCCCAGTTCTGAGGACTCCGGTTCGAGTCCAGGCTCCGGCCTTCCTGGGTGGAGTTTGCATGTTCTCTCCGTGCCCGCGTGGGTCTTCTCCGGGTACTCCGGTCTCCTCCCACATTCCAAAGACGTGCATGGCAGGTTAATTGGGCGCTCCGAATTGTCCCTAAGTGTACTTGTGCGTATGGATGGTTGTTCGTCTCTGTGTGCCCTGCGATTGGTTGGCAACCAGTCCAGGGTGTCCCCCGCCTACTGCCCAGAGCCAGCTGAGATAGGCGCCAGCACCCCCCGCGACCCTTGTGAGGAATAAGCGGTCAAGAGGATGGATGGATGGATGGATGATGGATGGATGGATGTTTTTGGCCCACCATTAGGAAACGTGAACTAGCTCAAGACCGTCTTGTCACAAAACAAGCAGTCATGGAATTTATATCCGAAATTTGTCCGGCTACTTCTAGCTTCAGTTGCTACATTGACTGTTTATGCCTGCGTTGTCCAAACTCCTTAGTCAACTCATCTGAGGTTTGCAGTTGATGCAATGTTTTAGCTTTGCACAATATTTTTTGTATTTTTGTATATATTTTATTTTTCTCGAGTAATTGAATGTCCGATTTGGAAGTGAGAGCACCATGATTGTCACCGGTTTCAGTCACGGGGCAACAACTGTGCCGCAGGTGAATTTTTCTTGGGTGATCCTCATTTTACGGCAATGTCATGACAGCTTCTGCTAGTGTGAAGTGTCTGACTATATTTGATCAGGTTTGTTTACGCTGGTGCTATGTTGTCAAATCCGGACTAACAGGTTTGTTGGCTTAATGTGGGGAATAAAAATTTTTTGCATTTGCAGATGGATGAAAGTGTTTTAAAAACAGGACATGAAAGCGAAACAGCAGCTGTTGTCCATCCAGCACAACTTTGCTTATATGTAAACTTGATTATTTACATGGGAGGAAGATGAGGGCGAGTGATACTGGACATGCCCGCATCACTTTTTCTTTACAGGGAGGAAGGGTTTACACATTCTCAGACTTTACTAAGCATTTTTTTTTCTTTTTTAAATAATAATAGTCAGTAGCCCTGTTTTGTTTCATACTTGCTGTCAGACTAGAATAATTTCATGACAATGCAACATTTTGAACAAAAACATGGACCGGACTCTTACTCAATTCCAAAACTGACCACAAGAGAGCTCACAGCGGCCAAATGGTTTCACAATATGGCCTGATACTGCACAATCATACAGTAGCTAGCTCCATACTTAACTACACCGCGTCTCATATTTTGGATAGTGTGTGGGTTTGTTGTGCCACACTACAACCCAAAATATGTCAAAGTGCATGGAGGGTGGTGGGGAAGCATCTTATAATTGGATTTCTGAAACATGAATACTGCACAGGATGCAAAATGAAATAGATGCTAATATGTTTAAAGACACATTTGCATTTTTTCACTGTATAAATTTTATATAAGGATAAATATTCAAATCTACATGTTTTTAGGGTGTAAAATTGGATATAAAGATAAATATTACTTTAAAAGAATCTAAAATAATGAACAAATGTATATTTTATGAATAAATTCAAGTGTTAATTATAGTGAAATCTGGGATAATCTTAGTTTATGCTAAAATAAAAATACATTTACACAAAGCAATAAAAATGTATTGCATGGTAATATTTTTAATATTTATACACTTTTAATTAAATCAAATGTGTATATTAGAGTAAAATTATACTAATCTGAAAAACAAAATCAACAAATTTTAATAACTAAATTAAACTAGTTATGACTAAACAGGGATGGATAATTTGCACTAATATGCTTAAATAATAATAATAGATTGACAATGTGAATATTTCATTAAATTCAAGTATATTTCTTAGGCATATGGAATATTAAAGTGTATTTTTTCCCCATAAAATTCAAATGTGTAAGATTGATAATAAAACAAATCAAATTACAAAAATAATGGAAATATACAAATATTTAATATTTTCCTTATTCAAATCTATTGACGTTTAATATAGTCAGAACACAAAATGTATAGTGAGTCCCATTCTCGACTTGTAATGTGAACACGCACTTGCAAACCGAACTGGAACCCGCATGATGCGAGTTTGTGCGAGACCTTACCCGCGTCTCCTCCTCTGAGAGTCCGCACTCGGCGGCAACCAGCATGAGCGTCGTGTCGTCGGGATTCTTGCTGGCTTTAAAATTCTCCTCCAAAACTTTGGCCTGGTAGTCGGACAGCTTCTTGCACTCCATGTCGCACGCGAAATGCTGCCGCCGGGAGGGAGTCGAGGGAAGCTGCGGGCTGTCCGGAGCGTGGGTTCGGCTGCGTGTTTCTCGGACGACTCGCCGCCGGCGTGTGACGGCTCACCCGGCCCGCGGGAATCCCGGAGGTCGGAGCGCTCCTCCAGAGGAGGCGGAGCTCTGACGTCACAAACTACATGACACCCCGGGCGAGTGATGTCTCATTTCTGTGACAGCTTGTAGTGGTCGCAATGCAGTGACGTCACAAATGAAGTCATTTAACTGGAAATGAATAACGTGCAATGATGCCTAGTTTTATTTTTAAATTGGCTGCATAGTGGAACTCGTTTTAATGGAATTTCACCAATCAACATTCCTACGTAAAAATTAAACTAAAAGAGGACTAAACTAAACAAACACATAAAAAAAAAGAAGTATATTTTGAACTAGAGTAACGGAATATCACTTCACATTTATGGAGCCACGTTACCATGTCGATCATTCACTGTTTATTGGCATAACGAGTGAAAGTGTCAACTTCCTGATTTCACTCAAAGTAAAATGATGTTTTATTGTGGGGCATGTGCTATAGTCAATCATAAATATAGTGGTCACCATGGCAACGCATGATACACGCACTGATAAGGTGTCAATTTATGACTGTCAAACATACTACAATCCCGAGGAAAACGGTTGGAAAGCGTTATTGAGGTTTTGAGGGGAAAGGTGATCTGTTATGCTTTTCGTAACAATGAAGTGCTTTAGTGCAACATCAAAAGTACACTAGATATGTAATGTGAAATTGTCATAAAATGACAAATGTGAACGGTCACCCGTAGCATTATTCTTTAGCCACCAGCTAACCAGCCACCAGCAAGAATACTGTAAAGTAAAAAAAAAGAAGAAAAAAGACAATTATAAATGTGAATAAATGAATAAAAGAAACATGAAATCAATAAATGTAAAAATAATTTAAATAAGTTAAAAAAATACAGAGCAGATTTTTTTAAATGACTAAAGGGAGAAAAAAGAAAATTGAATACATAAAAGTAAAACAAAAAAGTGAAAAATGCAATTAAAACAACATGCATTGATGGAAAATAGCACCTAAAATATTGAAAAATAATAGTGCAAAATTTTAATAAAAGTACACATCAAAAGTGATCAAACATGATAAAGTATACAGTATTTGCCAGTCACGTTTCAGAAAAATTAATTCATGTATCAATTTCGACAAAAAGTCAATTAAATCAATTGTGTTGAGCGTTTACATCGAGCATACACACATGGGAGAGACGGATGGCGACTAGTCGGTGTTGTTGATGAAGCCAAAAGTGGAAATCACAAAATGTGACGATAAGAACAAGAGTGTGAGAGTCCACAATCTGCGCACGATGGGCCTGCCTGAGTAAAAATAACGCCGGTCGTGACCTTTCACTTCCTGCACTGTTGCACTCACTTCTTTGGGGAACAACAAACACCCCTGGAGGTTTTTTGTTTTTTTTTAATGGAAAATTCCCTCCAGGAATGTGGGAAAAGAAACATCCGTCATGAGCATTTCATAAACATTTTCATGTACGTAAAATGGGGGAAAAAAAGGGCAACTTTTAACACAATTTGCTGTCTTTCCATGTTTCCAACTCAACTTGTTTTGTTGTCCCGTTCGACATGCTGTCAAGATAAGATCTGTGTGTATTTACAGCTGCGGCATGCTTGCTCATTAGTGCGATAACGGATAAGAAACATTGCGTGTATTGAACCCACTGTGTTCCCTTTATCTGCTGTGATTCAATCACACATTTTGGGGGCATTTAATGTGTTGCACATGTTCCGAAATCAGGGTGGGGGATCGCGTGAATGACACTTTTGTAGCATTTCAGGATTGTGTCAACGCAACACAACATCCACATGCAATTTCCTGAGAAACCACATTCTCCTGTTTGTTTGTTTTCCATCAGAAAATAAAGCAACCCCTGAGGTGGTTGTCGTGGCGACAGATCCTGACTGTTGAGTCACATTGCTCCCGTCGCGCATCACTATAGCAAGATATCATCATGTTTTCATACGTAATTACAGGCGGGAAAAGTGTCAACTGCCTCACAGTGATGGCATTTTTGCAGTTTATTAAAAAAAAAAAAAAAAGTAAATACTAAATAGTACTTTTCTTATTAAAAGTCATTGTTCAAGTTCATTTAATAACAGTGCCCCTATTATTATTATTATTTATTTATTTTTTTAATCATGCTTGAGAACACGTAAAATCGACATCTAAATTGCATGCAAGTGGACCTGGCCAACAGAAGCTAGTAGAACAAGGAAGGCTATTGCAATAAATTTGTCACGCTAGCGCACGCGGATGTTCAACAGTTGAGCAGAAGGAAACGGCTACTAAATTCCAACACAAACACTGGATGTGCTCATTGAAGAAGATTTACTCTCATCAAGAATCCAATACGAGCGTGACTGTCTGTGGTTGCTGTGGGAAATGGGGGAAGCGCCCCCCCAACCCCGTCGGTCCTCACCCTGGTGACTCATTATGTTCCACGAAGGAGTGCAGCACATGGACATTACATAAGGCCCAAATCCTGGTCCTCCCTTGTCTCCGTTCCAGGTCGCCCACCCTCCCGCTTGCTCAAACAAAAACATCAGCCAGTGAAGAGGCAGATTGTATTTGGAAACTACATTTATGTTAGTTTGTATTTGTAAATTTGTATCTTTTAGTTCATTGCAATACAGAAATTTTTATAAGTAAGCTATTTGAAGTTATAAGTGAAGATATACTAAACAGTTCAAGAAGTGTAAAAAATTGAATCGGTTTTGTGTTGAGGTAATTTTTATGCCATTAGGTGGTATTAGTGTTTCATGTTGGATATTGGTGGCACTTTTCTTCTCAAATTCAGGGCAACTGCTATTTAGAACAACTGGTGAACTCCAGGCCATTTTGTTCATTGTAAATTACGACTAGTCACCCGTTCCCACAAATAAATTTTGTAAAATCACAATTTATTATTACTAAATCATGTTAGAGACTTTGCACAATGTATGTAAAATAAGGCATAAACGTTATAACATCAATTGTATTGAGATATGAAACGCCTCTGGACATCTCACTTAATCTCATTAAGGCCTTAATTTGACCAAAATCCTTTTAATGACTTGTAATACTTTTTCAATTAATGACCTACGCAAATCCTGGAGATTGCAGCGGCGCAAACTTTCCTGTGCTCAGGATTAGCAACAGCTTGCATTGATTTGGATATACTGTACAGTGGGCACCTTCACTTTCAAGATCTTAAATGATCATTTCCCAGTTAAACTGAGCAGGACACTTTTCTAAAAGAGATTTAGTGTGCATAACATATACCGTATCTTGTTGAAGCAAGCAAGTTGGCGGAGCAAAAGATGTTGGACTTCCTGTTTGCTAATATTTCAGAGAGCTTGTTTGGTGTTGGGCCACCGGATGTTCAATTGACTTGTGAGGAAGCTCGAAAAGATGGACGGAGCAGCCTGAGAAGGAAGCTCAGACTTCCTGAGCACAGTCCACATTCCAAAACAAAACAGAGAGAGCCTTCATGAAGTCTCTGTACAAAGAGCAGAACCTCCAAAACTTGGCCCCATTAAAAATGTTCCACATCCAAAAAAATCAAATCAGGGAAGGTCCCTCCTTCGCTAGGTAGCTTGTGCAAGCCAAGTTTCAACACTTGTTTTGAGTGGCTGGAAGTCACGTGACCACATTGTCTCAGTGGAGCTCATTTTTTATTTTTTCAATCCGATCTTTTTCAGCTGTAGTCTGGCCCAATTTCTGATTACATGATAGCATCAGGACAACTATTTTTTTTTTTAAGTCCATTTACAGGTTGTGGCTCTACCAGGTCCCGCCTCTTAAAGGAACCCATTACAGAGGCTAGCTTCAGAGTTCCAACAGGCTTTGTCAAGTTCAATTTAAGACTTTTTAAGACCTATTTAAGACCATTTAGCAAAAAAATGTAATACATTTTTTTTTAACAGCCTTATTGGCAAAGAAAAACAATTTGTGAATGTGCGTTAAATTATTTCTCAAATGTGGAATGTGTGCAGGATGTAAGAAAGAATGCAAGCACATTGAGTAGGCTACTCATGCAACACCACCACAGCGCAGTCAATATTGCAATCGTGTGGATAGTTTGCCAGTGACTGTAAAAGCGATGTCAGGCTTCACAGTGTAGAAAAGCGGATGAATCCATTTATTTGTATAGGCAGTAACGTTATCTTAAAATAACTAACAGCAGCCTGTTTTTTAGTTTGACGTGCTTGTGAGTTGAGGACACGACAGGCGATTTTTAGTCGGCGTGAAACGCTCTGTGGCGGCAAATGAGAGGAGAAAAGCGGCAACGAAAACCTCCGCTTGGGGGTTCTGAGGTCTCCACCAGCGGCGCCACGCTCGCAATCGCTCCTCTGTGAAGTGGTTTCCTGCGTGCGGTCGCGTATGGGAGGCAGGCTCAGGCAAACGAACCCCAGCCGAGGTTCCTCCTGACAAGTCAAGAGGCGGGGCGGGGTCGCTGTCAGGCCGCAGGGAAGCTGAACAAACAGCGGAGATAAGTAAGGAGTGACGAAAAACACGGGCGTAATTATGGAACCGGGTCGGGAGACAATGATGTCGTGGTGAAATTGTAAGACAAAACATTGTGGCGCATTTAGAAAAGCCAAATGGCGGTCCTCAGGGATAAAAACAAGGTCCACAGCTGCTTATCATGACTTCAAAAACAATGTTTGTTCTCTATTTAGAGAACTGCTTGTTTGAATGGAAGATAAAAAAAATGCTTTTGAGACTCCCTAACAGACAGACAGGGGTGAAAATAATTCACATTTAAGAAATCAAGAAATGCAAAGACTGCCCAGATTCCTAATAAAAAGGGTAGCTGGTATCTTGGAATGGAGTGTGCATCCACAAGTCTGATGAAAACATCCCCCGCCCGATTTCCTCTAGTTTCTTATGAAATTCACATGAAAACAAGTTAATGGACCGTGACGGACTGTCTTGAGCGTAAACCTGATGAACAATACGCTGGATTAGCACATCAGTTCCTGCTGTTCCCGATTTAGAATTTGTAGAAGAAACAGGCGCTGTTACGCAAGCTAAATCCTAAAGAAACAACTGGCGAGCGCCAAACTTAACACCGTAGCGCTTCAAACACATTTTCCCCATTTGTTTTTCCTACGTCGACTGCCACAAATGACCGTGTCAAAGATATTTGAGGAGGATTAGACATATTGTTGTTAAAAAAAACTAAACTACTAAGTTTACAATTTTGAGAAAATTATGTTCGCATCTGGGCTAGTGTTGCCATTTTGACTTGGGAGATACACCTAATTCAAAAGGTGCTTATGTCATGAGAGCCCTAGCGTCAATGCTAACATTTTTTGGATTTGCAAGGAGTGTTATAAACGGTCTTCAATTATTTTGGGTATGTCTTTAGTAAAAGACAACACTGTCATATTATTGGACCAACCTGGATAAGTCGTAATGCTAGCATCAGTGTATGTTGACTTTGGCGCAAACAATTAAATGACGAGTTCAAATAACTAAGCTAGGCTCAAACAGTCTTAAATTATTTTGAGTATATCTTTAGTAAAAGATATCGAATCACGTCTTGTGTTGTGTTCGTAACTTAGTATCAATGCTAGCTACTATTTAGAATGGAGTACGCATGAAGTAGCTTCACCTAAACGATACTCCAAATAATTCCCTTCTGATAGCGCACAACACTTCTTGTGTTAGCACTAGCGTCAATGCTAACAGTAGTTTTAGGTTAACTTTGGTATGCTAGTGTAGTGCTCAAATGGTCTTAAATTATTTTGACTAAGTCAAAGTACCACAGTAGTATCAGTTGGACCAGCAAGCTTGCGCTAGCTTCAATGCTGACATAATTAGGTGTATTACATGGTGTTTAAGCAGTCATTCATTATTTTAGGTATGTCTATTAAAAGCAAACAGTGTCATGAGCACACATGTTCAGGGAGCAAATCTAGAAATCTAAAGTTTCTTTAACCAAACCATACGTTTTTTTGCATTTTCCCATCACATCCTCACTCATCAGGAAAACAGGTCAAGATGTTTCTACTTTCTATGTGAATTGGATTCAAAACTCAAGTCAGTTCCCATTACTTTCAAAGGATGTTTGAAAAAAAAAAAAAAATGCTACCATGTAATGAAGACTTGTAATTTCCTCAACACGTCAAAGAGGGTTTTGTCGGAATGAGACGACGGTGCAGCAGAGGGGTTTTGGGGTGTGTATGATGATTTGGGGCATGTGGAGGGCTGGACCTGGCAGTTAGCGCTGATGTTAAATATAGCTGACAGCACAGCAGGCTGGAAACAATGACACCAACAGAGAACCTGAACAAATCACTTTTTGGGGTAAAACGCATGCAAAGTAGAGGCCAGGTTTGAGATTTACACCATTTTCCAACACATTCCCACATGGATTTGCACATCTTCTCCTAGTTATCCAATTTTTTTTTTTTTCTGTTTGGAAGCTGTTCGAAGAATGATATGATATATATTTGAAGCCAAAACTACATTTTTCCCCTTGAGAACAGCCGCAGTTAGGCCAATGTTGGAGGCACACGTCACGCCATTAGCATCACAACATTCCATAGTGACCAAGTTTTTGTACTACTGGAGAGATATCAAAGTTGTTTTGATTTCAGAATTTAAACAAACAAAAGAAAAAAAAATAAGTAAAAATAACTCAAACTTGAAGACATGGTAAATAGGTACTCAAAATGCACTTTCCCGATCATTGTTATGCTAGCAGTTAGCCATCATGCTAACATGGTATAAACTTATGTAGCACCTGCAACGTTTTTGACCTGATGAATTAATAGTATTTCTCGTATAGTATTGAGTCGCCACAGCCTATTTCTCTTTCCTGTTTTATTTTTTGCCATTACTAGTACCCTTTGACATTGCACGTGATTGTGATATTTTGTTGGATTTTGAGACATTTTAATGGTACAAAAAAAGGCTTTTGCTATTTCACGGAGAGAAAAAGTCATTTAAAATATTAAACATTTCAAAAATATGCAAATTCCCAATTCATCAATGACATTACGGTAATTTTAATTAAATATTTTTATATTATTGAATAATAAAAAAAAATCTAACAAAATATGCTTGATATAATCAAAATTCAAATGTATATTTTTTATTTAATTAAATGAATACAAATATTTTCTCCTCGAGTCATTACAGTATAATGAATATATTTTAAAAACAAAAAAAATAAATATAGTAGGCCCTATTTCCTCTTGAGCAATTCTATTATCAGTATCAGTAATAATAATGAACATACATACTCTCTTTTTTGTTTTTTATTATTGTACATTGGCAATTATGAGCAAATTTACAACACATGCGCACATCAGCTTACCCTGTTGCAGTGTGATTTGACGGAGCCTCTCTCCCCTCCGTTGTTGTCTAATTTGAGAATTGAAAAACTAAAAACAACAATGTCAACCGAGTTCATTAGCAAGCTTGTAAGAGGTTTTAACTAGCTGTTTGTCATGAAGGCAACCATTGTATTAAAATGGCTGCAGAAGCAACGATTTACTGGCGAGTGTGGAAAGCGGCGACGGTCCATTATGTAATGGCAACTTTTCCTAAATGAAAAATAACCGTGATTAAGTCTGTCAGCGTTGGTTTGTCATTTTTATTTAATAAGCTGTTTCATAAATTATCGCTCATAAAAGATTCTTCTCAGTAGTTACAAAGAGGATAGTACACTTAGCGAGGGATTTGGGGGGCGGGGTATAGTTTGACAAAGGTTTTTCCCTCCATGATTGGTCAGTGAGGAGTATCCAACATCCCAACACTATCAGTTCTTCCCAATTGGGGGGGAAATCTTCTAGAGTGCAAGCCAGTGAAATTCTCCCCATCTTCAATGTTTTCAATTGAGTAGAGAGTCAGTCAAATCTTCTCAAATGAAAAACAAAACAAAACAAAACAAAAAGGGAAGGACAGCATTACAGCGCTACGACAAAAATAGCATCTTCTTGGCTCCATTTCTTCTAGTCGCATTTCCAGGAGAAGCTACGAGGCAGCGGGGGCGGTCCCTTCCTGCTTCATTGTCTCTTGTTCCCTCCTGCCCAATCACATTCGTGTTCCTGCTACGGTCCTCCGCCTGTCACTAGGATACCTGCTGCTGGATGTGCTGCAGGAACTCGCAGTAAGAGGACGCTGACTCGGAGCGATCTTCCACTAGGTGCTGGAAGAAAGTCGCTTTCGGCGAGGCATCGTCCCTAGAGAAAGAGAAAGAAAAGTCGCACGTTTTAATAGAACTGCATCTGGAATTTGGTTCATGGAGGAGGTTAACTCATTCCCTCCCAGCCATTTATGCTGAAGCAACCCTCTTCGCTCCCGGCTGTTTTACTGGTTTTGCAAGGCCAACAGAATAATTGTGTTCTTTTGCTATAAAAACAAGGACCCTTTCATCAGGAAAAGTACATTTCCATCCATTTCCGTTTTGCAGCAATTAGTATTAGAATATAGCTAAGTTTCATCATCATTCACAAATCTGCTTAGAATTGTGGGCAAACAGCTTGTTTTCATCAGGGCCCTGGTTGATCTATTATACTCTGATGCCACCTGCTGACCGTTTTTGTAATCACTACCATTTTTTTTCACCCATTCTCTGTAGTTGAGAGGCTGAATCAAAGCCTTCTGTATGCTCTAGCATAAAAACAAAGTGCATAAATACGTCTTTGGGATACTTAACACATTTAAAATAGAACATATTTATACGTTTTTGGGAGCAAATGAGTTAATGTTTTAATTTGGCCTTTTTTCTTCCTTCTTTTTTTCCTTCAGATTCTGTGAAATGTGCTTATCACAATAAAATAATTCATCACTCTCACTTAAAATAGTATTATTTTTTTGCTTAAATCATCTCATGATGGAAATGGTTCATTTTTTTACTGAAAAAATGATAGGTGATTAAGGTGTTGAATTGTTAAAAAGAGAATTTTTTTTTAACCATTATATATATATATATATATATATATATATATATATTTATTTATTTATTAATACAGAAAATGTGCATATAAAATACACTAATCAATATTTATTTAACTACCATTTGACCATATTTTATTTAATCATATCACAATGGATGTTTGTCACAGTATTTTAGTACCTTTTGCAATATGTTTTATTGCAAACTACCTAAATCTATCACATCTGACCTCAACAAAATAATTATTTTTTTCCATTTTTGTCAACAACCGAAAAACAATATGTCATTGTCAAGACTTAACTGTAATTTTAAAGGCCAGTTAATTTCAGAAAATCAAATTCAATACTTTTTTTTTTTTTTTAACGAATCCACTAAATCTCACGTAATGTTTCCATCCATTCCAATCCAGATGGCACATTTAGTAGCAAGTGAAATGTAATCAGACTTCTATATGTCCGTCTATTGGTTGTTACGTGGGAACTTCTTACAGTACACGTACCTTTTGGATTCAGAGGAAATAATCGTAGCATGGTATTTGTTTATCAGTCCAAGTGTTGGACGACAAGACTGCTGAGCAAGACAACAATGGTGCTCAGGAAGGGCGACGGAGGCGGCCCAAAACAATAGACTCCCTGAGGAAGCAGACGCCCCCGTCATGGAGAACAACTTCCTCGCAAGGAATCGTTGCGATTGTGACAAAAAGATAATCGCCAGCGCGTGCGACGGGTTTTATCAGGCCCCCTTTTCACCACTTCATGTGGCCCGTACCTCGCGTGGTTGTGCTTCACCGGGCAGCGCTTAAAGGGGGTTACCGTGACAACGCTTACTTGACGACGTGCAGGATGGAGCTGAAGGCTCTGTTGTCCTGCAGCCAATCGAGGAACGCTCGTACCCTCTCCGACAGCAGCGTCCGCAGCTCAGGAATGCGAGTCTGCCAGAAACAGCATCACCACAAAACGGCAATAAAAATCAACAACAACAAAAAAAAGCCGCTTTTCACAGCCGCAAATGGCATTCAGCCGCACAAAGGCAGTTTGGAATGTTTGGTATGTAGGTGGTTCTGGGAGGCATCAACCCGTCCTTGTGAAAAAGGGAGAGAAAAACACGCTGACGGATGATGTCCGCCCAGTCGGCCGAATATTCGAGAGGCAGAAAAAGCAGCAACAGCAGGTCTGATTTGCTGCACTTGCTCAACCCCCAATCACACAAATCGAGGACCTTCCAGTAGAACTCGTGTACACGTATCCCCCAGCAGCTATTCACTATTCATAGTTTTTTGCTATTGTTGTTTTAGCATCACTCGTGCTCATTTCCCGACACCAACGCTTAAGTCATGCGTTACTAACCATATTGGGTGGGATTGAAGCGTAGTTGGGGTAGTCCAGAACGTCTCGGATGAACATCTCGTTGCAGCATTTGCCCACCCAAAGGTAAAACACCTGCACAGATGTGAGAAGAAAAAACAACTAATCAGTCACTATAGAAATGAAGGTGACAACCAATCGTATCATCAGGGGTGTAACATGCTACACGAGGGCTGATCGATTATGGAAAAAATAATAATCATGATTATTTTGGCAATAATTGAAATCACAATTATTCAAACAATTTTTTTTTTTTGGGTACAAAACAGTGAAATGTTGGAATACTTGACTCATTGGGCCAATTTCAGCAGTAAAAAGTTAATATTTTGTCTATAATTAGTGTGGTAACTTCATTATTTTTCATGTACTATTAACAGCTTTAAAAAGTAATTTTTCTACTTGCTGAGGAAGTAGGTAACGACCAATCACGGCTCAGTTTACTGACCAAAGCCAGAAAACAGGTGAGCCGTGATTGGCCGTTACCTACTTCCTCAGTACAGGTGACGTCATCATCAGTCGACAGCAAGTAGAAAAATGACTTTTTTAACTGTATTAACAGTACATGAAAAATAATGAAGTTATCAAATTCATTCTGTACAAATAAACTTTTCACTGCTGAAAATCGTTCAATGAGTAAAGTATCTCTTTTTTTTTTAAGCATTTAAAAAATATTAAAAATAAAAAAATAGAAGCACTATAATTATGTAAGTTCTTTTTGGCTCAAACAGAATTTATAATACTATGTGTTTATAATAATTAGGTATGGGCGAGTACCGATACCAGCCTTTTTTCAAGTACTCGAGTACTCGTGACGCAGACGAGTACATGCGACCGATGGCAGAGGGGGAAGACATTAAGTGAGTCCTCCTTGCCTGTAACTAGCGCTAGCTTGCATCAGTTTTTCACCAAAACTTCACCGGTTTGGAAATACTTCGAAATTGTGAATCTTAAACTAAAAGAGAATTTTTGTGTTTTATTTTGAGCATTAAGACTATTGAAGAGTGACTGTGCTGTTTTTTTTGTCAAAATTAAAGGAAATATATTTGTTTAAAAATATCTTTTAGTGATTTTTTTTATTTGTCAAAATATACTACTGGTATCGGCAGTTGCTATCGGTATCGGTGAGTACTGAGGGTCTGAGTATCGGTCTGAAAAAAAAAGTGGTATCGAACATCCCTAATAATCATATATATTTATTTATTTATTTATGTTGGAAAAAAACTTGAAGTTGGAGTGCAGCAGGAAGATTTTTTTTTTGGTACAAAATATGGAAATGTTTAGATGTAAATAAACAAATAAAAAAATTATTAGGCCCAATAAAATTCTTTGAAACACTAATTATGAAAGTTCCAATAAATTAATCTACAAATGCAATAAATTACCGGTATTTTAAAACTTATTAAAAAAAAAAAAGAAAAAAAAAAGGTATAAAATGTGCAAATGTATAAAATTGAAACAATGCAAAAAATAGTATACTTTTTTTTTTTTTTTTTTTTTTTTTTACAATTATGGAGTATAATAATTGAAATTGTAATTGAATTTTGATTGATGCACAGCCCCTATGTTACACAGTTGCTACACAAGTACTTATTTTTTTTTCGGTTTCCCACTTTTCAGGACATATATGGTCTGTTGGCACGTATTACTCCTCTCAATGACTTGGGTTTCTGCTTCATCCACTTGTTCAGTGACAATTGTTGTCTTTTAAGTCATTATTGGCACATCATTGGCTCAAATACATGTCAATCATTATAGGAGCACGATTGATTATCCAGTGCTCTTACATGGAAACAAATGTTATTCATAGTTTTGTTTTCGATTTCACATTTGGCCAAAATACATACTAAAAAATCAAATAGTTTATGTTGGAGTCAATGACAAAGTACAATAGTTTAACAGAAATCGGGCCTATCATGTCGTTTGATGTTTTAATATTTGTCTCATTAAAGGCCATCAGCGTTTATCGTCATACGTTGGAATGATTCTGTTTTGGTGAAAGTAACTAAAAAGTAGTAACTGATGGTAATATAACTGATTACTTCACTTGTTATATATCATACAGAGTCTCGGAAGTGCTCATGACAAAATAAAATCAGATCAATCCATGCTTCAGCAGACAACAGCGGAAACGAACGACGACAGCAGAAGTCCTTGAAGGCATCACGGCTGAGTCGTAAGAGGACAGAGATAAAATAAATACGTACGCTGCCGCAGTCCAGGAGGAAGGCGCCATCTCGGCTCAGCCTCTCTGCAGACAGGTGGAGGAGAGGCGGCTGCGGGACCAGCGTGTCGTTGAGGTGGAGCGCCCCCTGCGGGTGCAACGCAGCAATTGCAATCGACTTCATGAAGGATCATTTTCTTTTTTTTTTCCCTTTTCGCTTAGCTTCCTCACCTGATCCGACATGTTGTCCAGGCGGTACAGGTCGGGGTGAACCATCCGCATCAGCTGCTGCAGCGGCTGCGTCTTGAACTCGCACATGGCGAAGACGCGCTCGTCCAGGCGCGTGCTCGTTTCCGTGCGAAAAGCTTTCTGGGAAGCAAAACACACGTCGTCCGGACGGCGTGATTCAAAACGGGGCCCGTGATGGGTGAGATGAACTAATTCGCATAAAAAGCAGTCACACCTGTTTGAGCAGAGAAAGGATGTAAAGCGGGAAAAGTCGCAAGGCGGCGGGCGCCGCCAGACCCGACTGCTGCAGGTTGGACACGTTGTTCTTGTAGGCGCTCACAAAGTCCACCGCCGCGTTCGTCAGGGCCTCCCGAGCATCCGCCAGGCTCGATGATACCGAGCGGTCAATCGCTTAAAAACCCCCAAAACAAAACAGACAAATAAAAAAACAAAAAACATTTAGCCCACAAAAGGTTCATGGAAGTCCGAAAGGCAAGTATCGGTGACCCACCCATGTTTGCCAACAAGCAAGTAATTGCTTGGACGTCGGCGCCGGCGTACACGTCGCTCAGCTGGTTGACCACAGGGAGGCAAAGAGTGTGGACCCGGATACGCCTCTTCCCTGGAATAGTACACGGACGCACAGTTAAGAGGCTAAAATGCACCCATTTGATATCCATCCTTTAATCCATTTTCAATCCATTTACTGGTGTGGACAATTATATCGATCAACTGGAATCCAACCTTTGACTGTAACTGATAAATATATTCGTGAAGTACGTTTTTCAACAGGAAGGCGTGGAAAAGAGGGTGTTGCACAGCTCGTCAGTGAAATTCCGGCTTGTAAACCACTGTCATGTCCATCAGATTCCTGTAGATGGCGGCGTGGCATCACTTTGGTTTTGAGATTAGCACAGTTTTGGAGTTAATTAAAATTAACTCATTCACTTGCAGCCATTTTCACGGAAGCAATCCCCTTCACTCCGGCTGTTTTACTGGATTTTGACTGATTTTGCAAGGCCCACAGAATATTGTATTCTATTGCTATAAAAACATGGAACCTACCAAAAGAAAGATTAATGTCTCTGTCTGTCTGTTTCTATTTTGCAACAATTACCATTAGAATATAGCTAAGTTTCATCATTATTCACAAATCCATTTAGAATTGTGAGGACTTGAGCTTTTTTCCCAACATGGTCTTGGTTGATCTCCTTTACTCTGCTGCCACCTGCTGGCCGGTTGTGTAATAACTACCATTTCTTCAACTGTTCTTTGCAGTTGAGAAGCTGTATCAAAGCCTGCTGTATGCTCTAGCATAAAAAAACAAAAAATGCATAAATACGTCTTTGGGATGCTTAATACATTTAAAATAGAACAAATTTATACCTTTTTGGGAGCAAATGAGTTAAGATTAGGGCGGGAATCGTGGCTTGTCGTCGATTTTGACAGAAATGCCAACACATTGGAAATCAAACACGTTTAGGTATGTCACGCAGCGTATATATTTGTGTAATAGAGTACGTGTCACAGTAGGTGGAAAAAAAGTGTCGTGATTGTGAAAAAAGATGATGCAATTGAATGACCAATTTCAACTTCATGTTTTTTTACTTACAGTTTGAAGTTTTGTTTTGTTTTGTTTTCCTCACTTTTTTTCCCCCTCAAAATCAACACATTGTTTTAAGGCTAAATAAACGTTTACTATTTTTTATCGTGGTAAAAGAAGGCATCCAACACTGTCTTTTGGTAATTTCATTTACATTGTCACAGTATTTTGTGGGTCTTAAAAGATTAGTCAAAATGCCGATTAAGGCTGTTTGAAAGTGCTATATAAAGAAAGATGACTTGTTAATATGCTGCTTTGGAAATATCTGGCAAATGAATGTGATGAAGACGCCTTCACCTTTACTGGAGGTGTAGAGCAGAGCGGCCTGGAAACACGCCAGCGAGGAGTCGACCAGCGAGTCGTCGATGGACATCTGGACGGCGAAGGCCGAGTCTGGGTTGACGTTGGCGAGGGACAGCAGGTCGGTGGAGCGCACGAAGAAGTTGCCGTGGAACGTGTGGATAGATAAACCTTTATGGGGAAAACTGGTCGTCAAGCCGTTTCAAAGCTGCACGGTGGGGCAACGTATTTTTTTTAGGCGAGGGCAACCTTTCGTGCATCGTATTCTCATGACTGCCTCGAAGCCCATCTTCCTGCTGAGGTAGCGCGTCAGATCCTTCTGGAACTTCTCCAACTGGGCCGCGTTGTGGATGTGATGAAAGGAGGGGTAGTAGAAGATGCTGCCGGCAGAGTACTTGGAAATACATGCTAGGAAACAAGCCAAAAAGAGGGGAAAAAACCCAACAACAATGAAGACATTTCCTCTGTCATGCTGGAAGCCATTTTGGAAAGTCAAGCCGCCTTACCCAGCGAGGCCAGGTCAGCGTACTGGGAGCTGAGAAGGAAAAGATCAACGCCGATCTGTTGTCCGGAGCAATCCAGTGCAAACTTTTTGTAGAAGTCTGTGGCGGGGCCAAGATGCTGCACTCCCTGCGAATATGCCAGAGAATAAAAAATAAAAAACTTCATGACACCTGGGAGAGAACCCTGGAAGTGTTTATTTGCTCTACCTTGACACTGGAGCGCCGGCCGGGGTCCTCCCTGGACTGCAGCGAGCCGGCGCCCAGCGTGGGCAGTTGCGTCTGGAAGACGCTGACGCGCCCGCCGGTGGGCAACATGAGCTTGTAGGCGGCTTGCAAGGCGGGGCCCAGTGCGCTCTGCGTCTCTCTGCTCCGGCTGAACATGGCCGGGAGCGAGGTCAGCAGGTCCTTGATCAGCTGCGCCGAGAAGAGAATTCATTCACGCTCAAAAACAAAACAGCTATAGATGAAATGTTCTGGAAGATTTTAGTGAACGAGTCTACCTCTTTACTCTCCTTCAAGTTCACCATTAGACTGTCATGAGATGGTATGAATACATCTGCAGCAGGGGGGAAAAAAGTTTAAATACAAATCTATGCATTACATGCAGTTTGAAAATTGACTTTTTGACAAATAGTTTAGTTTCTGGACTGCCGGTCTGCTCAACAAGTGTAAAACAAACAGGGATGGAACAATAATGGCAATATCGCGATTATGAAAACTGCCATAAGAGCATTGTCGTCATGTCACGATATTAAACTCTTTGACCGCCAAAAACGTTTAATAACGACTAGTAAAATCACGATGTATGCCGCCATAAACGTTACATGACATCAACAAGTTTTTTTTTTGTTTTTTTTAAATCAATGCAACGTCTCAGTGTAAGTGCTGCCTGGTCAATGGGTTATGAAATCAAAAACACCCAATAACTATGGCCAGCAGATGGCAGCATTGTATATCTTTTCAATGGCCTGCCGGTGTATGAAATCACAATGAAACATGACGGAATCTGATGAAATCGAACGCTTTCAAGGATGATGTGAATGATCAAAGCCTTTGTGAAAAGCCTCAAGAACAGAATAAGGTAGAAACATACTTTTTTATATAATCAAAGAATGGAATTCAATCTTACATTTGGTACCCACATTGTAAATGTAGTAAAAGCACACAATATGTTTGCCTTGAAAGATGAGTTAAAATGTTTTAAATCGGCTGTCGCTCTTCAGGGTTGTTTTTTTTTTTTTTTTAATAACGTGTGGCATAAAAGAGTTAAAGAGGAGCATATCTGTATTTAAAAAAAAAAAAAAAAAAAGTGAGATTATGTTCCATTTGTGCAGTTCTAGCACCTTCTAGTGGCTTACTATCCATCCATCCATCTTCTTGACCGCTTATTCCTCACAAGGGTCGCGGGGGGGGGGGGGTGCTGGACCCTATCTTAGCTGGCTTTGGGCAGTAGGCAGGGTACACCCTGAACCGGTTGGAAGCCAATCGCAGGTGGCTTACTAGTGCAACTTAATTTTAGTTGGGTATGTTTTGGCCACCATATCCCCCATAAATCAGTCATATGCTGCAATAATATTTCCTGGATGCGCTGATTCGTAGAATTATTAGTAGACAATTAGTAGAAGGATGCGTGTGTAAAAATATATCACAAATAAAACGCCTTGGAACGGTTTTAAATTGTGAAAAAAAAAACATCTTACAACACAGCTCTTATGTCACAAAGCAAAAGAAAAGCTGATTATGAGAAGTGAGTACCGTCGATATCAGTCACCACCAGCATCTGTGGCTGAGACAATCCCTCCTGGAGGTTGTAGAAGTGGACGCTGCTGTCGAACGTGAGGAATCCCACCTTGGTACGCGAGTCACCAGGCAACCTAAACAACAGGTTGTTGTTTTTTTCTTAAACACTACCATCTGTTTCTAGGCAGAGTTTATTGACGATCCTGACACTAACTTGTACAGGTTCTCCAGGAGCGACTCGCAGAAATATTTCAGGTACCCGCTTTCCACGCCATTGTGTGAGACGTCGAGCACGAACAAGTAGACTGATGGCTGAGGGGGCCGCAGCTATCCACACAAGTTTAGTTGACAATTAGAATTGTGGTCACGTTAGCATCAAAAGCCACAAAATTAGGTACACCTTCATACAATCTCTATGGATATCAAAAACAAATGCACGTTAAAAATATTACGACTTACTCATTGCTCAGAGAACTACGTTTGGCAGACATAATTTGTTGTTGCTGACAGTACATCAAAGCTGATGTACTGCTAGCTCATGTAAGTGACACAAGACTGCCATCTAGTGGACTGACACACTCAAAACAAGTCATAAATTCCCCCCCACAAAAAATAAATAAATAAATAATGCTTCTCACCATGTAATCTGAGGAGGCGATGAATTCTACTGTCGCGTTTTGGACTTCCGGTCTCTTGTGTGGTTCGCCATACGATCTCGTCACCGGGTTGTACATGAACTCATCTGGTACTAGAAAGAAACGTTTGAAAATGAATGCATGGCTAAAAAGCAGCAGTCGCTACATGAAACAAAGTCAGGCGGTCATTTTCCCGTACCGTCGTTGACCCGATAGCAGAGGTTACACTTCCACCGGCGCTGGTCCAGGAAGGTAACAAAAGGGTTGATGTAGGTGCGGCAGTTGCGACAGCGGACGATAGTGTTGGACGTGATGACGGGTAATTGCTGCACACACGCATTTATGAATTAAAACGCAAACTGATGTGACCCAAGTCCCTTATCACACCTGAAACATTAACTTCTGTTTCAACTGGAAGTCAACCTTAAACATTTTTTTACAATTTTTACAACATTATTATTTACAATTATATGTGACCTCACTAGTCTAAACATGACGTTCGGGTTCATATTACATTTGTGGAATATGAGTTATGAAGCAAAATCCAGCCGTTTTTATTCATCTCAGGGGGCGGCCATTTTGCCAATTGCTGTCCACTGAAGATGACATCACAATTGCCCAGGTCTCATGCTGCATTCGAGGATGGTCGGAAGTCGGATATATTCGAGTTGTTTTTTCCCCAGTTCCGACCTGAAAGCGTTGTAGGCGAAAGTAAACAACCAAAATGGTGGATAGCTGTAAATTGTTTTTTATTTTGGTCCTCAAAACTCATTTTGACCTCCAGCAAACATACCTGCTCACAATTTTGCTTCATTTATTGTTTTTATCTTATTTCATAATCATTCCATACAGTTCAGTAGCATAATTTCATGCAGGGAGATAGCAGCATACTGTCACGTATGTTGTGTTACGTGGAAGTTATATCAAATATTTATGAATGAAGAAAGCTATCTTGTTTTATACTCGAGTAAATTGTGTTTTGCCATTCACAGTGACGTCACATTGTAGTCTGTTGCAAGTGGAATTTCCGAGTTCAAGCCAGGGGGCGTTCCTGTAAACACTTCCTGCTTTGAACTCAGAAAAGTCCGACTTTCGATCATCCTCGAATGCAGCATCAGATAACCAATCACAGCTCGACTTCAGAAAACAGGTGAGCTGTGATTGGTCATTGCCTGCGCCCTGAGCCACTGTGATGTCATATTCAGTTGACAGCAAGTGGCAAAACGGCCGCCTTCTGATATTGATAACAACGGCTGTATTTTGATGCTTAACTCATATTACACTAACGCAATATTAACCAGAATACCAGATTTAGACTAGTGTGGCTGCATAGGATTTTTTTAAGACATTTTTACTTCCCCTTTAAAGGGGACATATGATGCTAAATTGCCTTTTTTATATCGGTGGACTGCTGTTACGTCACAAGATGTCTAATTTGCATAATAACCACTCCCACAAAGTTGTATGGTGTTTCTGGGAGCTCAACAGTTCTCTTAATTCTCCATTTGAGTTGAGAGAATTTCATTCTGTAGTACAAGTGTCCTCGTCTACTTCTATCAGTGACCCTCTTTGGCAAGTAGAACCTCTAAAAATAAACTCGCTTCGCTCACATCGTCCTGCTTTCTGTGCTGCTGCCACTCAATCTTGCCAATGGCGCTAAACCTCCAACAACATATGACAACAGTGGAGATTCCACTTCTTTTTTTTTTTCAGCCTTTTCTGCTTTCGAGCTCAGCCCATACCTGTAGATCTCTGAAGGGGTGAAGGAGAAGGCCGAGGGGCAGCCTGGCCTTGTTGAGCAGAGCCTGCGTTTGAGGGATGCTGGTCAGGGTACATCGGAATGTCCTTATAAGGATGAGAAACAGGAAGTTGATTTGCATCCTATTTGTTTTTTCCCTCCACAGACTTTAGCAAGAGGTCAAAACGCTTTACATACTGCGGGCTGCAGTTGACCTTCTTCAGCTCCGAACTCAGGTTGGGTTCGGGGGCCTCCAGAGGTCTCGGGGGGAGCAAATTCCTCTCCTGCAGCAGGTTGAGAGGCCTGAGAGCCTCCACCTCCAGCTCCGGGATCCCGCTCAGGCCCCCCAGGGCCGCAGACAGCTGGGACATGCTCGGGAAAGGCTGAACGCAAACCAGGAAGTGAGTATAGAAATTATTCTGCTGCACGATTGACGTACATGTTTAACAATCAACTTGGTTGAAGGCAGGAGGAGGGGGGGGGGGGGGGGGGGGGGGGGGGGCTGCCGAACCTGGGAGTACTGCTGGTAGCCCGTCGGTCCAAGCAGCTCCTGAGAAGAGGGCGAGTCCGCGAGTGAGGTTGGTCCTTGCCGATAATTTGGCTGCACGGCGGGGTAACCGTAGCTCCTGTAGGGCGGCGCTTGATTTGTCAGATTGGCGGACGGTGGCATTGAATCTGCATGAGAGGTTGTTATGCCAGAAAATAATAATTAAAAAAAAATATAATAATAATAATAATAATAATAATAATAATAAGAAGAAGAAGAACAACTAGACTAAGTGTAATTTCTGAAGAAATTGCGTGGGAATGCTGAAGGATGAATGCTAAGATTTGAATACATGTGGAATGCTTATGAAATAAATGGAGAGACAAATTATGAAATTATAACCTCCTGGTTACTGGACAATGCTTTTTACCACTGAGCAGTATCAGACACCTGGCATTCCCATAATAAATTTACGACGTCGTCCATACCTGGAAAATTGCCTCCTTCCAGGGAATCATAACTGTTGGGCACTGGTGATGCACTGCCGGTGGTGGACGACGACGACGTTTCGTCACCTGAAAAGGCATCACGGAGACAAAAAAAAAAAAAAAAAAATCAAGGGGACGCTAGATTGATGAAATTCAATTCAAGGAAATATAACGTGTGAAGGATGTTGGCACATCTTATCCTGTTCGTTTCATTGCTTAGGTTACACTTGTGTCCTAATATCAAAAAACAAGAAAATACTTGAAAGGGAAGATTTTCTGTCCCAGGCAGGCAAGGGAAGCTCAACGGATCCAATTAGTGCCGACTAAATCGGACTTCCAAACCTGGTGGATTATCTGCTCTGGTAGACTTAAGACAGCAGGATGGCTGAAGAGCTTGACCCCTTGGGGGTCGGTCGGCTGGAAAGTGACAGAATGATAAATGTTAAAATGCTAAACCGAAAACACACCTGCTTCCTCATCCTCATCCTCATCCTCGTCGTCCTCATCCTCCTCCGAGCTGGATGACGAGGGGGCTGCGTTCGGACCCGAAGCCGAGCTTGCGCCGCTGTTAGCGACATAGCCATACTGCGAGCCTGGTTGAAATGAGAGGAAAAAAAACAAAAAAAACAAGTGATCAGGAATGCCTTCCTATATGGAAATATTAGGGATAGACCCATTATCGGCCGGATCAATTATCAGCACAGATAATCAGCATTGACAAATATCGGCGTCTGCCTTTTTGAAGAATATTAGATCAATTTAAAGCTGTTAACTTCAGTGAATAGTATTTATTTAAAATTTCAGTTCACTTTATAAGAGATGCTGCTGACCCTGGGAACTCTTTGCACCTTCTCTTGTTGTTTCAACTTAAATCAGTAAAATTATTTATAGGGATACTTTACTTATTTAGCCATTTTGGCTGTCAAACATTAATATTTTACCCATAATAAATTTGATATTTTCATTATTTTTCATGTACAATTAATACCTTTAAAAACACATTTTGCAACTTGCGGTCGACTGAAAATGACATCACAAGGGCTCAGGTAACCAATCACAGCTCAGCTTGTGAATGTCACATGACCAAACCTAGAAAACAGGTGAAGTAATTTTTCTATTTGCTGTCAACTGATGATGACATCAGCTGTGCTGTGGAAGTAGGTAACGACCAATCATGTCTTAGTTTACTGACCAAATCCAGAAATATTTTTCAAATCTTAAAGTTGGGTTTAAAAAAAAAAAAAAACATACGCTAAAAAAAATTCAGCAGTTGAATTTTTTTTGTTTTGACTCCAATATTTTCCTTTATGGTGAAAATTAATATCAGCTCTCAGCCTCCTTGGCTACTAATAATCGGTATGGTCTCTGAAAAAACAAAAAAAACAAAAAAACATTGGTCTATCTCTCGTAAATATTTAACTTTAGAACCTTACAATTTGGTGAAAACATCCAGACACTTTGTTTGCATAAAGTGTACCGCCTCATATTAGCACATTTGGAAGTGGGGTAATAATTACTGGATGTGACACTCCAAAGCGTAGCTGTGACGAATTATGAATTTGTAAATGATTCACAAAGTGAGCAGCAGGGTGCAACCTTGAAAACAAGATCTGGCGTTCACCAACCTGAAAATGGCATCAGACACAATACGGTTTAATGCATTATTTACTTTGATGGTGGTGGCCCGGTGAGGAGTGCACCGACGTTGCGGGAGTTCCTGAGGGTGGTCGATCTCCGTTCGCACCGCCGCCGCAGGAGTCGTACTTTCGAGAAGCCTGATGGTGGTCGTAGTGTTGGTGGGCTGTGTTTGCGACTGCAATTGCAAAACGGACAAGAGGAAATGAATTCAAATGACTTTAAATGGTACTTGATTCGTTGTTGAAAGTTTAGAAGGAGCTGTAAATTGTCTATAGGTGTGAATACGAATGTGACTGGTTGCATGTTTACATGTGGCCTGCGAATGCATCTTAACCAGTGTCAAAGTCACACGGGATAAAGCGCCAGTCCATCTGGGAAAAGCACGAAAGACAATGGATGGCTGGATAGGCAGGCCATATAAATTAAAATGGGTGTGCCACAAGGCTCCATCCTGAGTCCACTGTTTTTTTTTTTTTTTTTCTTCAAACTAGAATATAGTCTTTGTCCACAGGTGTGAATGTATGGAATCTCTTGCTGTCACTTTAGGAAGAAAAAGTTTTTTTTTGTTTTTGTTTTTAACTCATTCACTGCCAGTCATTATAGAAAATTTTTACATTTCCAATACTCACGTGATATTCCATTCAATAATTATATATAAACCGAATCTACCAAATAACAGAATAGACTCCCTACTTTTTGTCCCGTCCCGTTCTTTTATAATTGACAGCAGAAAATGTAGGTTTGCCAAAATACAGCCATTTCTCCCATGGACTCTGAAACTGTGTTTATTTCCTATAAAATGGGGCTATGATGTCATCTACCGGTGGTTGGGCATCAGTAAAGTTGTTTCCAAGTTTGATATTTACAGTGGAGCATGCTCAGATTCGCCCCCATTTAGCACCGCTCTAAAAAATACAATTGACAAGTATACTTGTCAAAGGCAGTGAATGAGTTAATTTGATAGAAAAATAATGAACCAGGAGATATTACAAGACACATTTGAGTTTACCTTTCCTAAGCTTCACTGAACTATTCTACAAAGTCAATTTTACAAAGCAGAGGCAAAAGTTTTAAAAGGCTCATACCTGTGCTTCTTTGACCATTGACAGCTGGTGCTATCTGAGTGGGAGGAGCCACATTATACCCAGGATGCACTGCTGCTGCTGTTGTAGCTGCCGAACCCGACTGGGGGTCGCTGTACTGCGCCGCTCCCGCCGTAGCGGCAATCTGGCTGGAGACGAGCGTGCCATACTGGCTCGTCCCCGGCGCAGATGGGTAGGAAACGATGGGGTAGACAGCGGCCCCGCCGGGGCCACTAGGTGGCGCCGGCAACAAAGTGGGCTGCTGCTGCTGACACTGAGCTGTGGGCGTGTGGTACGACGTCTGTCCGTAATAACCTCCTGGAGTAGCATAGGGCGGATGCTGCTGCTGCTGGTGGAATTGTGTGTAGTGGTCGCTTGGTGACGGTAGTGCTGAGGTGTGTCGCTGGGGAGGGGGCGCAGAACATACGGGTGCTACATGATGGTGATTTGGGTAGTAATTGTTCACATGGTGGGCACTGTTTGTGACAGGGGTTTTGCTGGACACACCAGTGCAGTGTGACGGGATGGTGGGATAGTTCTGTTGCTGAGGTGGGGCTCCGTAGTAACCCGTGTTGGGATATGTGGAGGTGTATGTTGGAACTGGACCTGGAAAAGTACAAAAAGATTGATGTTAACATTAAATGTGGTGGGGCAAAAACTTTATTTAGAGCAGTCATAATAAGTGATAGCAGTTCTCTTGGTCGTGCTTTTCTTAAGTATTGCACACATTTTACATTCACTCAACTGTATTTTTAACGCACTTTTAAAACAACCATAGCTGCAAACAAAGTGCTGTACATGGAAAACAAATAAGTTGTGCAGTAAATAAGTGAAACAAAAATAACAAAAAATTAAATAAATATTAGTAAGTATTAGGGGTGTTAAAAAAAATCGATTCGGCGATATATCGCGATACTACATCGCGCGATTCTCGAATCGATTCAATAATCGGCAGAATCGATTTTTTTTTTGATTTTTTTTTAGGATTCACACCTTGAGCATGGAATAATGTTATATGAACGGAACATTACGCCTTAATATTTTATTTTAATGCTGTTCAAACATGAAACAGATTACAACCTCTATAAGACTGAAATTTCAGATAAATAAATAATACATTTTCATATAAATCTTACACTCTACAAGCTTACTGATTAGTATTTTCTAAATTTGAATGAAAAAAAATCGCAACAATCGACTTAGAAATTCGTATCGGGATTAATCGGTATCGAATCGAATCGTGACCTGTGAATCGTGATACGAATCGAATCGTCAGGTACTAGGCAATTCACACCCCTAGTAAGTATATACATTAATATTAATTACAAAAAGTCGGAAAGTCAACAAAGATGAATTATTTGTAGTAAATAAATGATCGTTGGACCATTTAAATGCAACTGGATTCACTGAGTAATCCAATGTGTGAGAAAATTGAGACAAGATCATTGTTATTTTTTTGTGACAAATCTTTTGTATTTATGATTTTGAGTTTTGTTGCATATAAAATATTTGCACAAACTCAAAAAAAGGTTTCCAATTGAACACCTGGACCTGCTCCACATGAAAGCCTCGGGCTGTGCAATTAATCGAAATTCAATTACAATTTCAATTATTGCACTCCGCAATTACAAAATCAGCATAATCGTAAAAAAAAAAAAAAAAAAAAAAAAAGATTATTAATAGTAATTTTTGAGTTGTTTAAATATATACATTTGCACCTTTTTTAAATTTTAAGATAACTAATTTAAGATTTTTTTAATTATACTTTTTCCAAATAATTTTATTTGTCTTAATATATATATATATATATTTTCCCCCACTTAAACATTTTCTTGTTTTGTACCAAAAAAAAAACATCCTACTGCACATTGCACTCCAACCTCGTTTTTGCCAACATAAATAAATAAATCTATGTTATTATAAATATATATTATTACAAATTCTTTTTGGTCCAAAAGGAACTTGTATAATCATAGTGTTTCTATTTATTATTATTATTATAATTATTGGTCTTAATATTTTTAAATGCTTAAACATTTTCTTGTTTTGTACCAAAAAATAAATAAGCGCTTGAATAATCCTGATTTCAACTATTGCCAAAATAATCGTGATTATTATTTTTCCCATAATCGAGCAGCCCTATGAAAGCCTTTCATTTCCTTTGTTTGATCAACATAAAACCGTAGCTACTTTAATGATGACTGAAATGAGATTTCAAAGCGGTGGCTTTGTTGTTAGCTGCAAAACAAAACAACTTCATCAGCAGCTGTTGGTTCAGAAGCTCCGGTGTACTGCTCATGCAAACATGACAGCACTGAAAATAAACACTTTACTACACGCCGATGATCAGATCTATGTCCAACTGAGGCAAATTAATGACAAATTGTGAAATACAGATTCTTAATGTGGTGCAAAATTGCCATCTTGCTCGCCCATGGACGCTAGGCTAATGTTAGCATCCCCCTTTTGATTTGTTACCATCAAAATGGTGCATGATGGTAGTCTTTAAATTGGCTTGAAGTACAACATATTATAAATGCAATGCACTCTTTGTTTTTAAGGTAAGTTTATGATTAGTTTATGATTACATGAAGGTTGTAAGTGACGAGTATGCAACTATCGCGTTAGCGTTTGTATGCTAAAGCCCAGGGAGCTGGCTAATAGCATCAACCGGCCTGCTTTACCATTCTGTCGGGGAGGTGCAGCTCCACCGTTCGGCGTTGGGCTCTGACCGTAGCCGTTCACCGGCGCCGACATCACGCCCACGGCGACGGCACTCCCGTCCTCACAGATAACGCTTGCTGGCTCCAAAATAAATCAGGCACATGAGCGCCGCCAGGCGCCGAGCTGTGTGCGCCGTATGATCCGCTGGAGGGCGAGGCCGAGGATGGTAAGACGCGACCCGGATTTGAGCTGGGTCAGCGGCCGAGCTGGGTGAAGGTTCGGGTAGGCAGGATGTTGGACCAGCCTACGCTGTCTCACACTGGTCCTTTCGGGGCGTGCCATGTAAATCGGAATTTAAAGCTCCCAATTGGAGAACAAGCAACAGGAACGCCCCTCTGAACTTTAAAATCCGACTTGGAACGTAAAATAAATTTCCACTATCTTACCCTTATCTGTCAATAATGAGTGCAAATGTGGGGTTTGACAAATCAGTCTCATGTATGCTACTGGAACACTCTCTTCGTCTAAAATACGACTCGGAAATGGCAAGCGAACGCAACACCAATGTCTAAGATGGCACCTGTTAAAAGTAAGCGAAAAATACACAATTTAATACTTTTATTGGCTCAAATTTTGTGAAACCAGTCACGTATCTACTACTGGTCGACATATATCTATGGGAGTGTGTTTGTCATTATATTTGTACCATGTAATGTACTTGTAATGACGCGACGCTGTGGCAATGGCGTTACCATTGCAATAGCAACCTGAAAGGCGTAAGAATTAATATTTATGTGTGGTGTAGCTTCAAAATTACGTTATAACTGTACACATTAAAAGTCTGCTTTTTGACAAATGCATGCGAGTGATGTGACATCCATTCGACCCATAATCTAGTACTGTATGTTGCAATACTGCCATCTTCCGCACAGCGAGTCGCATTACAAGTCAACTGTTTGTACTGCAAGCACAAATTGCACTGTATAATATTAAAAACACAAAATATAAAATACTGCAAATTAAAAACAAGTACAATATATTACTCCAGAGCATAAGTGAAATTTCTTTCAATAATACAATGCAACTTAAATGCAACTTGTACTCCTTTTTATAAACAGTTATTTTTTTAATATGTGTATTTTATACATATTTGTTTGTAAAGTTTTAAAGTGTCAGCACTCATCAAGAATTTAATGTACAGCAATGATAATTTCCACCAAAAAATAAAATAAAAATGCTATCGTTTAGCATTTAGTGACCTCTGCTGGTCAAACGAAGTAATGACTTGAAGCGGTTGACTACCGGTATGAAATATTGCTGCTTCTTAACTTAATACTAGCTTCTTAATACTAGAATATAGGAATTTAATTTGGGGTTAATGGGAATTCAAAGGGTGGTAGGTGTGTGATGACTCTCATTTCACATTAGTCTGAATGGCGTATATTCACATATTAACCGGTTAATTCTAAATAGTCAAATCCCCAGTTATTTGTTTGTTTTATTTGTTTGTTTGTTTGTTTGTTTGTTTGTTTGTTTGTGTCACTTGAGTTGGAGAGGTTATAGTTTACATTAACAGTGGGAAACGTTTTGAAAATGATTTGGTGTATGAGCAATTTAGGGTCTTGTAATTGAGGCTAACATGATTCACAGCAAAATGTGCCGACTGATGCAAAGTGTCAAAAAAATCGGCTAATAGTGAACAAGACCATTTAACGACGAACCCTAAGGCAGTTTTTTTGTAACATGTTGCAGCTAAACGCTCCATAATTGACATATAAAAACAAAGAGCAGCATTTCACATATATATATATATGTTGTGGGGTTCTGTTTCATATATATATATATATATATATATATAAAACAGAACCCCACAACGCATGGCAGCTCAAGGCCCCACTGCAGTAGTAAAGGGCATCACAGTTTAACGGCCTTCTCCGCGTGGGGCTTGCGCCTGACCTCACCTCCCATTCAAACACGTTCACGTATGTTGTGAATTATTGCCAACAAAGTCCTATACAATGTGCTGAAATTCTTCTCGACCCCGCTGCGCATGTGGCCCCGCGCCAAGGCTAGGGTAAATGTTGAAGACAATCAACACTTGAAAGTGCATCATCTAGCATGGGACTGCGCTGCTTGAGGCTATCATAAAAAAAATAAATAAAAGTTAAAATAAATAAATAAATAAATCACCTCTACAGTGCGGGAGGAGGGTGACATGTAAGCTTAGTGTGCAAAATGCAGTGAGCTCATGACTGCAACATTAGTGTTAAGTACTTGTAAAATGTCTCTGTTCTGCATTACTTCACAACCAGTGAGAAATGTGATAAATAACCGAGCTGTTATGTGGAAGGTTTTTAACTCAACACTCGTTCAGTGTTCCGCTCAGCTTACCCAGTATTAACAGTCCAAGACATATTTGAGTCTACACTGAGATTCATCATTTGCATATTCACAGATGGCATTTTTTAAACCAGTCCTCCATTTTTTGCTTTTGTGCTCAGGTCAAAGCAATATCAGAACGCTGAGAGCAAATTGGTGCCATGGAAGCAGTTTGCCTTGAGGTTAGTAGTGCTTTGACGCCATCTTGTGGCATCTATCGATGGGTACAATCCCACTTCGACGTCACAGAATTACTGCCTAAATAGTTTTATTTTACTTTTTATTCCAACGCGTTTGCGTGTATGCTCGTGTCTGATGCATGCACCGCATACACGGATCCATACAGTTACTGACAAGTGTGGGTGGGTTGGATGTGTTTTGGGGGTGGGTGGTGCAAGGGGCGAACACGAATACAAAGTCACGTCATTATGAGTTGGCATCCTGTCGTATTCCCGCCTGATCTATGAGCTTCCTCAGCTGCCTCCATGACCCCTTTTTCTTTTTTTTTCTTTTTTTACGTCAACATTCTGTGGATGGAATACCTGTCGTTAATTTAATGGGCCTCTTTGCTGGCTTTAACTGTCGTGTGTGTATGGGCAAGGGGGCAATTGGGGGTCTCGGGGAGTTCAGGGCAGCTGTGAAGTTGCTCTTGTCACCCTGCTATTGCTTCTGTTGAGCGCTCAACCTTTTTGTTATATTAGATAGGTAGCAAAAAAAAAAAAGTTAAAGCAGCTTCAGAAGAAGTAAATAAAAAAAGAATAAAATACATTTGCATTTTTTTTTTAATTTAATGTTACTTTAACCTTTAACTTAAACAAAAAATAATAAAGCATGAAAGCGCATAAAGAAATTAAACACATTTTCAATCATAGAGGCAGCACTTCATGCACTACATACTGTATATGAAGTTGCTAGCACGTCATCAACTTTACTGAGCAATCGAATATGTGCTGTTTATCAGAAGCTAATGATGTTAGCTAGCGCTAATCCGTGCATTATGCAAAACTCAGTGCATCGCTGCTGACTTTTTGGCTTGGGCTTTAGTGGGGTTATTTCTACATCATCACTTGAAAGGGACTCTGGATCTTCCCCTAGCCCAGCTGATTGTGTCATGGGCAAACAAACCCGACAGAACCCCACAGTTTGTCCACCCATCCATCCATCCATCCATCCATCACAACCCACCCATTCATCCAATCCATCCACCCATCCATCCATCCATCATCCATCCATCCATCCATCCATCCATCCATCCATCCATCCATCCATCCATCCATCCATCCATAACAACCCACCCATCCATCCAATCCATCCACCCATCCATCCATCCATCATCCATCCATCCATCCATCCATCCATCCATCCATCCATCCATCCATCCATCCATCCATCCATCCACCCCATCCATCCATCCATCCATCCATCCATCCATCCATCCATCCATCCATCCATCCATAACAACCCACCCATCCATCCATCCATCCATCCATCCATCCGTCCAACTATTCATAACAACCCATCCATCCATCTATCCATCCATCCATCCATCCATCCATCCATCCATCCATCCATCCATCCATTCATCCAACCATCCATCCGTCCAACTATTCATAACAACCCATCCATCCATCCATCCATCCATCCATCCATCCATCCATCCATCCATCCATCCATCCATCCATCCATCCATCCATCCATCCATAATAAGAACTGTGCCGGCAGATAAGACCTCCTCTGCATCTGAATCTCCATTTGCTTCATTTCCAACATTAACAGACTCTGCTGATAACTTTTTGAGCGCAAGACGAAAATATGTAACGGAACAACAACAAAAAAAAGGAGGGCGGGGGGCGGTCAGTTTTTAAAAAAAAAAAAAAATCATCTTGAATGGGAAGGCCATTCCTCATCCGGACATCAGTGAACATTAAATCTTTCCTTGGGAGAGGCGGGTGGAAGCGCCATCACTCTTAAAAACATTTTCCTCCACAAATGTTATGACAACCATGTCATTTTTCAGCTTGTTTGTAATACCACAAAGCCTTAAATATTTTTTTTCTTGAGGGGGGAAAGTCTTTCGGTGCAGCTTTTTACCATTCCTGCACTTTGGTCTCCGACAGATTTCCCTCCCACAAATACCTGCTTTCCCTCTCTTCAGCCATTTACACTCCCCAGACACAACATTAGGAACAGACGTGGAATTATTGGAACAATATTAAGCAATATTACTGGAAAATTGAAAAATATATCAAGTGAAGTATTAAACAAACTAAAGGACTCTTAGAGAAAGAATGGCAACAGGAACAAATTGTGCAGCTTCTCAAAATAACACAATATTGTGGAGCGATCACTTTTTTATGTCTCTAAACATATGCGCTGCTGTTTTGGTTAGCGATTAGTGCAGAGCCCAAAATATCTACTTGGAACTGCAAAGCAAAATCGACCCATTAATGTCCATGCTTGCGGTGCATGTTGTGCAATCGTGTTGATGTGTAAACAATTTTAATGCAGAAATGTACTGCCTCATACTAGGGATGTAACGATAAGCACAATATCGTGATATTGTGATTTTAAAACTGCCACAATATCGTCGTCGCCATGTTCACAATAAATGCAACAAATCTGTAAAAAAAAAAAAGAAAAAAAGTCAGGTTGATTTCCATTTGTGCAGTTTTAGCACCCTCTGGTGGCTAGTTTTTTAGTGCAATTAAATTTTCATTAGGGATGTTTTGGCCCTTCTATGTTTAAAATATACACTAATTGTCAGATGAAGGGGAACATAATATGCCTGTGAAGCAAGTCAATATGTGGCGGAACTTGATAATGTGAGTGTGCATTAACAACATATAATAATAATAATAATAATAATAATAATAATAACAACAACAACAACAACAACAACAACAACAACAACAACAACAACAACAACAACAACAACAATAATAATAATAATAATGATAACATTGATGTTATGTATAAAAGCACAATAGTGTGCTTTTTATGTTTTTTTTCTAGTTTGAGCTCATGATTTTTACACTATTATGACCATTCTTAAATATCACTAACCGCCCCACAATATCCCGATAATTATCGTATCGTGAGCTTCCTACTGTGACAATATCGTATCGTGACATTTGGATATCATTACATCCCTAATACTGACTACTAGGGGTGTGAATTGCCTAGTACCTGACGATTCGATTCGTATCACGATTCACAGGTCACGATTCGATTCGATACCATTTAATCCCGATACGAATGGTCACGATTCGATACCGATTAATCCCGATACGAATTTATAAGTCGATTGTTGCGATTTTTTTTCATTCATATTTAGAAAATACTAATCAGTAAGCTTGTAGAGTGTAAGATTTATATGAAAATGTATTATTTATTTATCTGAAATTTCAGTCTTATAGAGGTTGTAATCTGTTTCATGTTTGAACAGCATTAAAATAAAAATATTAAGGCTTAATGTGCCGTTCATATAACATTCTTCCATGCTCAAGGTGTGAATCCTAAAAAAAAAAAAAAAAAAAAAAAAAAAAAAAAAAAAAAAAAAAATCGATTCTGCCGATTATCGAATCGATTCGAGAATCGCGCGATGTAGTATCGCGATATATCGCCGAATCGATTTTTTTTTAACACCCCTACTGACTACTGTCGTACATTATATTATTTTGATCACCTGATTCAATCCATCCATTTTCGATAGTGCGTGTCCTCCAAAGGGCTGCAAGTGACCCAGTTTTGAATACATAAATTGTAGAGAATAAAAAAAGAAAAAAAAAAGAAAAGAAAAAAAAGAAAAAAAAAAAAAGAAAAGTGGGCTCGGGATTGACCCTTGTGGCACACTTATTGTACTGTATATTGTATATCCATACAGCTATTTTCTGTGGCCCTTTTCATGGACAAATTTGTCCCAGCTGATATTGGGTCAGTGCAAAATTGAACCCAAAAATCCATCCATCCATTTTTCAGAGCGCTTGTCTTCCACAGGGCTGAAAGTGACCCAATTTTGGCGTAAATTGTAGCATTGTATGTAAAAAAAGAAAAAAAAAGAAAAGTGGGTTCGTGATTGATCCTTGTGGCACACCTATAGTACTGTATATTGTATATCCATCCAGCCATTTTTTCTGTGGCCCTTTTCATGGACTAAAATTCCCAGCTGATATTGGGTGAGTTCAAAATTGGAACTTAGATTTTGGAAATTAGAATCTCATAACTGTGAGGAAGACTTGCTGCCTGGCAAACAAATCACAAAAGGAGTGGGATGAGGAATTAGGAAGCGAATGGAAGACAATAAACGGATGCAGCTCAATTAGATGCTTACACAAGCAGAAAGATACAAAGAATAAGTTGCAAAAAGTGAAGAAAAGCGGAAACAAAGCCGTTTCTCCCCCTGTGGCAACTCTCCCGGGAACCTGAACACTTGACTGCGAGTCACTCCGGTGTGATTGGTGTAACGTTAGCCCCCCTGCGACCTCCCCGAGCACTTAACGGGGGGGAAATGACCACCACACTCCGGTTAATTTGCGCCAGTTAGCCGCCATGGCAACCCCTGATGTCGCGCTATCGGGTGTCCTTTAATCAGGCTGCAGGCATGCGCTCAGGTAATGCCGGGAAACATGAGGAGGTGTGCACATGCATGCGGTGTATTGGAAATTACCGTTCGCATTCCCATGATTTACTCCAACATGACCTCAATGAAAAAGACTGAGGGAAAAAAAAGATTACATGTAAGGGTTGAGGCTCATGAGAATTTAGTAGAATTTAGTTTTGTAGTAGAAAATTGACGTTTGCTGATTTATCTAAAAAAAAATTGATGATTTACTGTGATGTTATTTTTTTCCACTTCATGTAAAATATCTCTCATGAGATGATTTTTTTTTGTATTGATTTATTTTTTGGCCAATAGTTAGTCTCATTGGCTTAAATAACCGTGCCGTTCCTTTTAAAAATTTTCAGCCAAATATTTTTGTCTACATATAGTAAGTCTTTTACTGCAGACCATGTACAGTAGATTTGTTTTGGAATGTTGATAAAAAATATCTACTGTGAGGCAGTTTCTCTGGATCCAATGTTTTGCGATAGCATTTTTATTCACAGCTGGCAATATTTTTCAAAAATAAATGTTGTTTTTTTGCTCAGTCCTTCTGGATGATTTCCGAGATAAAGGGTAAACACTACAGATACTTGCAAACAAAACCTCTGACATAATCTGCCACTTTTCAGTGTGCTGAGTTCCGAATGAAGCAAGCGTTTGAGTATTCAGTTTTCAAGATTCCACTGAAATAGGGGTGTCAAACTTGTTTTCATCGTGGGCTCATCATAGTGATGGGTGCCCTCAGAAGGAAGGTTTATAACGGTCAAAGCACATAAATGTGTAATCGCTGGGGGTGTAACAGCATGGCAAAAAAATAAATACATAAAATAAAATTACAGTTTTCTATGTAACTTGATTTAAAACTCATGGCTCGCTTCACTTCGAGTACAGTAAGGAAGCCAAATACAAAACAAATTATCTTGTGTTTTGTACAAACATGAAAAGTTTACAACAATGTTGTTCCCCCAGTAGTCTAAACATGGCATTCTGATTGATATTCTGTTTATGGAATTTGAGTTAAGAAGCAAAAATCCGCCTGTTTTTATCCATCACAGGGGGCGGCCATTTTGTCACTTGCTATCGAGTGATAATAACATTGCAATTGGGCCAATCACGGCTCAGCTTCATAACAGCTGATCCGTGATTGGTCGTTACCGGAGCCCTGAGTAATTGTGTTGTCATTTTCAAAAATGAATTTCGTTCACGAAATAAAATAAAAATGAAAATGATTTTTAAAAAGAGAAAACTAACTGAAACTACATTTGATGTTTACAAAACTAACTCAAACTAACTATAATTATAGAAAAATTGTCTTTCGTTTTAGTTTTTGGTAATTAATTTAATGCAAGATCATTTGGGGATTATTTTAAATGTGATTTGAAGTAGAATTATTTGACATTAACCGGAAAAAGGACGTTTAAAAGTGTGTCACACAGAATTGATGTCATCTAGCAGCAGCCAATAGAAAAGCACCAAAAGAAGACGTCACTCCCATGGTGTTTTTTAAATATTGCGCACAAATAAAACACTTAAAAGTAAATAAATAAAACTAATACTAAAACTAACTAAAATTAAACTAAAACAACGCATTCATTAAATAACTAAAACTAATAAAAACTAACAGAACCACCCTGAAAACGAATTAAAACTAACTAAATTTAAAAAATAATTCTCAAAACAAAATCAAAACTGTCTAAAATAAAAAAATTCTAAAACTATAATAACCCTGGTTTAGAGCACATATAACATATTTGTTATCTTCTATGGTTGGATCCCAAAAATGCAGACAAAAATAAGATTTTAACGCTTTATTCACACAACTTGACTAAACGAAAAACAACGAGGATCGCAACACAACTCGACTAAACGAGGCACACCAAGAAACGCGAGACACTAAGCTAACTTGGGCTGTGGAAGTACACAACGAGACAGCGTTAATAATCCGACAAAAACATGCACTTCTCAGTTTGGCTTAAATAGACAGTGAATCAATCTCATTGGTTGTGGCTAGACATGCGGGTGACAGTACTGATATGGAACTATCTAGTTGCATGTTGACCCAATAAAGAGATTAAAGATTCTTGACATCACATAGCTCCTGGCATCACATAGCTTAAAACCAGATGAAACTAGATGTGATTACAACACTTCAAAACATCAGTCCAAAACAGACACTTGACCTCACGGTCATGACCCAAACTTAACCCTGGCGTGACCCAGTCATGAGTCAAGACCCAAACAGTACCCCTGCATGACCCTAGTCATGAAAATATTATTGTAAAGAATTTTTTTGGGTAGGCTTCCCCTATAAAGGCTGCTAGAAATTGTGTTTCTACAAACCTATTTTTATTATTTGTTTAAAAAAAAAAGAATTTAAATTATTGAAAAAGTCAAGGAAAAATCCTTTTTAGGACCACATAAAATGATATTGAGGATTGGATCTGGCCCACTGTCCTTGAGTTTGACACTTGCGCACTATACGACAGATTGCGTATTTTTTTTTAGTGTTAATCACAAGGGGAAATGTGTCGTTTACAAACGTTATTAACTTTCCCTTTGAGCTCAATGGAAGCTGGATGGAGGCGCAGCCTCTCGCCCAAAAAGTGTCCGACGTAGATCATAAAAATGCTCTCACCACCGCCGCCTTGGCTCCAAAGGAAAACCTCTTGGTGTGGCTTTCTCTTGTTGTCAGGGGCCCCGCTGCTGGCTCTTCGCGATCTGTCATTATTTTTCACAAAACACATTGGCATGCCACAGGAAGCAACCGCTTTATGGGGGGAAACATGGTCTCAATTTGAGACAAACCCAAACGCTACAAGTATACCGCGGCACGGCTACGCTTCAGTATGTGTGGCCAACTCGAAAAAAAAAGCAATTGTTCTGACGCAGTCAACGCTACCCGTGCGGTTTGCACCTGGACGCGTGCCGCCGAAAAATCCCCCATCCTCGATTTGACGTCTGGCTTTGGGAGAATGAGTCATGCTCTCACTTCTTTTAGCATTGTTACGATATGAAGACGTACGTGTTTACCTCAGCGAATGATCGCTCGCTCAGTCGCTGCTAATTTGACAGCTTGACTTAATGGGCGTACACTGGCTTTGGCCTCACGCTGGAGAGAGTGACAGCAAACGGGAAGGCGGCCTGTTTCCGAACCATGGAACACTTACTTTGGACCCCGTTCGTCTGGACCGCTGATATTTTTTCTGGGAAAGGCTATCCCAACACGACCAAACCGCAACGTTACGGGTCGAGTAGTGCCTCACTTGTTGCTTGAAGTCTGGAACCAGACGTTGTTGGATTCAGGCAATGGCAAAAACTCATAAATTTCAGGAAGTATGTAATCGAGAAAATAAAGTTTTACATTCGTACTCGAGTTCCATTTTATAATATTTTTTGCCACATATTTAACAAGAAGTGCAGCTGAACAATGCATACGAAGACCCGAGTGCAGTGGAAAAGATCACACTTGGGACATTTTTGTGTCTATTTTTGTGTCTGGGCTGACTATTGAAATAATTGGGTTCATCTCTGTTTTATATCAAGAGGAACCGCCCAAATGCACATTTTCAACCCCGTTCACCCGGACGGTGAGTCACAAAAGTATTCCTTGGCCGAATCCCAAATGTCTGGACTTAAGTGGGCCATCACCGACTCGCAACCACCCTCATACAAAAACCTCAACCTTAAAAAATAAAAAAAATAAAAAATGGTCCACTCATGCAAAAGTGATGTGAAAATGCTAACAGCTTGGGCAAGTCTTGTCCCAGAATCAGTACCCAATGGTACCGTCGCAGTTTTTACTTGGACACTTGCTTGGATGCATTGATGCATTTTGCAGTTTAGTACGGTCTGTTCAGACTCAACCAAGCAACACAAATGACAAAAGTCATCACCAAGTGATGCTGTACCACTTTGGACCAAAAACTGTGACCTAATCGAGGTTATTTTATTTAACTAAAACTAACAAAAACACTCAAACTAAAATTCAAAAAATTATTTCGTTAACAAAATGAAAATGAAAATGCTTTTTAAAAAATGAAAACTAACTGAAACTACATTTTATGTTTACAAAATGTACTAAAATTATAGCAAAAATGTCCATCGTTTTCATCTTTGGCAATTAATTTAATGCATGAGCCTTTGGGGATGATTTTAAATGTCATTTTAGGTAGATTTATTTTGATATTAACCGGAAAAAGGACGTTTGAAAAGTGTGTTACACAGAAGTGACATCATCTAGCAGCAGCCAATAGAAAAGCACCTTCAGATGATGTCGCTCCCATGGTGTTTTTTAAATATTGCACACAAGTAATATACTTTTTAAAACTAATACTAAAACTAAGCATTTATTAAATAACTAAAACTAATCAAAACTAACAAAACCACGTTGAAAATAATTTAAAACTAACTAAATTTAAAAAACAAAACAACGCAATAAAAACTAACTAAAATGAAAAATTCTACAACTATAATAACCTGGACCTTATACTGTGCTATTTTATATTGAACCACAAAAACATGCCACGGTTGTCAAGGAATAAGTTATATAATAGAGAATAACTTCATGGGAACAATCAAATATTATGTTGTCTATCAGGCCCTAATCATGTTAGCTAGCGTTAATAAGCCAATTGCCAGTGTGGACATTTTGAGAGGCTGTTGTCAATGGTCAATGTTTGGATATGTTAGGTCGCATTTATGATGTAAACAATAGTACACTGAATCCAGGTATAAAAATGCTTTCATCAGTCTCACCAGTCCAATATTTGATAGTAAAAGTGTGTTTTTTGTTTGCATCTTAGCTTAGCTCATAGCATCTTCACCAGCGTTTCTCCCCTTAGCTTGCATTCCAAAGTGACAATGCCGACCGGCATGTCACTAATTGAACAGGCGTGTCTGCTGCCATCTTGATTTAACAGCTCACAAGGAATGTAAAAATGGGAGGACACAATTCTCTATTCCAAGTCACTGACGCTGTCGTGGTTCACTCGCGTAACTTGCGTGCAGGCAGAGTGGATTCACTTCCAACTTTGTGACAGTGAGAATGTGAGCACGAATTGATGTCCCTTTTCGCAACGTGCCCTGTGATTGATGAGCGACCAATCCTGGGTGAAGTTTGCTTTTCGGGCCCAATGTAACCCTGAACAGGATAAGCAGTATATAAAATACAGAGGTGGCAAAAGTACTCAAATGAGAAGAAGAGAAACTAAAAAAAATAAATAAAAATACTAATATTTGAAGTCTTGAAAAGTCAAGCCTTTGTCTGCTGCCAAATGCTGTCGGTGTGGAATGCACTGAAACCACGCACCATTCAACTGTCAAATGTCAATCAAATACCGCTAGTACAACCATGAGAAATGGATGCTACTTTGCCTAGCATCTTTCTTCTGCCTACACATTACTGCAAAAATATATCTACTTAAAGTTTTGGGTGGATGGAATACATTCCGCCGGGTCATTGTGAAACAACGAGGAGTAGCCACAGCAACACGAAGCGTGACGACCGTATTCAATTGTTGACCATCATGTCAGACTATTTATTTATTTATTTATTTATTTATTTATTTATTTATTTATTTATTTTAAATTGGTCTAAAATAGCACCCTGGTTATGCTTATGGCCAGTGTATGGCAAGGGGTGCTGGAGGTAAAAAAAAAAAAAAAAGAGGTTATTTTTAAAAGTAAGTTATTTTAAACTAAAAAGGAATGATTTCAAAAAAGTGAATGATGAAGCTTGATAAAGCACTTTTGACAACATAAAGTGTAGATAAAGTGATCAGAGCACTCATTATGATCAAATTGGTGTTTTCATTTTTTTTGATTATGCCGTGTTTTTCGACAAGAGTACAATTAGTAATCCATTTGAGTCTGTAAGCTGATTTTTTTTTTAGACTTTTTTAAAGGTTATTTTATTATTATTTATTATTATTGTTGTATTTATTTTTAGTTTTATTTTTTTTATTGTTGATCATTCGATAGTCTTACCGATTCAACGTCATCATCATTGCTTTTTTTTTTTTATGTGTGTGCATGCATGTGCGTGCGTGCGTGTGAGTTTGCGCTCATGAATTCACCTGAAACCCAATAAAAATCCCATACCCTTCTCTTGAACTGGAGTCGTGAAGTTCAGAAGGTCAGGAGACCAGAGGAAGGATCAAAGTAAAGAGAGATGAAGCAAAGTGAAATCCAGCACCAACCAGACACCACCTGCCACCCACAACGTTACAAAACCAGAATCTTTCACCAACCCCAGAAACCTCTAAATTCCAAACAGATTAGGGAGATCTCAAGAGACCAGAGGAAAAACTAAAGAAAGTAAGAAAGGAAAGATAGATGAAGAAACTAGTTATAAAAGTATTTGCATGTACAGTAGTTACTTTTCACTTCTAAGAACTTGTAAGGATGGCATTCTTGTACAGTATTTTAGTTTTAAGACTATAAAAATGATCGCCACAGTTCGCCATGGGGAGTCTTGAGGCTTCAGTGGTCATGTTCTGCCCCGACAATCCTTCATGAATGTTTAGACCGTGTAGATGTTATACTTTACATTAAGTATAGCTCTATCCCACAAGGCAAAGAAAAATGCGGGCATTCCATCTGGGCCCACAGGATTCTTGACATATCACAGTTTTTATTTTTTTTAATTTTTTTAATATAGGCCAAAAATGTGAACAACCGAAACATGTATTTCACTGTGTACGATCAAGTTGACACATCCCACTTAACTGATCTGTCGCCAATGATGAATTGACTTTATTTTTAAGAACAGAATTGCGGGAAATATGTTCAGCGTCCAGCGATGACGCAAGCCGGCCCCCCCGGTCGGACCCACGCCGCATCTGGTGGTGCCGTCACGTTTTAGATTGATGACAACGCGACCGCAAGCCTTGATTACGCGCGCGGCAAAGCGGCGTCCGAAAAATTGCTCGTGTAAGTAACCCCGCTCGCTTTACACCGCAGTCCGGCTCAACGAGTTAAAAAAAAATAAAAAATATGGACGCGGTCAAATTAATCTTGGCGCGGAACAAAGTCAGAAAAGTTTTCCCGGGTTGCCCCATACGTGGATTTCAATGAGGATTACACGGAGATACTTTGTGGAAATTTGAAATTAAAAAAGGCCCGCGTCCGAGAGCGGGACTGGTTACAAATGGATTACGTTACACAAGCATGCGATGGCCGCAGAAAGCCAACAAGGCTTATCAGTATTAATGCTTTGGATCATATTTTCATAGTTGTAGCAAGTGACTCCCTCAATCCAGCTGGCATCTTCTTCCCCCCCTGACTACTTCATTGTGTCTGCCGTTCGGCACGACGAGCTTTAATGCCATCAAGTGCTCAGCATCTGCCAAACATTTGAGCAGCCTCTCAAATTCACTCTGGCACAAACGTTCCCACTCCCAGCAAGTGGAGATGTAAATACTTACTGGGGAATTGGACCCCCTTTTTTTTTTTTCCCTGAAAAAAATCCCCCTAGAAGTCCACAGAAATCTCCAATATAATTTTAAAAAGAAAGTGGTTTTATTCCATGCAGACTATGTAATGATATCCAAACATCAAACAAAACACCCCCCCCCCAAAAAAAAACCCTAAATATTGTGCTTTTGTACAATACAGCAATTAAAAATATTACAACATTGGCAATGCAAGCACACATTGAGTTCCTCCACATATTGACTAGGGATGTAACGATAGCGGCAATATCGTGTTTCTTTCTATGTTTCAAATCCACGCTAATGGTCAGATGAAAGTGAACATAATATGCTTGTGATCTGAGTCAATATGTGGAGGAGGAACTCAATTTATTGTATGTATTAATTTCTTATGAATGTTAGTAATGTTATTAATTTCTTATTAATTATGTTATACATATATATTTTCATTGCTGTAATGTACAAAAAAACACAATATTGTTTTTTTTTTTTTTTAAGTATGAGCTAATTTTTTTTTTTTTAACAATATTGTGACTTTTTTTTTTTGTATCACCAACCGCCCCAAAATATTGTGATAATTATCGTAACGTGACCTTAATATCGTGATAATACCGTATTGTGATGTTTGGATATCGTTACATCCCTAATATTGACTCGCTTCACAAGCATATTACGTTCCCCTTCATCTGACCATTAATGTGGATTTAAAACATAGAAGGGCCAAAACATGCCTTGCGAAAATTAAACTGCACTAAAAAAAATAATAAATAGTCACCAGAGGGTGCTACAACTGCACAAATGGAAATCAACCCGACTCTAACAGATCTGCTGCTTTTCCTATCGTGACATGACGACGACGATACATTGTGGCAGTTTTAATATCGCAATATCACAATATTGCCGTCATCGTTACATCCGTAATGCAGACCTTGTGCTCCATTTTTTTTAATTTCTTTTAAATTAATTGATCAGATCTCTCTGGGAACCAAATGAGACATTTAAGTGAAGATTTACTGAGTGAGAAACTGTCACACTGTATTTACTAAATTCACAACATGTCACAAAAATATGAAAATCAATGGAACTCTGCATGCCAGGGGCGAGCTAAACTGCCACCCATGCTCACTCGTCTAACATCATTAAGTCAAAATCAGATCCCATCCATCATTCCCATGATTGTTTTCTTCCCTTTCACACTTGATTGGTACCACTAATGGCTCTATGACGGCCTAATAAAGACAATAGAGCTGAACACAGCCTCACAAACCATCAAAATCGAAACTCACTAAGCCGATATATTGTATCGGCAATTGAATTGAGTGAAAGAAGAGTTAAGCAGGCTCGTGAAGCTACTGATCGAGCTACAGGAAATCCAGTGTTTCCACAAATGCGGGTGTAAAATATGTTATATATTGGTGTAATCAAAGTGCGCCATCCGTTTAAAAAAAACAAGTGCTTCACCTCCTGAAAAAGATGTAAAATTGTAATTTACTTGCTATAACTGTGAGTGGGATAGGCTGGGATAGACTCCAGTAAATGAGGACTTTATGTATTTCTTTTTAATCTAAAAAATAAATAAATCGAGACACCGTTTGGCCGCCTGTCAGGCTTCCCTATCTCTCTCCTTCAATTGGTCTTTTTTTTTTTTTTTTTTTTTTCTTGGATTGATCGTAACTGTTAAGTGAATTTCCTTGCTCTGTATTTGTGCAATGACAATACATTTGATTCCATTCCATGAATGTAACTACGCGCCTTCAGATATTCAGTATCCAAAGTGCTCTTCATTATTTATTTGTGAAAAGTGTTTTGGAATTTTGAATTCCGGAATTTACCTTTTTTTTTTTTTTTTTTTGATAACTCTTTCTGCAATACTCTATATTGCCACAAGATGGTGCCAAAGCATTTGGTAGTTGGAAACTGACACGACGTGAGGAGGTAGGACTCAGACGCAGATGTAAAGTTGGCCAACAAGGCTGCAGCTTTAATAACACGAAAACCAAAACGCCTCTTAAAGAGGGAAAAAAGGCTGAACAAAAAGAGCTCCACACGGGAGATACAAAAAAGGGCACTCAAAAACAGGGACAACAAAAGGCGCTCCACTAGGGAGGAAAACAAGGGACAAACTAAGGGCGCAAGACAAAGCAAGGCAAGACATCAAACTAGGACTATGGTACGAGGACTGTGAGGACGCTTCCATGCACTGAGATGTGTGACACTTCGGCAACGAGGAGAGAATTCAGGTGGCTTTTATGTCCGGGTTGATTGGGAACAGGTGGTAGTGATCATGGGCGTGGACCGGTAATCAGTGAGGCTGCAGGAAGGGTAAGTGACCTGGGGTGAGATGAGAGTTAGTACTTTCAAAATAAACCGGGAACCTGACTGTGAAAACAAAAGCATGAACCGCCACTCTGGTGGCGGCGTGACAGTACCCCCCCCCTCAATGGCCGGCCCTTGACGGCCTTTCAGCAAGGAGTCCAAAAACAAGGGCGGGTGGAAGGGGGCACGGAGGTGGGAACACGACCCACCCATCCGTCCCAGACAAAAAGGCAGTTCAGGAGGGCGTCCATGACGCCAGACGAGAGTCCCGTCGGGACCGTTCCGAAGACCTTTTCCTAGCGCCGGATCAGGTTTGGAAAGTACCAAGGGGATCCCGTGGATAGTTTTGACTTGGTAGACCTGGCAGACTTGGCAGACTTGGCGAGGCGTGGCAGACGTGGCAGACTTGGCGAGGCGTGGCAGACGTGGCAGACTTGGCGAGACGTGGCAGACGTGGCGTGGCAGGCTTGGCAGATTTGACGAGGCGTGGCAGGCTTGGCAGACTTGGCGTGGCAGGCTTGGCAGACTTGACGAGGCGTGGCAGGCTTGGCAGACTTGGCGTGGCAGGCTTGGCAGACTTGACGAGGCGTGGCAGGCTTGGCAGACTTGACGAGGCGTGGCAGGCTTGGCAGACTTGACGAGGCGTGGCAGGCTTGGCAGGCGTGGCAGACTTGGCGTGGCAGGCTTGGCGAGGCGTGGCAGGCTTGGCAAGGCGTGGCAGGCTTGGCCGACCTGGCGTGGTGTGGTAGACTTTGGCGTGGACGGCTTAGGCGTGGACGGCTTAGGCGTGGACGGCTTTGGCTTGGTCGGCTTTGGCTTGGTCGGCTTTGGCTTGGTCGGCTTTGGCTTGGTCGGCTTTGGCTTGGTCGGCGTGATGCAGAGACCTGGCGTGACTTGATGCAGAGACTTGGCGTGACATGATGCAGAGACTTGGCATGGCGTAAGGTCTTCGAGCTGCGCCCGGCGAGGCTCGGGGGCTTGAGGCGGCGCCCGGCGAGGCTCGGGAGCGAGAGACTCAAGGGTGACCATGTTGACTGCGGCTGAGGATGCACTGGTCGCTGATTGGTCCAAAACGTGATCCTTACAATCATTTCCCCATTCCAGTACATTCCCGGAGTTCCAGTCGATTTGGGGGTTGTGTTGACGTAGCCAAGGATATCCCAGAACCAAAGTGGGAGACGAAGCTTGGATTACGTGGAAACGGAGATTTTCGATATGTTGTCCAATTCGTACTTCCAGGGGTTCGGTGACGTGGGTGATGCTGAAGAGCTCCTTGCCATTCAGGGCTCTGGCCTGGATGATCCGGGGAAGGGGTGCGGTGGTGGCTCGTACTTGCTTAACGAGGCCCCAGTCCATGAGGCTCTCGTCGGAACCGGAGTCGATGAGTGCTGGCATGTCAATGGTCATAGCATGGTGGCGTATCTGGGCTTGCGCGATTCTTTGTGTCTTAGCAGGTCGGGGTGACGGGAAACTCACCGGTGAACCTCTCTTCACGGTGCAAGTTCCAACCCGATGACCAAGTTCACCACAGTAGTAGCAGCGGCCTTCTTGGCGGCGACGCTGTCGCTCCTCTGTGGTTAACTGGGCCCGACCAAGCTGCATGGGTTCCTCGTCATTCCCACTGACCTCCCTCGCGGAGGATGACTGGGGAAATGCATATCGTGGAGTCTCACTTGCCAGTGGATGCTGGAGGGGTCCAGAACCGGGTATCCCTTGGAGTCCGCTGCTCTGCTTGAGCTCCCGCCTCCGATGATCAGTGCGGATGGCAAGCGAAATCAACGAGACCAGGTCGCCGGGTAAGTCACTAGGAAGCAAGAGTTCCTGCATTGAGGTTGTGAGTCCCTTTAAAAAGTGATCATAGAGAGCTGTGTCGTTCCAGCCACTCTTGGCTGCTAGAGTTCGGAATCGGATGGCATAATCATTGACCGATTCTCTGCCTTGTCTGAGATAGCTGAGTTCTCGCGTCTTCTCTCGATCCATGTTGACTGGATCGAAAACTTGGCGGAGAGTCATGCAAAACCCGGCTGCGGTTGAGCAGGTCGGGGAGTTTCGTGCCCATTCCGCGGTGGCCCAGTCCCTGGCTCGTCCAGTCAGGTGCGAGATCATGAAGGCCACGCGGGAACGGTCTGTAGGAAAGGCCTGTGGTGAAAGTTCAAAATGAATATCGCATTCAGTCAGGAATGCCTGGCAGTGTCCTGGTACTCCTGAATAACGCTCTGGGGGAGCCAGTCTCAGACCTACTCCGGCCAATGCTGGAGTTGTGGTCGGTGGTTCAGCGGTGGTTTCCTGTCTCGTGGCGGGTAGCGTGGAGTGTTGCAGGTGGCTCATCAGCCCCTGCACCTGTCCAGCAAGTTCACCTATCCGGGTGGCCATGGCTTGCTGGACCTCCTCCAGGTGTGACAAGCGAGTGGCCTGCCTCCGCAGTGCAGCCTCCAACTTATCTGCTGAGTCCATGCTGGCCGAAGTGTACTGACACGACGTGAGGAGGTAGGACTCAGACGCAGATGTAAAGTTGGCCAACAAGGCTGCAGCTTTAATAACACGAAAACCAAAACGCCTCTTAAAGAGGGAAAAAAGGCTGAACAAAAAGAGCTCCACACAGGAGATACAAAAAAGGGCACTCAAAAACAGGGACAACAAAAGGTGCTCCACTAGGGAGGAAAACAAGGGACAAACTAAGGGCGCAAGACAAAGCAAGGCAAGACATCAAACTAGGACTATGGTACGAGGTAGTGATGTGCTTCTCGGGTCGAATCCCTGAAGCGTGTGCCGAGTAATGCAGATGAGTGGTTCATGAACGGCGTGTCAATGCGTGTGTTGATGACGTACGTGGTGACGTTTGAAGCCCCACGAAGCAGGTGTACCACGTGACTGATTCAGGAAATGATTCGCTCGGTTTGAGTGTAGTTCGAAATAAAAGCGGCAAAGAAACGCTATGGATTCCCCTTCACTTTTTGTGTTTTCGGGTCCCTTATTGCGCTACTTTTTTGCTTTTGGCATTCGATTTGACGAGCTTCTTTTTGCGATGGAACCAGCAAGAAAGAGATTTTCCCTTGTTTAGGAGCACTTTGAGCAGATCTCACCTCAGAAGGTAATGCACTGCAATTACGGTACTATTTTAACAGATTCCAATAATAAAATAAAATAAAATGTGACAACACATAAAATTAACATTTTTCTGTTCACAGTTGAAAGTCCCCTTCAGTACTGGGAATCACAGAAATATACGCGTCCAATTCTATACAAACTTGCTATCTCATATCGATGCACCCCTGCTTCATCAGTACCATGTGAAAGAGTTTTTTTCCAAAGCAGGTGAAATTCTCTGCAAAAAAAAGAAACCGCCTGAGTCCAAAAACTTCGGAAAAAATAGTTTTTAAATAAAAATGAATAAGCACTTTATTTTACCTCCTTATTTCACATTTTCACTTGTTGCATAAGCACAAACATAGACAAAGTAACACAGAACAATTCATGTTAAAACACTCTTCAAATATATATTCTTTTGTATTTAGAGCATGATTTACACCCCACCATTTTATTGCATGCACCAAGCATGTTATACATTTTTCTGTCCACATGATGGCGTAGTCGAGGAAATGAATCATCTTGAAGCCCCTACGTGTGTGTGAAGCATTTCACTGCAGGGCTTCACTGCTTTACGGGGCTTCATTTTGCCATCACTAGTACGAGGGCTGTGAGGACGCTTCCATGCACTGAGATGTGTGACACTTCGGCAACGAGGAGAGAATTCAGGTGGCTTTTATGTCCGGGTTGATTGGGAACAGGTGGTAGTGATCATGGGCGTGGACCGGTAATCAGTGAGGCTGCAGGAAGGGTAAGTGACCTGGGGTGAGATGAGAGTTAGTACTTTCAAAATAAACCGGGAACCTGACTGTGAAAACAAAAGCATGAACCGCCACTCTGGTGGCGGCGTGACAGAAACTAGTATTTGGTGTCCATGAAGTAGACTTTACACTCGTCTGATCAGCTGGATCGGGATCGGACGATTTTTAGCATTTTATGCAAAATCGGTGATCGGCTGTAATGTCTTTATTTGCCCGATCAATCAATGATGTCATTGATCGGCTCTACGAGATAAAACATATTACATGTTATGTTTTTTGTTTTATCAGCATTTTTTCAAGATTTGTTTTCCCCCCCATGCATTCCAATTGACACCAATTATGTGTCTGATTTCACAATTCGTGGGCCAAATCAGTCACTTGCTATCCCCTGTTACAGTAAAGTAAATATATAAATGTTTTTTTTAAACAGATAATTGCTCCATATTTTCATTGAACCTGTGATTGGTTATCTTTTTTTTTTTTTTAACTCATTGATCGCTGATTGCAATTGGCTAAAAACCCTAGGAAGTATGTTAAATATGCATTTTAACTGTCAGGCTTGACACTGCCTGAGCTAATTCCAAAACAAATAACTTTTCAAGAAGAAATTAACTCATTTTTTCCCAAAGACGTATTTATACTTTTAGGTTTTTTTTTTATGCTAGGGCATACAGAAGAGCTTTGATGCAGCCTCTGAACTGAAGAGAACGCTTGAATCTAAGGTAGTTATTACAAAAACGGCCAGCAGGTGGCAGCAGAGTATAAGAGATCAACCTGGGCCATGTTGCAAAAAACTCTTTTCCCTACTGTTTTAAACAGATTTGTGAATAATGCTTAAACTTAGCTATATTCCAATGCTAATTGCTGCAAAACCCAAACATAAAAATATACTTCTTTTTTTTTCCTAATGAAACAAGAGATGCTAAACCTTCTTTTGGTAGGTTCCATGTTTTTATAACAAATATAACACAATATTCTGTGGGCCTTGCAAAATCAGTCAAAATGCAGTAAAACAGCTGGGAGTGAATGAGTTAATGAAGAAAAAGTTCAGATTTTATTTGTCATACTTGAGTTTTCCACTACAAATGACATCCAAGACAGTTTTGACTTGCTTCTACTATCAACAAACAATGGTCTGAAGATCGAGCCTTGTGGCACTCCCATTGTACTGTAAATGGTTGATCCATTCAGCTATTTTTTTTAACGCGCTCGTCACGGATGACTGCTGGCTTTGGGCAAAAGACTTGGTCATCCAACCTGGACTGGTCGCCAGCCAACCAACCATTCCCACTCAGTGAAGGCAAATTTAGACATATGTGAAAGGAAGCTGGAGAAAAGCCACGCTAACGTTTGTAGAACATGCAAAACTTCACACAGATTTGAACCCACGACATCAAACCGTGAGGTCAGCACGCAAAACCACTAGGTCACCGGGCTGGTCTGGTTGACACGACTGTAACCGATACTCAACATGGTGTCGAGTGTTCCTGTGCGACTAACATGAGTGCAAGTGAATGCATCAAACGTTTTTATGTCCACAATGTCCATCACCCTCCCTCGTCGCTGTTGTAACTCGCCCGCCGCATGTGATAGACAAGTTGGCAGCGTCTTTAAGGATCTTCATCAACATTTCCAGCTGTCTGCCGTCTCGCCTGTCTTGGATTTTGCCCGTCCTTCATCGTCCTTGCAACTATTGTTCAAACATTTGAAGGAAGGAAGAACTTGGCGGTCTCAGATGATGACGGTGCTTTCGATGTTTGAATGAAACCTCTTGACCACATAATGACACCAAACAACACAGTCTACGAAATTGACATTAAATGTATCTGACATGTATTTAGAATTGGCGGACATGCTCTTGCTTTAATGTGTCGTTGCATTGATCTAAGCTCTCTTTAAGTGGCTGTGCCGCTCCTCTCGCTTGGCGAGCAATAACACATTATTGGAAACACTGTTTTTTGCGCAAAAAAAAAAAAAGCCATTTGTTTGTGTTTCTACGCGCCGTCCTGCTCTTTAGGTGATTTATTTGACTGCATCGCAGGGCTGGGCTCCAGTTTCAGGCAGTTGAGCCAACATAAACCTTGTCACAACTCGGAATTCCTGCCGAGGCTACGGCTTCCAGGCAAAGCTACAGTGGATCAGCGCCGGATAAATACGAGAGATAAGCTCTGCCGGTGTGCCCTACATAGCAACACCAATTGGGCAAAGAAAGAGCGTTCAAATCGCGACTTGGGTACGCTCACTTTGAAAGAGTCGGCGTTTGATTATATGTCAAGTCGATTATTTCCAGTGTCTGTTGTAATAAATATTATGAATGGACAAAGTAATTGTTGAGCTGGTGGGGTGTCTTGTTTGAGATTTGAATGCAACAGGGACTTCAGAGTGAGATTTAGTGGCATCTAGTAGGCCTATGTACAATTAGATTTTTTCATTTACAACCCTTAATATGTATTTAGGGGCGTTGCATGGTTTCTAATTTTCATTCTATCTAATTTAATTTAAAATGAACTGGACCACAAGCCATAGGCTACTTTGTCCACCAGTACCGAAAATAAAAATAATAGTAATTTAGACCATTTAGATTTCTTTCAAGGCACGGAAAAACCTCGTTAGCATGTCATGTTCTCCTCATTTCCTGCTTATCCTATTTTCTTAATCATTTCTTGCACCTGAGCTCGTTGTTCTCACCTGTTCACTGCGCTATCTAACCATAACTGTCAGATCTTACTGCCAGATTGTCACTTGCATTTGCAGTACTTTAAAAAAAAAAAAAATTGGAGCCTGAAACTGTTTTTGGACCTGCCCATTCTCGTCTGGTTCTGTCTTTCAAACCTGACCTGATTGATATCTGCTAATTCACTTTGGACCCAGTTTGGGAATTTGTGTCCGATTTTTGGATCACAGACTTCCACCTCTACTTTCTGTTCACGAGTGAGTAATAGGTGTCATGTCAGTTTAATCTGTTTGCCTCAGCTAGTGTCACTTTTGGTTGTCCAGTAATCACATGTGAGCAGGGTTATTATAGTTTTGGAATTTTCATTTTAGTTTTTATTTTGTGTTTTTTTTTTTTTTATTATTATTTTTTTAATTGAGTTAGTTTTATTTAGTTTTCAGGGAGGTTCTGGTAGTTTTTATTAGTTTTTGTTATTTAATAAATGCTTACTTTTAGTTTAGTTTTAATTAGTTTCAGTATTAGTTTTAGTTTTAAAAAATGTGTAATACTTGTGTGCAATATTGGAAAAAAAAAAACCCACCATGGGAGCGATGTCATCTGAAGGTGCCTTTCTGTTGGCTGCCACTAGATGATGTCACTTCTATGTGACACCCTTTCAAATGTCCTCATTAATTAACGGGTTAATATCAAAATAAATCTACCGTACTTAATATCACATTTAAAATCATCCCCAAGTGCTCGTGCATTAAATTAATCACCAAAGACTAAAGCGAAGGACATTTTTGCTATATATTATAGTTAGTTTTAGTTAGTTTTGTAAACATCAATTGTAGATTCAGTTAGTTTTTATTTTTTTTAAAGTATTGTCGTTTTTATTTTATTTCGTTAATTAAATAGTTTTTTGAATTTTAGCTTTTGTTTTTTTTGTTAGTTTTAGTTAACTAAAATAACCTTGTATGTGAGTAAACCTCTTTTGGTAAACTAATTTGTATTGTCCTCTTGAGAGCTCCAGCCTCAGCTGGAGATTATTTATTTAAAAATAAATAAATAAATAAATAAATAAATAAATAAATACATTTCTCTGGTTTTGCAGATGTGAATTTGGGTCCATGCTAGTATCCTTCCTGACAGAACGGCATCTCAAGCAATTACACTAAAAATACATATTATTATTATTATTATTATTATTATTATTATTATTATTATTATTATTATTATTATAAATATTTGTGTTTTTAGATTCTAAAATGCCATACAAGTAATTTTATAGGCACAAAACAGCCTGACAAACACCAGTTAGCAGCTACTGATAATTTATTGATGTTCTAAAAAGTTGAGCCATGTTGAGGACAAATGGAAAATGGACGGATTGACATCTCACCGAGTTCAAATGGAGCTATTTTTTTACAGTTTCGGCAAAAAAACATCAGATGCAAGTCAACCTTGTCAATACTCTCCACTGGAGACGCTCGCAAATCAGTCAGTTGCTGTTGAAATATGCAAGGCAGTACAGAAAATATATGAAAAAATGTGCTTTTGTGGAATATTTTTTGTCCCGCAAGACAGTTGATGCTTCATAGCTGGAATGTTTGGGTTTGGGTTGGGAAGGAACCTTTTTTTTTTTTTTTTTTGCGTCCTTCGTACACACATTCTTGATTCTCCCACTGCTGTGTTACACCAGCCAGGCCAATCCTCATTTTTACCTTCCGGCGAATATTCCAACCCCTTGAACTTCCAGAGAGAGACGAATAGGCTGGCGACGACAAACCGAGTTCACTCCTCTTGACCTGGAAGGTAACTTTTACATTCAAGCGGGTGATACAAGCCAGCTGTGATAAACAATGACAGCGTTTCCACACAAAGCAAAAAAGGCTGGAACCAGTTATGAGGTCACAATGTTGAAATGCATTCAGAGGAAACAGGTGGTCTGCGGCCACGAGTGCGGCCGCGTTCATTTGTATGCGTTGTGAAACCCTCCCAGGAAGCGTCGATTCACAATTTTAGCCAGAACGTCGCACAGCCTCCTCCTTCTGTTTCTCCTCATTTATCTTGACTCTCACCATTAAATCGGCCTCGGTTCTCCCCCGTGCTCCCATCTTTTTATTATTTGCTCCGTCCCCACCGCCTCTTCTGCCCACCCTCTCAACATACCAGAGTCTTAAGTATGATAAATAAAAAAACAAGCTCAAATTGAATTGTTGCTGTCCGGACATACACAGAATGCGGCTTCCGCTTTAAATTCCTTAAAAAAATAAATAAAAATAAATAAATAAATAAAAATCACAGTCCTGCCAAGCGTCTTTAGGTTTTATGCATTTGTCTCATTTAACGAGCATCATTTGTGTGAAGCCAATAAAAGTTAATAGAGAGAGTTGAAATGTGTTTTTGCTCTTGTAAACTCAATTGTGTTGATGATTCGTAGGTGGTGTTTTGGTGTGTTGGTTGAAAGCGGAGGAAAAATGGTTTCATGTACTGGAGAAAAACAGCTGATTGTTGTTGATTTTTAATTTTGTTTTTTAGTACCTTAGAAAATAGGTAATGAAACGGTAATGAAAGTCACCCCCCCCCCCCCCCAAAAAAAAAGACAGATTTCTTTAAATTTGTTTTTGTTTTTAACACATTCAAATACAAGACAACGGTAATGATACCCTCCCAATAAAAGGGGCAGATTTTTGTGTGTTTTAATTTTGTTTTTGTTTTTAATACACTACACATTAATACGATGGTAATGAAAGTCACCCCGGATTTTTGTTGATTTCTTTTTTCGTTTTGTTTTTGTTTTAACACATTACAAAACAAGACAACAATAATGACAGTTAAACTCACAAAAAAGGGGGGGGGGGGCTGATTTTTGTTGAGTTTTTTTTTTTTTTTTAACAGATTATATTTATATAACAGATCCACCTGTTCCCAATCAACCTGGACATAAAAGCCACCTGATTCCTCCCCTCTGGGCCGAAGTGTCACATATCTCAGTGCATGGAAGCGTCCTCTCAGTCCTCGTATCACAGTCCTTGTTTGATGTCTAGCCTTGCCTTGTCTTGCGCCTTTAGTTTGCCCTGGTTTTCCTCCCTTGTGGAGCGCCTTTTGTTGTCCCTGTTTTTGAGTGCCCTTTTTTGTATCTCCCGTGTGGAGCTCTTTTTGTTCAGCCTTTTTTCCCTCTTTAAGAGGCGTTTTGGTTTTCGTGTTATTAAAGCTGCAGCCTTGTTGGCCAACTTTACATCTGCGTCTGAGTCCTACCTCCTCACGTCGTGTCAGTACACTTCGGCCAGCATGGACTCAGCAGATAAGTTGGAGGCTGCACTGCGGAGGCAGGCCACTCGCTTGTCACACCTGGAGGAGGTCCAGCAAGCCATGGCCACCCGGATAGGTGAACTTGCTGGACAGGTGCAGGGGCTGATGAGCCACCTGCAACACTCCACGCTACCCGCCACGAGACAGGAAACCACCGCTGAACCACCGACCACAACTCCAGCATTGGCCGGAGTAGGTCTGAGACTGGCTCCCCCGGAGCGTTATTCAGGAGTACCAGGACACTGCCAGGCATTCCTGACTGAATGCGATATTCATTTTGAACTTTCACCACAGGCCTTTCCTACAGACCGTTCCCGCGTGGCCTTCATGATCTCGCACTTGACTGGACGAGCCAGGGACTGGGCCACCGCGGAATGGGCACGAAACTCCCCGACCTGCTCAACCGCAGCCGGGTTTTGCATGACTCTCCGCCAAGTTTTCGATCCAGTCAACATGGATCGAGAGAAGATGCGAGAACTCAGCTATCTCAGACAAGGCAGAGAATCGGTCAATGATTATGCCATCCGATTCCGAACTCTAGCAGCCAAGAGTGGCTGGAACGACACAGCTCTCTATGATCACTTTTTAAAGGGACTCACAACCTCAATGCAGGAACTCTTGCTTCCTAGTGACTTACCCGGCGACCTGGACTCGTTGATTTCGCTTGCCATCCGCACTGATCATCGGAGGCGGGAGCTCAAGCAGAGCAGCGGACTCCAAGGGATACCCGGTTCTGGACCCCTCCAGCATCCACTGGCAAGTGAGACTCCACGATATGCATTTCCCCAGTCATCCTCCGCGAGGGAGGTCAGTGGGAATGACGAGGAACCCATGCAGCTTGGTCGGGCCCAGTTAACCACAGAGGAGCGACAGCGTCGCCGCCAAGAAGGCCGCTGCTACTACTGTGGTGAACTTGGTCATCGGGTTGGAACTTGCACCGTGAAGAGAGGTTCACCGGTGAGTTTCCCGTCACCCCGACCTGCTAAGACACAAAGAATCACGCAAGCCCAGATACGCCACCATGCTATGACCATTGACATGCCAGCACTCATCGACTCCGGTTCCGACGAGAGCCTCATGGACTGGGGCCTCGTTAAGCAAGTACGAGCCACCACCGCACCCCTTCCCCGGATCATTTTTCATTCTTTTATTTAAAATATTGCGAAATAAGACAACGGTAATGTTTGTTTATGTTTAGTTTAGTTTAGTTTATTTGAGCACAAAAAAACAAGACAGATCAAACAAACAGTATACTGTTAATGCCCAAAAGGAATAGGCTGAAGCAAAAGCTTATAGTCGCCTACCCCAATTAATAATAATTAATTAATTAAAGTCTCCACCTAAAAAAAGGCAGATTTTTGTTTTTGTTTTAACACATTACAAAATAAGACAGCAGTAATGACAGTTAAACCATGAAAAAAGGGGAGGGGGGACTGATTTTTGTTTATTTTTTTTTATTTTTTTTTTTAACAGATTACGAAATAAGACAATTGTAATGAAAGTTTCCCCGACCCAAAAAGACATTTTATTTATTTATTTATGTATTTATTTATTTTTTAATACATTACAAATTAAGCTGCGACTGGCTGGCAACCGGTCCAGGGTGCCCCCCGCCTACTGCCCAAAGCCAGCTGAGATAGGCTCCAGCCAGTGAGGAATAACCGGTCAAGAAAATGGATGGATGGATGGATGGATTACAAAATAAGACAAAAAAATAGTGGAAAGGTTAAAGTTAAATAATAAATAACAAAGTCGTGTAAAACAGTCAAATTTCCTGCCTGTAATTCATATTTTTATTATTGTATGTGTTAATAGACCATATTAGAATTGGGCCCAACAAAAAACTACCTTAAAAAGGATTAAAAAAAAAAAATCCTGTAAATAACCACACACAAGCATCAGTACGCCAAACGTTTACATCATTAAAACCTTAAATCCCCCTTTACAGTGTCTGCCACTAAACTGTTGTTCTGCACATGTGATACAGTTCATTGTTAACTACGGTGCTTGGTGAAGTCATTAATGGTTTCTGGGCTTCTTCTGGAATAGCAAAGCAAAGTTCAAGTAGTTAAAAAAAAATGCCATAAGTGTTGCATTAAATGCAGTTTGTAGGGGGTGGAAATGAGGCTTATACAAGAGCACTGTGGCCTCTGCTGTCACAGATACTAACGCAGAGTTTTTGTTCTCTTGTAGCTCTCGGTTCACGCCGTTTCTCTTCCTCTAACTCAAACCATTCGCGCACTCGCTGCCGGCTACCAGAGAACATAATGGTGCCCCAGATTGTTGCAACTTGCTGTAAAAGTGCACACAAGGCACATATGGACACACGCACGCACGCACAGTCAACGTAATTGAACTTGTAAGTGTCGGGAATCCGGGAGTGAGAACAGGAAGAAAGTCTGTAAATTCTCCTCTTGAGAGCATCCTAAGAGTCTTTTATTGACTTTTTGTTGTGTATAGTAAGGCTCCTGGAACCATTTGGTGGTTGAGCAACGTGTAATTTGACCTTTTTGAGTGAAAATTGTGTAAAAGTCCCACACAAAAACCTTTCAAAAATGCGAAAAGGCAAAAGCTACATTTTCACCGAGTGGTAGCGATTAAAACGTTTCGTCAAATTAGCCGCATCAATGTTAAACGAACGACTAATTTCTAATCACATGTTTTGGCATCTCGTCTTTCAATTGGCTAATTTACAGAGAAAGTTTGACAAGCTATAACGTTTTGTGGATATGCAAAATGTTAAAATAAAGTCTTTATTCATCTGTGCGGGTCCGAAAGCATGAAAATAAGCTGGTGGTGGTTGAGGATAGTGTCTAGCTTGTTAGCTTTAGCTATTCTGATCACCGCTAGTCCGCTTATTATTTGTTTTTATTTGTTTCTGTGCTGTCTGTCAAAATCTGTCTTTTCATGAAGCTGGTGTGAGACGCAACAAAAGATTTAGACAGGACTTTATGGGCAGAACAAGCACATGAAATGCTAATATTTCTCCAGCTGCTACAAGTTGTAACTGCTAAGCCCCTCACACTTTATAAAACTGATCTCGGGGGTACAACTTTTTTTTATTTTTTATTTTTATTTTTATTTTTTTTGTATCTTATTTTGCTTTCCGAGAATCCCTCAAAGGCAAGTGAGAGTGTGCTATATGTACTACACACATTAACTTGGCAACGTTACACTTGTAAAAAAAACAAAACAAAACATCTGATTAGCTAATAGTGTTGCTCCACCAATCACACCACAGCAGTGTTTAGCTCTCACCAGGGAGCCGGGCCAATTAGAGAGGCCGCTAATGAAGCCCGTGTGAAATGTTGCGGCTTCTGGGTAAGCCCAGCAGGGTTCGCCTTGATTATGACTTAACACTAACGAACGTGAGATGTGTTGCATTTTCCAGAGTCTGGAAACAGCAGACTGTTGATACGTTGAACCTTGTGAAAACTTTTATTAATTAAGGTAGCTAAGGCTTGTGGACAAATAGTTGGATTTGGAGTTCCTGCCCACCATGCGTGTGCCAAAAAGTGTCAAATTAAACAACCAAGCAAATCTTTATCTGTTTATTTTTTAATAATGTGACAGTGAATGGAGTCTTTTCTCCACACTATGATGCAATGTTGAGGCTAATTTCCATAATAACCGCTCCACACCAAATTTTGTGCTAATGACTTGATCAGTTAGGCTGGGGGAAGATCCAGAGTCATAAAGTGACAACACTGTCTGAAACACAATCATCTCTCACAATAATGACAAATCCAAAAGGTAAACATAGCTACATTGAGCGTTTTTTCTAAAGCACAGATTAGCAACGACAGCTAACAGCATTAGCTTCTGATAAGTGATACGATATGTTTACATTTGCTATGGTGACAAATGCATTCATACAGCTAGCTAAAAGAAAAAAGTACAACTGAGCTTCCTTCCTATGATGGTTAGCAAATTGTAAATAATCTGTTAATCAAGGTAATTTTTCAACAAAAAGTTAATGTGTAAGCTCATTTGTTCTTAAAACAGGTCTTTCGCATATCGAGGTTCCACTGTATTGTCTGTTTTCTTGTGGAAATGGAAATCTTCATCGTTCGTCATTCTCATTTCATGCTATCTTAGCGGTTAGCAAGGCTTCACCATCTTCTCCTGTTACTTACCGGTACTCCTTGTCGTCCTTTTGTGATGAAGCTTTTTGCTGAGGAGGCAAGGATTGGTGAATTAGAGGACAGGCTCCACTGCATGAAGGGATGGTATTAGCTTTGCTAGCTTAGCCAGATGCAGCTCGAGAGAGTCAGCTTAATTAAAAAGTCGATGCTTTCGCCTCTGTGCGACAAATACAATGACATCATCACCAAGTAGTATCACCATTTGTCAGTAGAATCCAAATCAAAGTGTGTTTGGCATCAGAACTCCATTTTTGCAGAGTTCGCACATGACACTGGAAAATAGAATAAGATACAGTAAAGTATGCTATTTCCTACTAAATTCTCACAGGAATATGTTTCCACATTTCTGCCGGTTGGGGAAAAAAAAAAAAAAAAAAAAGCTCAGCCCGGTTGGTCCCCACCCATCCCGCAACATTATCTGGAAAGTCTATCTTCACATCAAGCAATATGTAACACTCATAACACTTTTCCTTCCCACTTCTCCTCTGATCTCCGCTTGGAATGTGATCGTCAACGTTCCGTAGCAGATAATATCGCCCTCCCAAAAGGCTCAGATAACAACCTGCGGCTCCGACGCTCCAAGAAATACAAAAGAAAAAAAAAAATCAAGCGGAATGTTGACGAGTGACTGTGAGCGTTTGCAGTACTTTATCATGTGAGAAAGATGTATCGTACCTTTTCGACTCCAAACAAGTTTTTTGTCTTCTTCAACAACCGCCTCTTACACATCTTTTTATAGACATCAAACGGTTCTCTAACGAAGGCCATATGACGCGCGTACGAGGGGGTACGTCTGCGCCACGCGCTAGCAAGGAGGTTTGCGAAAGTCATCTATCCAGAATGTGAAATCAAACACTCGCATCTTATCTCCCCATGCAAGACCCCCTACCCTTCTTCTGTTTGATCTTAAGAGAAAGCAACACGACGTCACCTTTGACCTAAGAAGACAGGATGTGTGGTTATGGATAGCCCGTCTCGTGGTATACCTTGATGTTGCTTCGGGTTTATCTTGTTGAAAAACACATTCATTGGATGATAATGATGTCACAAGTTATCGCCAGCTTCTGGAACTTCTGCTGACCTATATTTACATTCTAAAGACTAGTATTTATTCAATTTATCAGTTAAATTGTACAATTTTTATTTTATTTAATTTTTTTTATTTGAAAAAAAAAACTTCTCACTTAAATTCCAAGAAAATGTATAATTTTAACACTTCAAGTAATGTCTCACAAGACCGCCTAAGAAAGTTGATAGTTGACCAATCAGATTGTTTGTCAATCACGCTGCTACCACAAATAATAATGTAGACTAAATGTACGTCTCCTTAAACAGATCTGACCTACAGTGGAGGTTCTAGCTGATCCAGTGGTCTGAATTGAAACTATACTTCACTTTTATTAGTTGGGGGTGCTCAGTTTGAGGGACCCCCTGATGGCTCCCTTGGCTGCTTTTTGACATTCGCTCCATCTCAGGGATAAAACATGTCCAGCAGACATGGCGGGATAACTCCCCCACTGGCACTTGAAGCCATAAAAAGGCGAATCGGAGCGCCGTTAACGGGCCTGAGGACTTGTGTCAGGTTATCAACACATCGAGTGGGAGCAGGCGGAGCGTTGGTCCTCCAGAGAAATTCTGGATTAGGCGCTAAGTGGATGCAGGTGGTGATCTTGTATGCAAACATACCGTATTTCTTCAAATAAAGGCCCGAATAATACACACCATGCCACAATTAATCTTCGGGTGCATCATCAACCACTTCAATAAATAAATGCCTCACCTAAAATAAACAATTTTGTTGCCCCTTAAAAGAGCTTTTGTTGCATACACATATGCTGCATTTCCTCAAATACACTGCAAAAAAGGACAGTAGAAATTTTAAGAAAAAAATATAGTAAAATAAGAAAATTATTTCTTCAAATAAGCAAAATTATCTGCCAACAGAACAAGAAAAAAATCACTTAAATTTCCCTGTAAGATTTAGAAAAATAAGAAAATAATACTATTCCCATATCAACCATAGCGGTCTTAAAAATAATATTTTTTATACAAAAAATAAGTTATATTGACTTTTTTTTTCAAGCTGTAATAAATAGAACTATTTTCTTAAAATGCATATGTATTTTTATTATTTTTTACTTGTCGATAACTTTGCTTTAGTGTCAAGCAGGGAAGTAGCAGGTCACATTTTTATTGTCGTCACTACGACCCAGGCCGGGATTGAACCCACAACCTCCAAGTCGGAGGTTAGGCACTCCACCACTAGACCACTGAATTTGGTTGTTGGAATATTGGAAAGATGAAAAAAAAAAAGATCTTAGTAAATATAACGAACCACGTCTTATTTCTAGATGATACAAAATCTTAAAATAAGAAAATTCATCTGATGAAACCCCAGTTCAGGGCCTTTGATGTTGTTAAGTTGTCATCTTAAAATGTGGAAAATGCCTGTTATAAGCCTCACGGTACTTAAAACTGGCTGTTAACACTCAAGGCTAAGACTGCTTGATCAAATAAGATAATTAAGTAAAAAGTATCTAAAAATAAGCACAATTTCATTTCAAATAAAAATAACTTGTCAGAGCAAAATAAGCAAATTTAGGTTAAATTTAGGAAATTGTATCTTAGTTAAGATTCCGTTTTTGCAGTGTAATACCCTCTGCGATAAAAGACACCACTCCCCGATTAATTACCCAGTGTGTCATCCACTTACCGTAAATAAAAAAGCGGTGCGACGAGGATACGCAACTCATCTGTATTTATGTATCACTTTCAATCTTGAAGCACGTGTATACCACATTTCCTCTGCTCCAATAAACACCCATGTCCCGATTAATCGTTGGGCCCGTCGCCCACTTGAAAAAATAAACGCCCCAGTTAAATTACAATCGACTTATACCGTAGTGGCCATCCCTCTAAATAGAAGCTGTCTGCTATGAATTAGCAGGTCTACTTGAATAAATAAATCCTGCCCCCCCCCCCTCAGGATAAAATAGTGTCATCACTTTTACTATGAATGAACCATCCAGAAGGAGTCATTGCAACAAGTTCACAAATAACAAAAAATTACCCTTAAATGCCACAGGTACCATATGTCTAAATGCAGGAATGCATAGACACATAAAATGTATAGCATTGCTCCTCACTCCACATCTGAAAGTAATTTTTGGTGTGTGTGTGTGTACGTGAGGCCTGCTGGATTCCATTGGAGCCCCCCCAACCCCATCACCAACAACAACAACAACCAGGAAAGCGGGCGCGTGAATGTAGGTAAGCGATTTGGGAAACGTGGAAGAAGAGGGGATCGGCAATTAAAAACCCCTTTTGGACTCCCCGCCCCACCCCCGCTCCTTTTGATGGAATTCCCAGCGGAGTCGTCTCTTTGCGGGATTAATCACCGGCCCTCGTCCCCCTGAAACTCTCCATCGCTCATTCCCTCTTTTCTTTCTTTGTGTGCGTCATTTCCTCATTAATATCCTGGGAGAGGGAAAGCCGACAAGGCCTTTGTAAACTTCTCTTTTTTTTCGTCTCGTCCGGCTCGGAGAACATGTTTGGATAATTTGATTTAAATGTTGAGTTTGAAATGTTCATGTGACCTCGCGGCAGACGAGCCATTTCGAACTCTCCGGCGTTTGCCACTCGGAGAATGGCGTCAGGTTACAGCCGCCGATTGAGTTTACATTGTGTTTGTGCTTGATTACATGCGTTTGTCACATAAATGTATCGCCTGCAGCCTCGCACATTTTTTTCCCCTCTGATTGTGCCCCGATGGTTCTTTTTTCTTAAAGAGAAAGTCAATCCACCCAAAATATTTTGACAATATGTTCTATGCAGCTCAACTAGTCCAAATATGTTATTCTAGTTGATATTGCATTAATGAATTATGAGTTAAGCAGCAAAATCCAGCCGTTTTTATCCATAACAGGGGGCGGCCATTTTGCCACTTGCTATCGACTGAAGATGACATCACAGTTGCTTAGGTCTCAGGTAACAACCAATCACAGCGCAGCTTCATAAAACAGGGTGAGCTGTGATTGGTTGGTGCCTGAGCCCTGAGCAACTGTGATGTCATCTTCAGTCGACAGTGGCAAAATGGCCGCCCCCTGAGCTATTGAACAAATATAATTGTTGTTCCTGTTCCTGTTATTATTATTATTAAAAGAATTGTACAAGTGCAGCTTCAGAAAACAGGGTGAGCTGTGATTGGTCGGTGCCTTTTTACTCCTCTAGGTGGTGCTCTTGGTTGAAAGATGCAGTAGAAAGAGAATCAATTTCCATTGCCTAGCCTTTTATCTTTAAACCACGATCGCCATCTTGAGCAGTAAAAACATATTGCAAGTGGTCAAGCTTCATTTTCGTATCACAAAAAAAACAAAAAAAACACCAGCTGCTCCATTGAAATGCTTGTTATTTAGCAACAATTTTGAGCTTTTCCCTTTCCATCTTTCAGGTTTGGCTCTTAAAAAAAGAAAAGAAAAAGAAAGAAAAAGCCATCAGAGCAACACGCCGACAGAGGAAAACGTTTGGACTTGCGCGCGTTTGTTTTCATCGCCTCCATTAGTTGAAGGCGCTGACTCACGGACTCGCATTGATGTGCGACGCTATCAGTCATCTCCTCTTGGGCCTGCCAAGGACAAACTCTCCTGTTACGCAGCTGTAGTTGCCTCATAAGACCACTTGTCAAACAATTCTAATTCCGGGAACACAGTGGAGGGTTTCATATAATATGAATCGTCATCTTGATCCCCGCGGCATTTGCTTTTTCCTTAAACGTGGACACTTTAGACACGCTAGAGCTCTTTTGGGTGTTGTGACATGACTTATGGGCATCTTAATGTTTATAGCTAAATACCGAGCTGATTTAGATTTATTTCCCACATTTCATGCCTTTAAATACATGTTTGGGTGATATACTGGAAGTATTAGGAAGAAATAGTGGCCTCCGCTTTAATAGACGGCGTGAGCCATAAATCATCGGGTGCATCTTCACTTGAATAAAGAAACACGGCACACTTCGACAATCTGGATACAAATGTTCCATATTTATTCAAAAGTAGCCTGCGCTCTATAAAAAAAAAAAAATGCAATTAGCATTAGAATATAGTTAAGTTCAATCAGTATTCATTCACATAAAAAAAAAAAAGAGTTTATTGCAACATGATCCTGGCTGATCTCTTATACTCTGCTGCCACCTGCTGGTCGTTTTTTGTAATATAAACCATTGCTTTAAGCCACCTCTTCATATCAGGAGCTGCATCAAAGCCTTTTGTATGCTCTTGCATAAAAAAACAAAACAAAACACAAAAACAAAAACGTTTAAATACATTTGTGGGAATGAAGGACAAAGTATTAAAAAAATGCATTTACACGTTTTTGGGTTTGTTTTAGTTATTTAGTAAATGTTTAGTTTTAGTTTCATTTCAGTATTAGTTTTAGTTTTATTTAAAAAAAAAAGTGTATTACTTGTGTGCAATATTTAAAAACCACCATTGGAGCGATGTCATCTGAAGTTGCTTTTCTATTGGCTGGTGCTAGAAGATGTCACTTCTGTGTGACACACTTTAAACGTCCCTATTCCGGTTACTATCAAAAATAAATCTACTTAAAATCACATTTAATCATCCCCAAATGCTCATGCATTAAATTAATTACCAAAGACTAAAATAAAGGACGTTTGCTATAATTTTAGTTAGTTTTAGTTAGTTTTGTATGTAGTTAGTTAGTTTTCATTTTTTAAAAAAGCATTTTCGTTTTTTGAATTTTAGTTTTAGTTTTTTTTAGTTAGTTTTAGTTAACTAAAATAACCTTGGTGTTTCATGGCCAACATTTAAAAAAAAAACCAAAAAAAACTACACCAAAACTAGACAATCTTGCTAGTCAAGTCTATTTTTTGAAATGCATTTTTACAAGGGCCTCCACTCGAATAGAAGCTGTTCCTCTTACTAATCGGTGCGAAGGTTAGGGTGTGTCATCCACTTGAAGAAAAGAACATATTTTTCTCGATAGTAATATTTCAACAGCATGATGATGATTTTCATGAAAAATATTTGAAAGCAGAATGAAGCTTCAGATGCTTCCATTTTAAGTGAATGACGTTGGGTTTGGAGCTTTTTTTAAATTCTCTCACCTGACTGTGAATGAGCACTTTTTTCGTACCCACGCACCTTAAAACCTTGTCAAAATGTTCCCCAAACATCTTTCAACCTCAACTCTTGACAGGGTGCGGGAGTTTCCCTCAACTGCTTCCTCCCTTCATGGCTTCCTTTCCCCCGACGACCTAAAATCCCCTCGCTCGCCGTGCTCACTGTTTGTACTTTTGACTTGATCTGATCACGGCGATCCCACCTTGAAAATATTTGATCCCTTCCTCGCCAAGATTCCGATCCTACCCCGGGGATTTTTTGCTCAAATCGCGCTCAATCCTGTTTCATCTCCCTGGTCTGATCCCGAGAAAGTTCGCCACGTCCGGAGGCGATGTTCCCGCAGCTATTCGCAAACTTTTAGTCAGCAAAAGCGCGTAGAATAACAAAGGCCACGTTCAATTTGTCGGTTTTTGCAATGATTTGAAAATGCTCACCATACAAAGAAATCGTTCACATTTTTTTGTCATTGCGTTGAATGAAATTTTACACATCAAAAGAACTAGTAAAAGAGAATATGACAAAATAACTCAATGTGGTTTGATTCAATTTTATTTCCCTCGACTTAAGTCGCGGAGCTTCAAGTGTCTCCACTACTGGCAGATGTTGTCGTTTTTGTTCACAGACTGACTGACAATCACACACACAGAACGGTATCGTATTCAACAGTTTGCTGGAGACACGGTAGCCGGATGGAAGTCGTTTAAAACGCACACGTGCAAATGTTTAGCTTTCAAAACTTTTCGTTCAGGCTGAAAAGGCTTGAGGAGTTTTTGACAAGTTGAGACTTGAATGGTTTTTCGCTGCGACCAAGCATTTGACATCTGACGTGTCTCGAATGATGAATGTCAAAAGTCGCTGCAGTCCAACCTTAACTGACGTTTGCGCTCCCGTAGTTGTCACACGCTTGCACATTTGGCTTTGCTTCCCAAAGACTTCCTAAAATACAGTCACGTGGAAGTAAACGGACGTTAATGGTCTTTACATTGTCGCGAGGAAATAAAAAATTTCGTTGTGACAAGAAGGACCGCTGTTAAACTTGTTCCAAAGTTTCCTTGCGACAAATAAGACCATTAAAACTATTTTAGAGAACCATTAAGACTCTTTTGAGAACGTTTTTACGAACCCTGACGTAGCCTGATGTGAACTCAACATTCGCTAGCATCACAAACGTTCATTCATCGGTGGGATACGGGCTTAGTGTTTTCTTTTCAATACAAAAGGTGTACCCTGGCCACCAGGGGCAGTATAATACAGACACATTTGATGCCGTAACATGAAGAAGACTGTCACAACTATGTTACAGCAGCAGTTATAAAGCACTTTTGCTTTGTATGTTAGCGTTAAGCTAGCAGGCTTTGATAAGGCAAAGTTACATGATTTAGTTAAAATATAACTTTTTCTATCTTTTATGTCCTTCCCAATAATTTTCCTTCCATGTAGTCTAAACATTTTCAAACGCAAAATAACCTCCTCTCCCATAGTTTGAATTCTTGTTTGTTTAGTTCTTCTTGACATCAGAATTAGTTTTTGCTACGGGAACATTTCCCATCAGATCCCACCACAGTTTGTGTCCAAATATTGCATTTCATGTTGTGTGTGTGTGTGTGCTCATGATACTAAACAGGATACTTGGGAATTTTTGCCTGTGCCCACTCGAGGCAGTAAGATTTTCGGTCTCCAGAGAATTTTGAATGAAGTCTAGTAGTTAAACAAAAATGTGGTTGACCCAAATGTCATCCATCAGCTGATTATTTATAGTCTTTTTCTTTTCTTTTTTTTAAATTATTGTTCTCCTTTTACCGTGTATCCCTTCATCCTCCTTTCGTCTCCTCTTTCCATTTGTACTGTGAACTTTAACCTTCCCTTGTTAGGGAGGAAAGAGAGGTTAACCCCTGCATTTAACACGCGCACGCGCACACACTGTAGGCATTTGTAACATTCTGAAGCATTCTTCTACTTCGAACTAATGTACAGCCCACTAACAGTATTAACTTGAAGTGACCTGCGCTCAACTTCCATTCTAACAAATGAAGTGGACCTCAGTTGAATTACTAGCAGGTTAATTGGGCCAAATGTCTTTAAATGATGATGAATACTTTTTAAGACAGGGTTTGTTTCTTAATCTTTGATTGTAGCTTTGGAAAATCATCCATGTCTAATGATTTATTTGGTATGTTGGTGTGTCTAATAGTCCTCATAGTGTTTTTTTTCCCCCGCTTTCTTCTCAGCAAACCCCTTCAGTATTTGTTCCTGCCGACTGTTTCTGGTACTTGTGTCTCCCAAATTCCAAAAGCTCACCTGTGAAGCATGGTGGAGGTCATGTCATGGCTTGGGCTTGCATGGCTGCTTCTGGCTCGCTTGCCTTTAATGATAATACAACTCATGATGGTAGCAGCAAAATTAATTCTGAAGTTTACTAAAACCAACCTCACTTGAAATTAGCTTCAAATTAAAAGTTCTCTGTCTTCAGTTGCTCACATCTAGATGTAAATTAGGGATATACTGATGATCAGCTTGGCCCATTATCGGTGCCGATTTCCACATTTGGACAATTTTTTTTTTCCTTTTTCAAAAATCTGACAGCCAATAGATAATTTAAAACTCTGATAACGTCATCCATCCGTCCATTTTCTTGACCGCTTACAAGCGTCGCGGAGGGTGCTGGAGCCTATCTCAGCTGGCTTTGGCAGTAGGCGGGGGACACCCTGGACTGGTTGCCAGCCAATCGCAGGTGATAACTTCAGAGAACTATTTATGTAATTTTTCAGTGAACTTAATCAGAGATGCTGCTGACCTTGTGAACTATGGAGGACCAAAACTGCCAAAATTCAAAATAAATAAATGACTAAATAAATAAAGAAATGATTAAAAGTGAAAAAAAAAAAAAAACGGATATAAAAAAATAAAAATTGAAAATTACATAACAAAAATATAAATGGAAAAAATGAAAAGAACAAAAAATGTATACATAAATAAATACGTTTGTATTTAATTTTTGAATTGTATTTTTTATATCCGTTCTTATTTTCACTTTTAGTGATTTATTTATTTATTTAGTCATTTATTTCTTTTTGAATTTTGGCAGTTTTGGTCCTCCATAGGTGAACTCTCTTGAAACTTTAATGTTTGAGATATTTCGGAATTTTGGAAAGCTTTATTTACTGTAGAATACAACTGGGGCTTTTTTTACTTGTTGAAGTTTTCATTGAACTTTTTAAGACATACTGATGACTCGGGAACTTTTTGCTAAATTTTCAAAATAAAAAAGATTTCTATTGTGTAAGATTTAAAAAAAATCCACAACATTTTGCAAATCTGAATTGTTGCTCAATAAACAAAGTTAATAGAAAATGTGGTTTTTTAAATTGAATATCAGCTTCATTGGCCTCCTTGAATACTAATAATCGGTATCTGTGCCCTGGAAAAAATATCCATCCATCCATCTATCCATTTTCTGGACCGCTTGCTCCTCACAAGGGTCGCGGGGGGTGCTGGAGCCTATCCCAGCTGATTTTGGGCAGTTGGCGGGATACACCCTGGACTGGTCGCCAACCAATCACAGGGCACACAGAGATGAACAACTATCCACACGCACAAGCACACCAAGGGACAAGTCGGAGCCCCTAATTAACCTGCCATGCATGTCTTTGGAATGTGGGAGGAGACCGGAGTACCCGGAGAAGACCCACGCAGGCACGGGGAGAACATGCAAACTCCACCCAGGAAGGCCGGAGCCTGGACTCAAACCCGAGTCCTCAGTACTGGTAGGCAGACATGCTAACCACTCGTGCCGCCTGTAAAAAATATGTCAGTAAAAATTTTATTATTTCTCATGTAAATAGCATGCAACAAACACTGACTTTGTCTCATATTCGTCTTTTCATCTGAAACCCAAAAATCTTCAGTATATAACAAAAGCAAAGGAGCAGTCGTTTTTTGGAGGCGACTGTATAAAAACACAAATATTAAAAACCCTGACAAAAAATAATAACAAAATAAGGAATGCAAAGTAGTTTTCCTGGTAAACTGTATTCTAGCGGTTGCAGCCTCATCATCAAAGTTTCTTTTCTAACACACACAGTACACACAAACGACACACGTCATTTCTATTCAACAAGTCAGCATTATGAGCTTGTCTTTCCCGTCACTGTAGGCCACAAACTCTTGTTTATTTTCTGTCTCTCTCTCTTATAAGCGCATTATAATTTCCCTTGTACGAAAGCGTGTTCAGTATGCAAGTGCGCGTCTCGCCAACGCCAGCGGAAAATATTGTTCTTGGACACCTGCCACTCAACAAGCTCCGAAAAGTCACACGGTGGCCGTTTCTGCTTTCTTCTTCTTCTTCTTCTTCTCATCTGCGTTACGACCATAACGAGTTGCGATATTAATTAACCGGCGCGCTTCGAGGGGGGTCGCTGCAGATGTGCCGTTGCTCAATCACAAGTGGAATCACTTGGAGGTTCGAGTTTAATAATTCCTCAGCGTTATGTCACGCAAACACACGGATCGGCGGACATTCGTCAGCGCGGACGCGCGCGTGCAAATAGCACAAAATATTTTAAGTGCTTGCAGGCCTTCAACTGGGCGCTGCATTTCATTTGTTCGGCTCAATTGCACAATAACGAACCACTCGCTCGTCACTGTTTTAAGAGTTGAAACCGCAAACTGTGATTCCCAAAACATGTCGATATCATTTCAAACTCATTGTCAAACATGACACTTACAAATAAATGGCTTTCAGAGGATTTGATTACTAACAAAAAATAATGATAATAATAATAAGACTCTCCGTGACAGCCCAGGTTAAACTTAGCTCCTCCCCAAAATGCAAGGATCTTATTCATAGTGGTAACACAACTTTTATAAGCAAACATCATCAAATGGTCAGCTATGCCCATGAACAAAGCTACATTTTTTGTTGTTGTAAATAAATAATATCGTTTTGGAATCAGCAGTGGTTCTGTAGCTGGGTTTAATCGAACCCCGGTGGCTCGGCGGAGGCCTCTCTGTGATGCATCTCAGTAGTCGACTTGTGGGCTCTTGTGATGGTACGTCGGATGATTTCTTTATTATTGTAATCCCTTCATACTGACTATGTCGAGCAAAAAAAAAAAAGAAAAAAAAGACGAATATATGCAATATGAATTCACATGTATAACGAAACTTAAAGGGATACTTGACTCACTCACAATTTTTAGCAGTGAAAAGTATTTTTTTTTGGTCCCAGAATGAATCTGATAACTTCATTATTTTTATGTACAATTAATACCTCTCAAAAGTAATTTTTCTACTTGCTGTCAACTGATGATGACATCACCTGTGCTGAGGAATTTGGTAACGGCCAATCATGGTTCACCTGTTTTTTGGGTTTGGTCAGTCAACTGAGCCATAATTGGTCGTTACCGACTTCCTCAGCACAGGTGATGTCATCATCAGTCGACAGCAAGTAGAAAAATGACTTTTTAAAGTTACTAATTGTACATGAAAAATAAGGAAGTTACCACATTAATTACAGACAAAATATTAACTTTTTTACTGCTGAAAATGGCTCAATGAGTCAGGTATGCCTTTAAGGTGTTCCACAGGGCTCAATTGTGGGGCCTCTGCTGTTTTCATTGTATCTTCTGCCCCTGGTGTCTTAGCTGCATGATTTGCAATGCCAAGTTGAGCAATTCTAGTCCAGCACGACTAGCAAAAATAAAGAATCACTTCATGGAGATGGGGAATAAAAGAAAACAACACTTATTAATTAACGAATAGGGTCCGATTGGATGAAAAGGCTACTCTCCTTATACCTATCTCTTGAATTTGAATGTTATTGTTCAGTAAAGAAAGATTTAGTGAATGTGCATAGGAAACTGGTGGTGTTCACTACCTCCAACAAGGTTAATTACAGTCTCGGGAAGCTTTTCAAAGAAGCATATATTTTCACTCCTGCGATATGAAATCATTAAAAAAAAAAGTCAAAATTAAACCGAAAGCGGAACATTATTCGCCGAGCGCGTTCGTAGACGCGGACATAATCAGCATGTCGACTCGGCGAGTGTGTAATATTCTTCCAAATGAGACTATTAATCAAACAGTACAAGGGGAAGAGGCGAAGAGAAAAATAATATCCTTTTAATAAAACAGAGGCCCGGCGGACGCATATGGCATTATTTAACATGCCCTCTAGACATTAAAGTGAGCGTGTGCGCGCACTCATGTGTGTGTGTGGGGGTGTGCGTGTGTGTGTGTCGAGTCGACAGGTCAAAATGTTCCACGCCAGTACAAGAAAAGTGAGAAATGTGCATTGTATAATATATGTCAATATGAATTTCTCTATAAGCTAGACGATAATCAAATAGAAACAAGACTGACGTTTGCCATTTTGTTAAGACTTATGCATTAGGGCTGCACAATATAGCGAAAAAATATCAATTCAAGTTGAATTATTAAATATGACAAAAAAAGGAGAGAAGACACTCAGTTCGAGGAGAGGAACTGACTGATACAATTCACTACTGCACTCTCTGAAAAAATATCCCCTCCTCACCCTCTCTTTTTATTTGGTTTCCACAACCCTAGTTCCATGGGCGTTCCAACCCTAATAATGCAAATGCAAGACATAGTTGGAACACAGTGTACTTGAACGAAAATGTGAACTGCCATCCAATAGTTGAACATTATCGAGAGGTAATTACACTTAATTAAGAATACATCGATTTTGATGATTTTGCTGCATGAAAAAATGTAAATCTTTCATTAGATAATAAAAAATGTTATTTCTTTAGGTGCAGGTTGAATATCGCAATAATATCGATATCGCAATATTCAATGTAATAATATTGCCATATAAATAAATAAATAAATAATATATAATTCTAAATATATAATTACAAATAATAATATGCATTAATTACTGATAAATTACTAAAGAAAATGTTTATAAAAATGTCTAAAAAAATAAATACATAAAATTGAAATTTAACATTTTACAGATACTACACTTGAGCAAGAGTATGGTGATCCAAAGTGGACAATAATAATATTTGCACCTTAAGTGCACAATATGCAATAATAATAACAATAACAATAATAATAATAATAATAATAATAATAATAATAATAAAACTAATAATAATAATAATAATAATAATAATAATAAGAATGTTATAATAGTTATCATCTATATATAAATAATTTTATCCAATTGCTTGATTAATCGAGGGGATAATGGATATAATACTCAAGCTGCAGTTGTAGTTGTATAATCATCAAAACTATATTTATGTGGTGGCTGTTTCCTTTTAGTTGTGGTTGGTCCAAAGATGTGTACCCTTGAAGGACATTTTGGAGCCTTTGGCACAACACGTCGGTGTGTTGTTCTGACTAACACGAGTCTCAAATGGCCCATTTGCTAATGGGACTATTACAGACCCGTTTGCTCTTCCAACCTTTTGAAGCCAAACCCAGCAAATACACCCGCACCCCTCCGGGCCGGACGTCTCCGTCTCCGTGGAAACGCCAGCCTTCTTGAGACTTGAGCTTACATTGGACCCGCGTCCTGGACGGGAATCCAATTGGACCCGAGGCCAACATTTGGAGAGGACTTGGAAGAAAAGCCTCACAAGTGGACAGCGCACTTAACGTATAATTATGCGTGTACGTGTGTGCGTGTATATGTGTGTGTGTGCAAAGTGACATGTCGTAATGGCCTACTTTGAATGCATACTTACATGGTACAAAAGGGCCAAAAAGCTGTCTTTCTCACACACACACACACACACAAGGACACACACTTGTGGAAGACCTCGGCATTGATGCGCGCACACGCACACAATCATCATCACAGTGCCATTTCAAGAATTGAGAAGTCCACATTTTCCAACTCTTCTTCCATTTTTTCACATCAAGGGAGAAGAGAATACTGTACATAAAATAATAACAATAATAATAATAAGAAGAAGAAGAACACAACAATAATCCATGAAAAAAAACTAATTTTGTTTCACTAAGCTTGCAATATTGTGCAAATAAATAAATATTTGACATTTATAAGTATTTGACATTTAATAATAATAATAATTACTTTTTAAAATATCTAACTAATACGTCATTGTATTATTTTTTAAATTAGTTTTTACGAATGTAATACAATATAGTAATTCTTGATTTTTCTAAACAAACATTTGTGGAGCTTTTTAAATATTTTACCTATTTTAAAAAAATCATTTATTTTTCTATATTATGTATTTTTTTTAATATTCTTATATCTATCATATCTTATATTCCATATATTTAGTTATTTTGTTATATTTATCACTGACTTAATTATATTACCTTAGTCTTGTCATTGATTGGCCCTTTTCTACCCCGCCTCCTTCCCCAGAGCCAATCAACCAATCGATTCAATGGAATCCATTGGAATCGATTGGCTGATTGGTCTTGTCATTAATTGGCCCTTTTCTACCCCGCCCCCTTTCCCAGAGCCAATCAGCTGTTCACCCAACATTTCAAATCTGCTCTCTGAGTTTGCTTGAACTTTCCCAACGTTGCTGCGTGCAGCTCATCGCTCTCGCTCCTGTTAAGAAAAACACGACTCGTTTACAGAAGAAGCACTCAGGCTTAATTGGAATAATTGCAAAGTAAATCAACTAAATGAAAGCACAGCGAGGGGCGCTAATGACATTAGCGGGGCTCATTTCGAGAGCTCTTTTGAGTGCGCGGACCACCACGGAGGCCCAGTAAGTAAATGAACTTTCACGTGGCGTTCGCAGCAATCAGCCACACCATTCCTCACTGCTAACATCCCTTCCGGGCTCGTTTGCCGGCAATCAGCTCGATGGGTTTGTTTGGAATATCGCTGACTAATGCTGGAGAAGTTGCTTTGCAGAGGTGTCATGTTTGACACTAGCGGGACCAGTTTTCTTTGACTTGCTGGATTTTTTTGCTCATCTTAAAACTTTGAGAGAGATTCAAACAGCATGTATTAATGTTAAATATTGGCCACACGCTAACATTCAATTCAATTCTAGGCCACTTGAAATAATACACTCATGGAGGTCTGGCCACAGTTAAGGCCCTAAAATGAAAGTTAATGTCTTCTAAATTTAACACACCAAAAGTGAAGAGTGAATTGTGAAAAGTCAAACGGTTCTCTTTGCTCTCAAACGATGCCGAATCACTTTGTCTAGCATTGTTCCAATTCCTACACATTTGAGCAAAGAAAACACATATTCATTTCAAATCTCTTGAGATGCTGCAACGACGAGGCACTCTAAAGCAACTTTTTCCGCCTTAACTTTGTGATGTTCGCATACTTGTTTTGTTCCTCATCGCTCCTCAGGCTTCTCAACATGATGTGCATGCACTCATGGCTGACAACGGGGTGCTCTACAGCAGACACACCCGTGTGAATCCCAGTTCTATATGATGGCTAGCAAGTCTTTTTAAAAGGGGAAAAATATCCTGTATCTTCACTGACATGCACACTCATGGTTGACGATGAGGCACTCTAGATGTCCTTACTAGTGCAAAGCCCTGGTACATACACTGGCTGTCTCGTTCGATTTGTTGCAAAGAAAAACAAAAATCTTCTATGTGTAACATGTGCACACCCATTGCTAACAACGAGGCACTCTAATAGCAGACATGCCAGTGCGAAGCCCAGGTCTATATGATGGCTATCAAGTGTTTTTTTTTTTTTTAAAAGGGGAAAAAAAAATATCCGTATCTTCACTGACATGCACCGTCATGGCTGACAATGAGGCACTCTAAACTGGCCATACTAGTGCGAAGTCCTGGTTCATTCACCGGCTGTCTCGTTCGATTTCTTGAAAAGAAAAACAACAATCCTCTATTCTCAAATCCCTTGTTTGTTTGTTTACCCCCCCTCGCTCTTCCACCTTCTCTCTGTAATGCTAGCACTCACAGACCTACAACGAGGCACTCTAAAGCAATCAAGCAGCCCAAAGCCCTGGTTCACATGCTGCCTGTCAAGACTTTTTGGGAAAATGCGTTCTCTGCATGACGCACAAATGTGTGAATTCACTTTCCAGGTTTTGCAACTGAAATGCTCAAAGTGGAGCGTTTTTTTTGGTTTTGTTTTTTTTCCGCCATTGGTGTGAAAGATAAATCCCTTGTGAAATCAAAACACCATTCCGCACATTAGCAGGCTTCGTTCGCTACATGCTCAGGTGCTAAATTGCGAGGTTCGCACTCTTTGACAGGCTGCACCTTGGGGGGGGCAAACTTGGAGGCAGAGGCGGTCGCCCCTGACCGGCTTTAATTTCCCATCATGCCAGAGGATACTGATAGATGTTGGATGTTGAGGGAATCCAAGTGAACCGCGTCTGCGTCGTGCTCCGACTACATTTTCACATGTGCCTGAAATAATAAAAGTGGCTGCGGCACGAGGGGGACATTTTAATAATAATGGTGGCGGGACGACATGCAGTTAAGAAAATAGTGGCAGGTTTTGCGGGTAAAAAGTTAAATGTGTGGATGATCTCTACTGTGAAAGTAATAATTTTTTTTTGGACTGACACGGTCCAAGAAGTTTTTAACTGCAACATTCTAAAAGTCGGCAAATTAGAAATTCAACCACAGTTTTGGATCAATCATATTTCATGACGTCATCATTTCTCATAAAGCAAGCTTTATCTTTCTTTCTTTTTTGTGATGTTGCCGTAGAGGACCGCAAAGTGAAGGCGTCGCTCTGCAAACAAGTTCCTCGTCACTGTCGTGTCCTCCAAGGGTGAGTAGTTTTATTTTTTGTATACACGTACTGTTTGTAAGCATATACTTTAGTTTTATTTAGCATTACTGATGCTCTAGTGCTTAATTTGCCTGACTTCTGTGTAGGTAGAGTGGTTTCACTTCCTGGTGTAGACAGGATAATCAGTTCTAGAAAATGGATGGCTAGTTTAATCATAATCATCACAAAATGTTATCAGTTTAAAGTTTCTTTGTTTCAAAGGCTGCAATTTATTATTACACTTTCCAATAATCAGGCCTAATTTGAGCATTTGTCCTCCCGTGTGATCAAAGTCAACAATGGCCCGATTGCTGGTGATTATCGTGAGTGATTATCTTGTGGTGTGGTGTGTGTTCACAATCATTTTGGTTTCCTGCCTCCCTGATCATCTCTTAAAAAATAATTCCAAGTGTTAAACCTGACCCATATTTACCATCTGTTTAATTTAGAAGTCCTTTTGACTCCCACGGGGTCAGTCTTGGTACTACAACGGTTGCCAAGATTAGCTTAAAAAAAAAAAAAAAAAAAAAAAAAAAAAAAAAAAAAATCTAAAATGTTTTCCCCCATTATTTTTGAAAAGCGCATTTCAACACAATACAAACACAAAACATCGCCCTACAAAAAAACAACAAAATATTGCCCCATATTTTCTGATTTTTCTGATTTAAAGTTATGCGAATAATAATACAGAACATGTTGTAAAAGTCAAATATTTACTGCCTTTAATTTGTCTTGTAAGGTATTATGGGACCAAAAACAGGCTTTATTCTATATATTTATTTTATAAATTTTTTGTAATTAATCAGCCGAATATTTGTTTGTCTGAATTGGCCTTAAAAATTCTCCAGTATACCACACACTATTAAAACTATTAATTTTTTTTTTTTTTTTTTTGGGCTCTCACACCTAAAAAAAACAAAAAACAAAAAAAAACAAAACATTTTCATGACTGTGTATCCCGCTTCAGACGCCGCCTCCAGTTACAATGCACTGCACTGTCACATAATATTGTGGCCTTGAACTTTTACACTGCAAAAAGTCACTGCTTTATTGAAAGTTGCACCAAATCAATTATTTGTTGCGTAATCTATTATTGAAGCCATTTAAGCAGCAGCGTAATGGGGTCTGCCACAGGTTTCATCAGCAGTCCACGACACGGAGAAACAAATGTTTTAATTAGCCTCGCTTCCCGCCGCGATGCACTCACATGACTGACTTTGTTGCTTGCGGGCTTTGCACTATTTATGAGCCTTCATTAGACAAACTCAGGTTTTACTTTTCACCGCCCCTCCCCTCAAAGTCAACGTATATGATCACAGTGGTTTGAATGAGAAGCTCAACAGCTTGGAGGCTGCGTGTGCGCGATTGACCAATAGGGGGCAGCAGGATTTTAACAAGCTGGAGCTGGGAGACTTCACTGTCAAGTCTTTTGACAGAGTGTGTGGCCACTCGGCTGCTTCTGGGTAGCATTTAATCGAAACTAATGATAGTTTAACACTAGAACCTTGTTTCATACTGAAAACTGACACTAACATGTGTCTACAAGACATCTTTTTACAGATTCACTTGCCTCCTCATCTTGTCATTACAACACATTTTTTTTCTAAATGGTTAATGCATCGAAAACAATACAACAAAGCAAAAAGTTGTTTATGTTTACGGTCAGTGCTGTTGTTCTGTTTACATCCTGTAGGTGTCAGTAATGGACACTGACAACAATAGAAGAAGTAGTCCGTCCGCCTCTGTGGACCCGAAAAGACAACAAAAAATGGTCATGTTTGATGCAACACTTGTCAACACATCTAAACATTTAGTATGCTTTGAATGGTGGGAAAAAAATTCAGTGCTAAAATTTTAAGACTCTAAAGAAAGGGGGTGGGCGCTGTGGTGCTTCATTGTAATTTTTAAAAATCTGATTTAGGATTAATGAAAGAAATCAAAGAGTGTAATACTTAAAGACATGTTATCAACATTAAAAGCACAGTTTCAAGGCACCCTTTAACAAAATGATGAGACATTTTTGGCTACATGCTTCGAATGTGGGAAATATTTTTCTTCAGTTTATTCGTCATTAGATTATGTTAAGATACAATATCCGACACAAAATCATTTATCGTTTCAGGAGCAAGACGACATTTTTGAAAAGCGTCAAATGTTGCTGCATGCTTTGAATGGGTAAAAACGAGCGCAACATGGTGGACAAATCTAAATGCAATGTAATATTGCTTTGCTTTGTTTGTTTTTATTCTATTTGTTTAATTTGAATTGTTGCCAGTTTATCATGAAAACCAAGGTTGCACTGAATTACGACTTTCAAGGTAATCAAAGCTGGAACTTAGCTGCATGATTTGAATGGGGGAACATGAGCACCATCTAGTGGACAAATATTGACGAAAACGAAAGGATGCATTGAATCAGTTTCTTGTGATAAATGAGCAATGCTTTTGAATGCAAATGTCACTATCTTTACCACGATGAGCTCATTTCATTCAACGTGGCCAAAAATGGCCCGGAAAAAAACAACTGAATAGCACAAAATGCCCCTAGAATAGCTTGAAGGATAGTAACATTTGAAGTGTTGTGGAGGAGAGAAAGTGAGAGAGAGAGAGAGAGAGAGAGAGAGAGAAGGAGGGAGGAGATGATTTTTGGGGGAGGAATGAAGGGGGTGGGGGGTGCTCTCCTCGCTCCAAACCTCAGTGCGCACCAGTCTGAGCTGCGCCACTTCCCTCTAAACTTCCCTCCCGGTGACTACTTCTTTTTTCTTTCTCCTTCTTTTACGATTCTTTTCATGACATCACTTCTTTTATTGGCCGGCCGTGGATGGGATTACACTGGCTATTATTTCCCCCTCCCCGACTAAACATTTCACCTCCCCCGTCGGAGAAGTTTTGGATGTGCTGACTTACCGGATTGAATGGGGGGGAACCACTTTTGGAGACTTTACGCATCGACTTGATGGATGAACGTGAACGTCTTCACTGCACGTTTTTGCCTCATTTTTTAATGTGATTTAACTTCAACAAAAAAAGGAATCTTTGTTCCACACTTTTTGACCCTTAGGTGGAACTTTTTTTCTCTTTTTGCAAAACCTCGGAGATCCAGCTTTCAATCCCAGCCGTGCGGATTTCTGGTTTGAATTCATTCTGAGCGGATATCATGCGTCGGGGGGCCGAACCCAGCCGGCTTTGGGCTCTCTGCGTGGCCCTGGCGTTGCTTCTGTGCGGCGTGTCGGGCGCGCACGCATGCCCGCACAAGTGCAGCTGCTCCGGATCCCATGTGGACTGTCAGGGTCTGGGGCTCAAGACGGTACCGAAGGGGATCCCGCGCGGGGCTGAGCGCCTGTAAGTGTGCATGCGCCACAATTGTTGCGTCTTTCATATTTGAGCAAATCACTTTTCAGGTGTTGACATAATTGATGATGGGAAGCTAAAACGATTCCTTGCAGTCAACATTTTTGTCAGCAAGCAAGTTTGGGACTTTAATGTAAAAGTTTTGACACTTAACTCATTTGACTCGTAGCCATTTTCACAGAAGCAATCTCCTTCACTCCCGGCTGTTTTACTGGATTTTGACTGATTTTGCACGGACAGAATTTTGTGTTCCATTGCTATAAAAACATGGAACCTACCAAAAGAAAGATGAAAGTCTCTTCTTCCATAAGGAAAATTATATTTCTATCTGTTTCCGTTTTGCAGCAGTTAGCTAAGTTTCATCATTAATCACAAATCTTATTTAGAATTGTGAGTATTTGAGCTTTTTTTCAACATGGTCCTGGTTGATCTCTTTTACTCTGCTGCCACCTGCTGGCCGTTTGTGTAATAACTACCATTTCTTCAACCGTTCTTTGCAGTTGAGAGGCTGCCTTATGTATGCTCTACCTTAAACAAACCAAAAAAAAAACAAAAACATGAAAAACATATATATACGTCTTTGGGAGACTTAACACATTTAAAATAAAATGTAGCTTGGGAGCAAAATGAGTTAAAAGTAGAGTTACATGCACCCAAACTTTATAAAGTAAAGACCCTAACAGATTCTTGGCAAAGACCTGAATTTTTTTTTCTTTATTTAAAATAGAGAATTAATAAGGCATGTCACAAAATGTCGTTTAAAATGGACTGAAGGCCAAATTATAAACTCTCAAAAGTAACTTTTATTACTATTTGGAGTTGAGGAAACAGTACTGATTTGAAGAAGACATTTTTGATTGATTAACATAAAAAAAAAGAAAGAAAAAAATATTAACCACTTTGATTGGAAATTACCCCCCCCCCCCCCCCCCCCCATAAATATATAAAAATATAAATACACACTCAAACATCATATTTTTAACCACAATTTAGAGTTAATGAAACAGTACTAGTTTTGATTTGATTTTTTTTGTTTAAAAATGAAAATTTGCCACATAGAAGTTGAGTTTAACACAACTTTTTCCAACTTTCCTAAAGCGACCATTTGAAAAATAAAGCGTTGTCTTAAACAAAGCTAAGTGGAAAAGTTCTCAAAAGTATCTTCCAATTACGATTTAGAGTAAATGAAACATTGCTGACTTTTAAAACCAATAATTTTTAAAATATTTTTGTCTTCAAAAAGATGATTTACTACTTAACTTGAAATTCTTTCCAACTTCATCTGGAAATGTGACGTGTGTTCTTGGCAACCCCCCCCCCCATAAAAAAAAAGGAAAAAAAAGTGTTGACTTTTTAAAGTGACTTTAAGAAGAAATGTTCAAGTTTTGGGATTAGCAATAAAGATTTGCCACTCAGAATTTGAATGATACGCAACATTTTCCCAATTTTCTTTTTGAACCTAACGTGTAAGATGAAGTCTTTTTTTGTTTTTGTTTTTAATTAAGTGGGGAAAAAAAGTTATAAAAGCCCATTTATCAGCAATTAAAATTGATGAAATAGTCATGACTTTTTGTTAAGGTTATAAAAAAAACAAAAAAAACATAATGGCATACTTTTGTCTTCAGGGTCCCTCAATCTCTCGTAGTCATCCTACTAACAAGCTTAATTAATTGAGTTATTTAGTCATGATCAACCAGCTACACTATTTTTTGACAGCTTGTGTTGTATTCAAGTACTTGATTTACAATGTTTGCATTCTAGTACGTTTAGGTTTACGAGCTGAACGAGTTGGACACTTTCCCAACCTGTTGAGTGCAGTGTGATGATGCCACAGTCACGCGCACACACCTATGCTGCAAAGCTATATGGAAGTGATTATGCATGCAAATGGTGGAGCAAAAAAAAAAAAAAAAAAATCCCCCGCGGGTGATCCACAACACAGCCGAGCCAAAGACAACAAACACAATCAGTGCAAAGGTTTCGAGCGGAGCGCTGATATGATTTGCATGCTGTGATGATGCATCATCACACTGGACCCTGGACCCTTTACTATATATATATATATATATATATATATATATATATATGTATATATGTATATATGTATGTATATATGTATATATGTATATATGTATGTATATATGTATATATGTATATATGTATGTATATATATATATGTATATATGTATGTATATATATATATGTATATATGTATGTATATATGTATGTATATATATATATATATATATGTATATATGTATGTATATATATGTATGTATATATATATATATGTATATATGTATGTATATATATATATATATATATATATGTATATATATATATATATATATATATATATATATATATATATATATATATATATATATATATATATATATATATATATATATATATGTATATATGTATGTATATATGTATGTATATATGTATGTATATATATATGTATATATGTATATATATATGTATATATATATGTATATATATATGTATATATATATTGTCCAAGCTGTGATTTATCAAATTTTTTTTTGCAATTTAGCATCGCCCAACTGTCTGCTATAGGAATGGTCAAAAATCGAGTTTTGAAAATGGCCCATTGTGTCTGCTTCAAACCAAAATGGCCGACTGCCTGTTGAATTTTGAGCACGGCTCACTGAGGCTTTTTCGTACGTCCTGTTGCGCTCGACGCGTCTACCAAATTTGATGCTGATAGGTGAAAGTCGGACTGGAGGATGATTTCTTTTCCAGAAGGTGCTACTTCATAAGTTTTGGGGTGATATTAAGGACCTATACTTTTGGATGACACCTTTCACTTACGTAATAAAGTTTTTTTTTTGTTTGTTTGTTTGGTGACCTTCCGGGACCTGTTGGCTTTTATGCAGCAATCCCCTGAAGAAGTTGACACTCTGAGAAAGTACATAATTAGAACAGGCTGTGATGGAAGGGGGGATTTGAAGGTTGGACCCCCTTGAGGAGGAATATTCAGGGGGGTGGTAACAATGCATTAACACTTCTGGCTGTCCAAGGCTGTTTCAGAATCATTCTGTATCCACTATATTGTGTCCTATTCAATGAGTTTGCAGTTTTGTCATACTGTCTGTGTGTGTTGTCTTGTTTATCCACTATGAAGTAAATTCTTGCTTTTCAGCTTACACAAATTTGCCTTTTTTTTTTTTTTTGTAATAGCAGAATTTTTTAGTTAGCATCCAGTTAGCATCCAGTGGCACCTTGGTGCCAAAAAAAACCACATTTTATTTTTATTTTTTTATTTTTACACAAGAGTTGTCCTTAGATGCCATCTTGTGGCATCTGTAGGCAAATATGGTATTTTTATTTTATTTTTATTTTTATTTATTTTTTGGTCCAACTATAAGTGCTATACGTAACTCAGATCATCTTTGTTCATTGGAATGGATGGAAATTAATTAATACGTTCCAAACTCCCCCCCAAAAAAACTACAACTTTTTATTTTTTTATTTTTTTTATTTTTATTTTTATTTTTTTATTTTATTTTATTTTTTTATTTTTTAACAAGAGTTGTCCTTCGATGCCATCTTGTGGCATCTGTAGGCAAATATGGTATTTATTTAAAAAAAATTTTGTCCAATTATAAGTGCTATACATAACTCAGATCGTCTTTGTTCATTGGAATGAATGGAAATTTCATTAATGCGTTCCAGCTCCCCTAAAAAAAACAAAAAAAAAACAAAACATTTTTTTTAGTATGTTTTTGAATTTGAAAAATAGCACTTGACAGTATTCTCTCACCTTCAATCATCACCAGGTGTGAGACCACAGTGCCCAGCCCCCACCCAAAACTTGGCATTGATAACTTCTCACTTTAACGTGATTAGCTAAATCTTTAAATGTTCATGTCCTCGCAAGGATGCAAACTCCCTATAAAAAAAATGCCATTTTGTGACTACTGTAGAAAACCAACTCGCGCAATGTGCGGCTGCACATGTTGCACATGCCAGAAATCTCCACTGACTGTACTGCAAAAAATATAACTGATGTAATTGATTGAAATGAATAAAAAAATAAAAAATACAAATAAAATAATATAATATAATAAAATAAAAAAAAATGCAACTTTTTTAAACTTCATTTTCGCTGAACATAATTCTGGCCCACACTTTGGGCCAGAGGTGACAGTCGTGAGTAAAAAAAAAAAAAAAAAAAAAAAGTGACAAACTGCACAATGGTCCTTTAATGTATGGCGAGACGGATATGGATTTCTTGAGGCAGATGCAGATTCAGATGTCTGACAGAATAAAAATCCGATAATCAGCCAATTAATAGAAAATCACTTTTTTTTGTCTCCTTAACATTTACAACACTAAACAGATGAACTATAGGCAGAACATTTGAGAAAAATTGTTCAAAATTGGCTGATTTTTAACCCCTGGGCATTATCTTATTTTGAAATGACTTGGTCAGAACCATCAAAAGCCCAAAACGGGTCACAATAACGCCTACGGGTTTTAAACCAGCTAATATCACAGTTACTCCATTTAGAATCCTTCATTTATTCCCGACTCCCTAATCCCTTCCTAACCATTTTTTTTATTGGACTTTTCAGTGAACTGTATTATCCACTCGACGTGACGATCTGCACTCGGTGGGAAGAAAGCAACAAGCTGCCCACTCTCATTCCAGCGCGTCCGCAAAACAGCGTCGGATGACGACGTTTGTCACATTTGCTCACGTCCTGGCGCAAATTGCTGTTTAAACTCACAAGATCTGTTGCGGTTTGGGTCCCCCGGCGGCTGTTTATTTGCGGACGCTGAATGGAAAACAGAGCGAGACGTCGGATCATTGTCGCCCCACGTGCTTCCAGCAACACTTGTTTCTAATTGTGTGCATATTTGAGTCGATAACTTAATCCATGTCAGACCCTTTGGATTGCCATTTTCAATGTGGTGCGTCATGAGACGATTTTTAGCATTGATAAATTGCTTTAGTAGATTACACAACACTCAATTTTCTATGATGCAGGGACTTTTGTGCAAAACTTTTATTTGAAGACCACAACCAGCTGTCCATTGTAGTACCAAGACTGACCTGTGAGAGGCAGCATGGTGCCAAATGGTATAAATGTGTTGATGACGTACTCAAGGATTTGTGATCGTAAATATTGAACAGGATCAACACTTATGACGGTCGGTTTTTACCATTTTCCGAGCAGTTGTGTAAGGAAAATCTTTATTAACACATCCCACACCACAAGATAATCACTAACGTGAATTTTCTCGAGATTTATTACAATCTGACTGTTGATTAGTGTTAAAATTTGTCCTGATGTTGGTATGTGGGTATCCGGTCAAAGGATATTGAGACATTTCAGATCATAAATGTTGAACAGGTTTACCATTTACGATTGTTTTTATAGCAGATTGGGGAGGAAAATTTCTTAAAACGTCACACCACAGGATAATCGCGATTATTGGCTTAACTACTGTCCTGACATTGGTATGTGGGTATCCTGTCAAAGGATATTGAGACATTTCAGATCGTAAATGTTGAACAGGTTTAACATTTACGATTGTTTTTATAGCAGATTGGGGAGGAAAATTTCTTAAAACGTCACACCACAGGATAATCGCGATTATTGGCTTAACTACTGTCCTGACATTGGTATGTGGGTATCCTGTCAAAGGATATTGAGACATTTCAGATCGTAAATGTTGAACAGGTTTAACATTTACGATTGTTTTTATAGCAGATTGGGGAGGAAAATTTCTTAAAACGTCACACCACAGGATAATCGCGTTTATTGGCTTAACTACTGTCCTGACATTGGTATGTGGGTATCCTGTCAAAGGATATTGAGACATTTCAGATCGTAAATGTTGAACAGGTTTAACATTTACGATTGTTTTTATAGCAGATTGGGGAGGAAAATTTCTTAAAACGTCACACCACAGGATAATCGCGATTATTGGCTTAACTACTGTCCTGACATTGGTATGTGGGTATCCTGTCAAAGGATATTGAGACATTTCAGATCGTAAATGTTGAACAGGTTTACCATTTACGATTGTTTTTGGAGCAGATCGGGGATGAAAATCTTGCTTAAAAAAACAACAACGCGTCACACCACAGGATAATCGCGATTATTGGCTTAACTATACTCTTATACTATACTTTGTACTCCACACAATGTGAGTCTGCTCCTCTAGATACCTGTTGCAGTACCCAAGGGGCATTAAGATGGTAAATAATGAACAGCTTTAACATTTACGATTGTTTTGAGAACAGGTTAAGGATGAAAGATCCAATCTCCCGGGATAATCTTTGAGATAGCTGATAATCAGGCCTTTGCTGACTTTTGTCGGGGAACCAAACTCCAATTAGGGCCGATGATGATATGTGTGCACCCTGCATATGACTGTGTTGTTTCATTGTACACTGCAGGATAATCAGTTATGGTAATCTTTTGAGACATCCAATCATCAGGCATCTTATAGAAAGTGCAAATGAAATTTGTATTGTTACATCCTGGATACTCACGGGTTCCAATACTTTTTTCCACATGAACCCACATTTTAATATTGCAACAGGAGTTTTGAGAAGGGAACTCTCGTTTATCCCTCAGTGGAAAATCATTTTTGCTGGCTACTTCTACTACTTCTAAAACAACAGCTGACTACTACTATTTTTACTCTCCTTTTTATCGCTAGTTCAAACCATATGCATGCACATGGAGAATGCTAATCTTAAAAAAAAAATAAATAGTCCCAGTAGTGGTTACAAGTACAAGACACAGGTTGAGAGGTGGAGAGAAGTGGGAATAAAAGTCAATGGTGGTGAAAATAACCCCTGAATAACCTGCCATGGAATATTGAAAACCACGGGGGACCAGCTCGGCTGCCTGAAGAGGGGTGGGGGAGTCAATCGAAATTGAAAATAGTCGTCCCAAACACAGCTTGGAATTGGCATTTTACTCAATGCAGACTGACCAATCACAGCACAGAAAAACAAACAAACAAACAAACAAACAAAAAAAACATTTTTTTTTTTTTACCCTTTTACTATTTGCAAATTCATCTATTTAATTGTTCAGCCTCATTTGGCTAGCTGAGCCAGTTTCGCTATTAAGCCTAGCAAAAGGCTACTGGCTTGAATGTTATTTTTTTACGGGCCTATTGCTTTGGAATGTGTTATCAGTTATTGTTGTTAGCTCTTTACTTATGGGAAAAAAACATAAGAGCGAATTACTCTCCAAAGCGTTAGCTAACGTGACCAACTGTGCTAATATGAAGCTAGCTACACTACGTACTCTTGGTTGTCATGTTGGTAGAGGCCTTTTTCATTTTTTTTGTTTTCGTCCGTTTTGCTTTTGACTGTTTCTAGTAGCGATTGTTGTAAATTCTTATCCCAAAGTGCTAACAATGTGCGAATAATGTGAGGGCTATTTCCTATCCATGGCGTTAGCATCAGACTAGCTAGCCACAGGACAGGCTCCTGCCTGTCACAATTGCTTTTGAGTGGCTGTAGTAGCTGTAGTTGTTTAACCTAAGATGCTAATTTGATGTGAAATGTCATATTAGCCATTTTGCACCTTGAACTTGATTTCTAAGACTTCACGCTGACTTTTGCCAGCAGGAGGAAACCTTTTCTTCAGGATTGTCAATTGAACGTTTGGAAGGTTAACAAAACGGTGACGCTCACACGAATGTTTCCTCAGGCCAGTCACTTCTCTCGGGTTCCCTCCCTTGGGAAGCCACTTGAGACCTCATTTGCATCTAATTAAGACGAGGGATGAAGGGTGAATGGGATTGGGTGGGGGGGGGTCACAACAGTCTGAACCACCAACCTGAGGAAAATTAGTGTGAGAGCTCACTCAGGGGTCCAATTCATACCTGCCTAGCTAGGTACGCTAACATGCACGCTGGAGTGTTATTATTTCATTAAGCCAGTGCTAGTGCTAAGACCTATTAGCAAAGTACTCAAAAGTCTCTTCTGATTGGTGGCCGGCCCTGAGAAGTGCCACACTCTTCTTGGCGGCAACATTCCACGGCGGCGAGCCCCGATTAAGTCGAACAACCGCACGGACCGTTGAGACGCTTGAAGTCGTGACCGTGAATTTCATCCAACCGCAATGTGTTCACTTTGAGTTTTGGACGCGTCGTCGGCCATGTTTTTTTTGTGCTGCACTTCTGCATGTTTGCGGGACGCCTCAGCGAGAACGCGGGCACGATGACGCTGATGTCATCGCACACAGCGTTATTGCTGTAGCAGACGTTTTTTTTTGGTTGTTGTTGAAGTGCAACATAAAAAAGCCACAAGCAGCTTTTTATTATGCCGCTGATCATCCCGCGGTCGCACACTGTTTGATGCCCTTGAGCCAAACCAAAAAAGTTTGGGCTGGTGCTTGTAGGTCAGTGGGTGACGCTCCAGCTGACCTTCTTCTTCTCTTTCATGACTTTTTTTTTTTTTTTTTTTTTTTTTTTTTTTTTTTTGTGCCGCTCGGCCGGCCAGCTGGCTAAAGTGCGTTTTGGTTTTCGGGCTTTCTGGGAAACTGCAACACACACACAACACATGTACATACACACATGAAGGATTCAAAATTGAAATTGTGAGTGAATGATGATACAGCCAAACAAAATGCCAGGTTGTGGCATGTGATCTGGACGAGGATGCCAGCATGCCTTTCTGTGACTCTTCCAGTATCTCTGTTGCAGTCTGCTGATGATAATTTACTGTTAAGCTTTCATTAAATTTGGTATTTAGCTCGTTGACTGCCAGCTGTTTTAGAGTATTTTGACCACTTTTTTGACAACAAACGAAGGAACCAATCAAAAGAAAATGTAAAATCACTTCCACCGGCCCAACCCATTCATTGGCCAGCTGATTTAATCAGCCATTATTCGCTCTTTTAAAATCAGCAAAAATTGCTTATTTTATTTTCATTTGACATTTCTTTTTAAATATTAGCATAATACAACATAAGATAAGCATTGAAGGTCAAAATATTCCCCACCCTCCCAAAAATATTGGCAATTTTTTCTCTCTCTATATTAACATTAAACAAATATGCTAAGGACAATTGTTTCACATGCAAATGATATATTTATTGTTGTAAATGATACGGGACTAAAATATATTTTTTTCTGATGACCGGTTAATTTACCGGTTATCCAAATTGTATTCTGCCAAATATTGGAATCAGCCTAAAAAAAAAATTCTGCATCGGTTGCGAATTACATAACATAAATAAATAAATAAATAAATAAATAAATAAATACCCAACAAGGTGAATATCTGAGTCGTATATCATGAATCGCCGGCATCAGGCCCAGACCTCATACCTCCAAAATCATCACTTTTTTCAGGAGACCCCAAAAATTGTTCATAGTAAGAATAACACACGCGTGGAATGTCCAATAATTTATTTGTGTGGAGGGGGGGGGGGATGTACCGAATTTGAACATAGTAGGTTTCGTCTTGGCACCAGTGAATTATGCATATGCAGATTAGACGAGGCCTGTTTTCAATTAGAAGATTTCGGATTCCACGTTTTTCAAACGTTTCTCTTCGTTTTTGCCAAAGTTCCGTTCTTATGTTTTGTCTTTGAGCACGTTGTGAGATCACATGCCATCATTTGGTGCAGGCATCATTAACAGTGCAAATATAACACACGGGACGAACATGTCTCTGACTTTGTGTATTATTGTGGCTCAAACATGAGATTGATGGAAAATTTGATGAATGTGAATTGCTGCCTTTGTCTGAATGGTGGAACAGATCAGACTGTGTGTGTGCGCGCACTAAAATAACGTGTCTGTGTTTGGATTAATTTGACATTAACAAGGCGGCCCACTGTTTTGTTAGGCGACTGTCACCAAAGCAACTCGTTCTCTGGTCCCGTCTGCTTGTTGGCTTTCATTTTCTGCAGCCGGCAAGACCGCCGGTCGGTCGTGATGCTCTTTGTCGCAACAAGAGATTTTCTAAGATGTTTAAGATAGTCGAGGTGAAGGGTCAGATCTGATAGGGAAATGTTTCTTGTCAACACCCTGCAATGTGCATTTTTCTTAACAAGTCAGCCTTTTTTTTTTCCTTTACATTTTGGATGAATTGCACTGCATCCAAGACAGATCTAGCAATGTAATTAAATTGAGTGAATATTTATTTAAATAAAGCGATTAAAAAAACTAACTTTTATCCATGTTGAACAGGACTCCAGATTGGCTGTTGCTTAATTATTATTATTTTTTTTAAATCATGACAATAAATAACTATATATATATATAACTATATATATATATATATATATATATATATATATATGGAACTTATTTATAAAAAAATAATGACATCATATGTTATTTTATTACAATTTCAGTTTATTTATCTATATTTTAATATTTATTATTTATTTCACTTTGTCATTTTTTTTAGATTATTTTTTTAATAATAAATTATCAGTTGAATTAATTACAATTTTTAATCGTACCTATAGTATTTGATTTTTTTTAAATTATAATAGTGATCAAAATAGTTTGAAATGATTTTTAACTTAATTTGTTAAATTTATTTATTATTTATTATTTATTTTCTTATTCTAGTTCTATATTTTCCATATATATATATATATATATATATATATATATATATATATATATATATATATATATATATATATATATATATATATATAATATTTACATTTAATTGTAATATGTTTATAATATATATATATATATTTTTTAAATAATGACGTTAGATTTCAGACTTACATATTTTATATCATGAAACTTTACTCCATATTTTCTGTTACCCAAATTTAAATACATTTTATTTGTCTTTTATAATCTCAGATATTTTCACCTTTTTATTTGAATTTGTATTTACATATGTGTTTATATATTTTAAGCATTAAATTGGGCTACAGACTATTTTCATTAATTTTACTGTGAAAGATGAAACTCGACTTCGGATTATGTTGCATTTTGTCTTCGCGAATGTTCACAAACTAGAGCCTGACTAAAGAGCGCGCCTGCAGGTAGTAGCCAAGTACTGCACCCCAATTTTGCCGCAATGCTTTAATACACCTGCTAATCAAAACTTCTCCCAATTGATTCTTAGCTATTCCTGAGTGAGTCATCATTTTCTTGTTTGAATCTCTCTGCACTGATAAAGTGCGTCATTGTTCTTGAGAGGCGTCTCACCAAGCAGTCAAAACACGACCACCGCCACCACAGTGTCCTGCATGAGTAAATCCAGACAGAAGCGAGTCGCCCAATAAACTCTCGCGGCGCAAAGCAAACACGGCGACGCTTTACGAGCTCGTTTAGCTCGCCACCCTCAAATAAGGGAGGGACACTCGCCGGGCTGGCTCTTCTTTTCATGTGGGCCCACCGTCGTCCCCGTCACCAAGCCGTGATGTTGTTGTTCTTCTTCTTCAGTCTGAGCGAGATTAGCGTTGGCAAAAGGACGTTGCTTTGCGGCAATAACAATTAATTTTTTTTTTAAAAATGCTGTAAATCACGTGAGCAAGCGAATACGCTGAATTTGCAAGACGCGTTCATGTGACAGAGGAAGGGAAGTCAACACAAACTGAAAATTGGGCAGTGAAGTCATGTTTCCACAAAGCCGTCTGCGTCGGTTTGATTTTGGAATGCTAAATCCTGATCGGGCTTCCAGCACAGAATGTGTGTGGGCGGGGATGGCGATCGCGTGACATCATTGGCGCGGTGACACAAGCTGACAACTAATTGGACAAAAAAAGATACTCAACTACTTCCTACTGCAGTTTGCTTATTCATGAATTCACCCATTTGAGCTTTATCGTGGCACGTATCTTCAGCTCTTTGCGGTTCGTTGCTAGTTTTTAGATGCCTTTTATCATGCTTAAAGATCCCACAAGATGGCGTGAAAGCCACGACGACTAGAAGAGTAGTGATTGGTGTCAAGGAAGTATGTTGAAGTTTTGTGTCTTGGATTTGTTTGCAAAATTACAATGTGGCTTTGCTGCAAATGTCTCGTGATTATTTGGTTCGTAGCATTGACATTAGCGTTTGGCATCTGACAAAAAGTTGCCCACTGAATCAAAACTGTCAAGCTACTTAAGTGACAATAGATTGTCTCCATTTCCGATTATGACGTCATTGATGTCAATTACATTATTAATTACAATTAACACCAATTCCAATTTGATACGATTTACTCATTACGATCTGTAATTCATTCAAATTTTAATATGATACGATTCACCCCGATTCCGATTGGATGCAACTTACGATGTGAGTCCGCTCACTTCCGATAAGATTCACTCAAATTATGACGTCATTCGCTCCAATTTTACGATACAAATCACTCCGATTACGGTTAAATTCCGATCTGATTTGATTTACACCTATTACATTGTACAGTAAAATGATGCAAACCCTTTTAACAGTATGATATAATTCGATCAACTATAATTATGATGCTTTGACAAGAACTCAAGCTATTTTTTATTTGATATTTTTTACCTTTTTGATGAATTGCATTGGATCCAAGACAGAGCTATCATTTTTATTACATTGAGTGAATTTGAATTAAAAAAAAAAAAAAGAAAATACATTGAATGGGACTCCGGATTGGCTGTTACTTCATTTAAGAAAATAATTTAATATATTAATATGTATATTTTTTTTAAACTTTATTATACATATATTGAAAAATAATGACACCATATTTTATTTTGTTACAATATCATTTTATTTATCTATATTTTAATATTTATTTATTTTACTTTATTATTTTTTAATTATTTTTTTATTATATTTTTAATAGTAGCTATATTTTAACTTTTAAAATTATAATAGTGATCAAAATAATTTGTAATAACTTTTATCTTTAATTTGTTAAATTTTATTTTTATTTTCTTATTGTAGTTAAGTTATATATTTTTCCATATATTTTTTTGTACATTTAATTTAATGTTTATATGTACATTTTATAAAATTTAGACGTTATATTTCAGACTTACATATTTTATTGAATCATGAAACTTTACTCCATATTTTCTGTTACCTTAATTTTAATCATTAACTCCAATTCTGACACAGTATCACGATTCACTTCTATTATGATATGATGTCATTCAGTCAAATTACACGTGACAGAAAGCGAGTTCTAATTCCTCCATTCACACTTCACCAACTGCACTAGCAAAGCAGTCAACCAAGTATGAAGACAGCAGAAGACTGGATTGTCCCTTTTAAGGAAGTCCAAGTTAGTGGCCATCAGCATCCAAAAAATGTGACCAACTTTTCACTTCTTTTCTTGTCCTGGCTCCTCTTTCATCTGTTTTTGGGACGTAAGGTCGACCCGGGTTTGCGTCGGTTTCCTTTGGCAGCGTCTTCATTCCGCCCTGTGACAAAGCAACTTAGACGGTCCAGCTGAAAGGGTCGACACGCCAGATGTCTTCTGGGAAATGTTCAAAGGCGACACGAGGAACAATCTCGCCGCCGTGCTGCGATGGCAAGAAACCTGCCAAGGCCGGGCAGATTCCTCTCAGTGGTGTTTGCAAATGTTTGCTCTCGCACTGTAAGTTCCGCCAGGAAAAACGCGGGTGGACGGTCAGCATGTTGAAGTACATGAATGACAAAATTGGCATTGATAAATTCATCTTTATTGGCACACAAGGATGGTTGTTTTTTAAGAAGTAGCTCCTCTCCAATGCTCACCTTGCCATATCAGTTATCAGCAGCTAATGTTACATCACATAACCCGCCTATTGAGTTTTTATGCCCGACGTCAGCCCCTTTCTTCTCCTTCCTTCGGGGACGGACACGCCAGAGAACTTGGTCAAGGGGATGGGGGGAAGAAAAGGAAGTGGGCAATTAGGATTCCTTTGCGTGGCTGCGAGTCTTCCAGGGCGAAATTGAGCATACCTATCTGAGAGCAAGAAAGGGAGGAGCCATGAAAAGAGCTTTGTGGAAAAAATAACAAGAGATTAGCGCAGGAAGTCCAGGACCCCCCTTTTTTTCCCCTACTTTTTGCGCTCCTCAGAAGAGTGAAATGTCCGAGAGAGGAAACTTGTCAACTTGTCCCAGACAGAGAGGAAGCAAAGAAGCTCAAAGGTCAAGAAAAGGCAAACAAGACGTGTTGTAGAAGAGACAGACGAAGAGCCAAAGAGCATTTGGAGTCAGGATTCCCCTTTTTAGCTTCATTCCAGTAGCAGTGTCAAAAAGTACTTACACTCTATACTTAAACAGAACTACAGCTACTTGTTACTGATTCAAGCCATCAGTTATTTATGAAACAAAAATCATTTTAGTAATTTGTCACAATGGAAAAATAGCTAGCATTAGCCTGACTACAAAATGGTTTCCCCCTTCTGAGCTCGTACTGAGGCAAAAAATAAATAAAAAATCGGGACACAGTATCAAAACATCTTGGCATAAATGTGTTAATGTGATCTGACTAACAAAAGAGTGTTAAATTAGCTAATGACCACAACTGTCTTTTACTTCAGCAGCATGTATTGATTATTTATTTTATTTTTTTAAACAACTGAAATTAATTAATTGAAACTCTCCAAATCTGATTTTATTATTTTTTTGTACAGGCATTTTTTTTAAAGTCAATTTATATTCTGGCTGTCTTTAAATTCATTAAATAAAACGTGTTATTTTATTAATTAATTTATTTATATTTTTATTAAAATGATCTTAATACTTCCAGGGTGCTGATTAAAATGTCCAAATATAATTTTAAAACAAATTTCGGCAACCTGTCCCCCCCCCAAACTGCCTTAATAATATGATTTTATTATTTTTTATTTGAACAGGCATTTTTAAAAAGCCAATTTATATTCTGTCTTTAAATTCATTAAGTAAAAAGTGTTATTTTGATATAATATTATTTATTTATTTTATATTTTTGTTAAAATTATCTTAATACTTCCAGGATGCTGATGAAACTGTCCAAATATAATCAAATTTTGGCAATCTTTTTTCTTTTTTCCCCCAACTGCCTTTGACTTCATCAGCATTTGAGTTCAGAATTGAAATGAAATCAAAAAATCTCTGTCATTAAAACTCAGAAATTGGAAATCCTCTCTACGTTTAATGATGCACTTGATAACTCACTGCATCCAAAAGCAAAAAAAAAAAAAAAAAAAAAAATGCAAATAAATATCTCCTCAGAGATTGCCTGTCATATCCTCTGTTTGTGTGACTGCTATTTATTATGCAGCTTTCCACCTGGCCTCATGTGTTGTTTGCCTGACTTGCGGCGAGGCAGCGGAGTTTCCACAGCAAGCGAGCGAGATGGAGATAAGGATGGAGTGATGGCGAAAAGACAAGAGGGGAAAATGTAGCCAACTGTAAAAAGCAGCGAGAGATTGAGATAAAAGAGGGGAGATTAGAAAGAACGCAAAGCAGATTACAGGGGAAGGAAAAAAAAGCAAAGAAAGTGTTTAGTCAACTGAGAAAGAGTGAAAGATAAGCATGAGCAAGAAATGGAAAAAAAAAATCATGGAAGCGAAAATCTTTTGTAGGGACACGAGATGTTAATCTCAATTTAAAGAAGATATTCTGCACAATTTGAAACCGTTTTAAAAACAAGTCTGCTTTTGTTTTTGCCTTTTAACAAGCAGCAAAGACAAATGTTTGTGTGTGGGGAATGTGTTGAAAGTTTCCCCCCCTGCAGAGTTCATGTCATATTTTCGGCTTCACCACATTTGACCTTTTTCAGAGGCGTGATGTTCCCCTGGCCTCACCTTCAACCTCCTCCTCCTCCTTACTTTGATTCTTTCCAGATTTCCATCACTGTCTGGCCCAGTGAGTCGTGGTACATTCGGCCTGCCAGTGCCACACACACACACTGTGCTGGGTTCTGCCACAACGTTTCACCGGCGGCTAATTTTACTTGTTCCTGTGGATGAAATAGTGGGTCTTGTGGTAAAAATACACCATAAAAATAAAATATACCGTATGTACGGTATATTTTATAACCGCACCGGTTATATTCAAATTCAATACATATGAGACGGGATTATGATTATTTCAGTGTTGAGTGATGCCTTGAAATTTGTGATCCTGGTTTGTCAACATAGAAGCCAGCGTTTTGGCCTTTTTTTTTTTTTTTTTTTTTTTTTTTTTAAACTTGGAGCAGATATTTAGACACGATTGCTGTATGTTGGTAGTGAATTCAACTCAAGCAGAGGTTTGGCAAGAGGTTTCTGTTTAATGCCACTCCTTGTTCAAATTCATTCTAACAAGCCAATACAAAACAAAATTAATGACACATATTATGCCAAACCACTTAGCTTGATGCTAACTGACAACACAAAAATGCCATAGACAGGCTGACGAATAGCATCAAGCAACATATATAACAAACATAGTAATAACAGAAAATTGACCAATACTCAATTTATCCCCTACGAAGAATGACTAATTAGAGCGTCAAACTTACTTAGAATAGTTGTGAAACTCTTCTTTATTTTTGTGTCTACGACTGTGTTATACTGCCCCCTTTTGTCACGGAATGTGTTAAACTCAAAACACCAACTTCCTTTTTACGCTCCGTGTTATGACATTTTTCTAAGATAAAACATGTACCTTGGTCCAATCTTCCATTCCACCTTTCATTTTTTACCGGCCACTTCGTGTGGGTACGTTTGTACCGCAACCCCACGGCAAACCCCCCCCCCCAGACCCCACTTTGGACCTGCGGCCCACGTCTGGTGCTGCAGTATGGCTCCTATTAGCTCCCTTGAAACCTAATACGGGGCTTAAATCAGATTTATAAATGTTTAGGTGTGTTATGAAAAACACACATGCGAGGGCTGCCTCGGCCAAAGCCGGACTGTTTACACGCCGATATATGCGGGGGTGTGCGTGTATGTGTGCGAAACAAGAGGGAAAATTACGTTTGTTGCCCGCGTTGTGTGCAACAGCGTTTCAATAAACAGTCGGACGTAGGAAGGGAGTCAGTCAACACACATTTCATTCTACACGTTGTATACGTCGTAAGGTGATTGAATGACAGGCAGGAAACATGAGCAGCTTTTAAATTCTGCTGCTTTATTTCCTTCGTTTTAGTCTTTAATGCACATTTTGGGGTTAGTTGCTGGAGTGTGTTTGCACGAGTGATGGTATGCGTGTGTGTGGGCTCTACAGCCGCCGGGCATTCTCACGCTCGGCCGGCCTACATTTTTTAAGACGCACACTGTTTGTTGATGCTCGTTGAACCTGATCAACCTTTTGTTTTTGCTTTTAAGGTTTGTTTAATGACTGATTTTTCTTCCCCCCTCCCCGTTCTTGCCCTACAGGGACCTGAACAGAAACAACATCACACGGATCACCAAAGTGGACTTCTCTGGCATCAAGAATCTTCGAATTCTGTGAGTTTGTTGTTGGAAAAAGGATGTTTTTGTTGTAACAAAACCGAAGTATGAGTGGGCTATGTGAGGAAAATGCAACAAATTGTCTCAATGTATTTCACATGTTTGTGGTTGTTTGAATGAATAATCTTCATTAACACAATAATGGAGCAACTCTTTAACTTATCGACCTCTCTTAGGCAACAGTTCCCATCTTTCCATCCGTCCGTCCGTCTTATAGCGCTCACTCTTTCGCTCTCACTCTTGCTAGCTGATAGATCTAGCTCGAGTGAGCTATTTCATTTATTTGTTTATTTTTAAGAAATGGGACACAACATATTAGTGAACGTTTACAAAAGTAAATATGTATGGGATTGTAGGCGTTTGATTAATTTGTATCCCTTTTCCCATTGGCAGGAAGGTGTCCAAAGTAAGAAGCAGAGTAGAGAGTAAAAGCAGTAATGAAGAGTACAGTTAAAAGTATAAAACAAAAAAAATACATCTATCTAGTAAGCTGGTAGGCGATAGATCCATCGAGCTGTCAAGCTAGCTATCTATTGAGCTATCTGTCGTGCAAGCAAACTAGCTCCCTAGCTAGCAAGAGTTACGATATCTATCTCGATAGCTAGGCTATCTAGCTAGGCTTTCTAGAATGGACCGCGGCTGTTGACGTTTCTCAAGATCACAAGGAAGACCGCAAATTGAGAAATGTCTAACTGGCTAGGCATCTTGCTATCTAGCTAACTATCGAGCTATCTCTATTTTAGTATCTATTTGTATAGACCTCTCTACTATACATACACTATATTCTTCAAACATTTCAATGTGTGCCCTATGAGATTGTGACTATAATGTAAATTAAAGGGGCTGTCTGCCGGATTCACTCAGGAAAATGCACTTTTTAAATGCAGACACACGTAAGCTTCTGTGAGTGAGTGAGTGAGTGAGTGAGTGAGTGAGTGAGTGAGTGAGTGAGTGAGTGAGTGAGTGAGTGAAAAAAAAAAAAATCCGTGCGTGCTTTCAAATTGCTGCGGGAGTGACGTCACACAGCTGACACGTTCGCCCGGCCCCGTTTGCGACATGCCACCCCCCCGTTCTGCGATTGGCTGGAGGGTTGTAAATACTGTCTTTCCACAGAAACATCCCGCTGTTTACAAAACAAACACAAAATGGCAAAATACAGGCTGGGGAGGTGGGGGTTTAGGACGAAATTACCACAAAAGATTAACAAAAACACAGATGTGTAGACTGAGAGAAAGTTAAAGTGTGTACATCCTGTATTTAAAAAGTGCATTTTCCTGAGTGAATCCGGCAGACAGCCCCTTTAAAATGTGTTACGGGTTTAAGTGATCTTTTTTTTTTTTTTTTTATTTTTTTTTTTTTTTTTTTTAATGTAGTCTTGTAGTCTAATCTTAATACTTGCCATTGACCCTTTTATTTCTAGGAAATTTGTTTGGTACGAGGACATACTGTTCCATGAAAGACAAACGCTTGGATGAGCTCCTTTTACACTATTAGATCGTGCAGGGGTGTATATGTGTGTGTGTGTGTGTGTGTGTGTGTGTGTGTGTGTGTGTGAGGGCCCATAATAACTATAATCACACAGGCGCACTCCACAGGCTGGCAGATAAAAATACACCCGCTGCACAAGCTAGGCTGGGAAGTGGAAATAAGTCGATGCATGTGTGTGTTTTCATTTGTAAGCACATTTGTTGACCACTGCGGCTTTTGGCGCCCACCTCGGCCAGTGTGACAACTTGGTGTGCGAGTGCGAGCCATTTTCGTACGCCGCGGCAAATCTGCGACGAACGGAGGGACTCGACGCGGACCAGCCCGCATGTGTGTGAGTGTGAGAGAGTGCGATGGCTTGGCGGTTTGTTTCATGTGGTTGGTGAGAAACTGCTGTGACATTTCCCCACTGTAAATCTCTGCAAATTGGCCAGGAGATGGTTTGTGGAAGTGAAGATAGTCTGAGAAAAGTACTAGCTCGAAAACGCACACATACTACACACTTAGTGTATACTTTACCATTTGTACGCATGGAGAGATAAAAGAAACGTGGCTTTTTACTCCAGCCTACTTCAATGTAATCGTTGTGTAATCGCTACCATTAATAATGGCTGTTGATGGCAGATTTCCTCCCTGACTAGAATACCAGAATCCTTGGAGTGCATTCTGCTATGCACTTTTTTTCATTCGCTCGCCCCGCCAGTTGCTAAAATAATCCACAAAGTAAGTCTCAAATTTGATGTTTTACAAGTCTTGCTTTTCTAATCAGATAGGCATGCATCATAAAATCAGCCTGTATTGTAAACACAATGACACCAAAGAATCTGCAGTGTCAGGAAAATGGCGGTAAATCAGTGTCAAAATAATCCACAAAGTAAAAGCTCACTGCCCCCGCTAAATCGACCTGTAGAATGTTCCATGTGATCCAGCACATCTCCTAACATGTACATTGTTACTGATGTGAACTGTCATTTTGGACATTATGACTTGAAATAATAAATTTCAGCAATGTTGCAAATACTGTATCAAATTAATCCACAAAGTCAATGCCTCAAATCAATGTGTGTATAATTAATTCATACTCTACTAGTAGGTGACTCATGCATGATAAAAAAACAAAACAAAACCTGTATTGTAAGTGCACTCACTCAAAATAATCTGCAATGTCGAGAAAATGGGAGTAAAGCAGCATCAAAATAATCCACAATGTCAAAACTCACTGCTGCTAAATTGACCTGTAGAATATTTCATGTGATCACGCCTCCTAACAGCTGCAGACGTTAACTGTCAATTTGGACTGTAAACATGTGATGACTTAAAATAATCCCCAATTTCAGCAATGTCGCAATAATACTGTATCAAAATAATCCAAAATGTCAAAGCGCACTAGCGCGCTAAATGAACATGGTGTATTATTCACCTGATTACGGCTACCAGAATGGCAACTACTATTTTAAACATTAAACTCGCATGAATACTGCATCAAAATAATCCACAAAGCCTCAGTCAATGCATTGTTTCATTCATGCTCATTTTATCAATTGCACATGCATCATATAAGACACCCTTTACTGAAAGCATAATGACTCAAACTAATTTGCAATGTCAGAAAAATTGCTGTCGTGTCAAAATAATTCACAATGTCAAAACTCACTGCTGCTAAATTGACCTGTAGAATATTTCATGTGATCACCCCTTCTAACAGTTGCAGATGTTAACTGTCAATTTGGACTGTAAACATGATGACTTAAAATAATCCACAATTTCAGCAATGTCACAATAATACTGTATCGAAATAATACACAAAGCCTCAGTCCAATCATTGTATCATTCATGCTCTTCCTATCACTTACGCTTGCGTCATAAATGACACCATGTACTGTAAGTGCAATGACTCAAAATAATGCGCAATGGCAGGAAAATTGCAGTAGTGTCAAATTAATCCACAGTCAAAACCCATTGCTGCTAAATTAACCTGTCGAATATTTCATGTGATCATGCCTGTTAACAGTTACAGACATTAACTGTCAATTTGGACTCCAAACATGATGACTTGAAATGATCCACAATGTCGCAATAATACTGTATCAAAATAATCCAAAATGTCAAAGCGCACTAGCGCTCTAAATGGACATGGCGTATTATTCACCTGATTACGGCTACGGCAGAATGGCAACTACCATTTTAAACTTTAAATCTCATAACTCAAAATAATCTACTAGGTAAAAAAATAAATACATCTGGAATGCAGTGGTGTATTGCGACACGATGTCATGGTTAAAATTGTTTTTTTGCGTTGATATGTTGACATTATCAGATAATACAAATCAAAATAATCCACAATGTCAACACAAGATGGCACATTCATGATGTTCAGTATTCACCATCGTGAGCTTGTTAATTAGACACAACACGACAATGTCGGGGAAATGTACGTGTCCTAATCAAATGGACTCACATGGAGACTTGCTCATACGTTTGAAAATCTTGCGTTCTTGCATAGGAGGAGAGAATCCAGCTGTACACTTCTTTAAACACACGTCGGATTGATGACGACAGCGCAGTAAATGATCCTGATGAGATTAAATTGGAAAGTGATTGGTGTTTGTCCAAGCCTCCTCGAAAATGTCAAATCGTTGGGTTTGTCACAAAATGGACTGAGGAAAAATGACGGGACTACACGCTAACGGCAATTGGGTTGAAAGATGGATCAAAGCTGGATGAAAGTGGATCGGACGCAAAGGAGGGATGAGCCCATGTTTGCTTGTTTTGGCTCGCCGCGTCGTGACATTGAACACGCTCGAACCTTTGCGTCATGTCAGATTCATTTTTCAATCACTACGATGTCTTATTTTTTTTTGTTTTGTTTTTCCAAGCATTCTTGTAGTCATAAAAGTGCAATCGCCTCCTTGGAAAACGTTTCCATTTCAATCTGGCACCGGCTTTGACTTTTCTATTTGTGTTGGCGGGAGGAGGAAATTCAACCTGTTTCTCTCGTTCTCGGGTCAGCTGGAAACATCTGTCCATGAATGAAATCCTTCCAAAGTACTTAGTGGGAATAAATTCAATTAATCAGTTGTAATGGAGATGCAAGATGATTCTTCATTTGATAGCTTGTTTTTTGGCTTGTGCTCACCAAGGTTTTGTGTTGTTCACTGTGTGTGTGTTGCTGCAGTCACCTGGAGGACAACCAAATCAGCGTCGTCGAGAGAGGAGCCTTCCAAGACCTGCGACTGCTGGAGAGACTGTAAGTAGCACCATCTCACTCATACTCTATGTGTGGTAGTTATTTTGATGGTGCTGATGTTGGGGCAGCCAGAAAATTTGTTGCGCACAATGGTTAGTGCTTTGGTGTTTGTTTATAATGCAGATTAGTGGTCGGAGATAGCATTAGCAATGTTCCTGTGAGGTACTGTTATGGATTCCGCCGGTTTTTGTTGCTGCGTTTAGTCCTGGTTTGGAGAAACTGTCATGAGACAAAGCAGCTACAGCAGACAAAGGTGCAGTTATCTTATCGGTCCACTCATGCTTACTGTAAATTACAAAATCTATCATGCTATTAGTTTCGTGATTGGATGAAAGAGTTTGGGGCGTGGAGTGAAACAAGTGAGAAAGCAAACTTCTGCCATCCGATACTGAACTTTATTTTTTTTATTTTTCATTTTTTTCATTTTTTATGTGTTTGCAGTAAGCAGTAACTTGGTGTCTAAATAGGTCAAATATTTATCATACATAATGTAGGTGTTTTGCTGCAAAAGTGAAAAATATAAATACATGATCTTTTTTTGTTACAGAAAATTTCAAATAATTATTGCATTAATTATAAAATATTAATCATTTAATTTAGAAAAATTATTTAACTAAATATTTGATTATTTTTAATTTATTGTTAACAATATAATACATAGGGATGTAACAATACTGGCAATATCGTGATATCGCGATATTAATCTCCCACAATATATCATCGTCGTCATGTCACGATATTAAATGCAGCACATTTGTTGAAAAAGTCAGACTGATTTCCATTTGTGCAGTTCTAGCACCCTCTGGTGGCTAGTTTATTAGTACAGTTTAATTTTCACAAGGCATGTTTTAGCCCTTATACGTTTAAAATCCATGCTAATGGTCAGGGGGAAAGTAATATGCTTGTGAACGGAGTCAATATGTGGAGTAAATGCCTCAATACATATATTTATATATTTTTATATGTAATATTTTTCTAATACTTTTCATTGCTGTATAAGCACAAAAATGTATTTTTTTTAGTATGAGTTCTGAGACTTTTTTTATATCGCCAACCTCCCCACAATACCGTGATAATTATCGTACCGTGCCTTCATCTTGTGATATCGTATCATGATGTTTGGATATCGTTACATCCCTAATAATAAATGCAGTATATTAGTAATGACAATTTTCCATAAGTACAGTTAATATTTTACTTTTATTCAACAATTTGCTGATTAAAATCAAATTAAAATAATACAATTAAACACAAAACAATATTTTACTGAAATGCTTTTGAGATTTTTCTACATACAAATGTAAAGTGCACTATGAATAAGATATATTGTTATAAAAAAATTGGATGTAATATTTTAATGTTTTTTCTTTTCTTTTTTTTACTTCTACAAATCCCTGTATGTAATGCGTGTGTATCTGCACATTTGTTCACACCAAGACTCAAGTCAGGTGTACAGACACTTGCACACGTACGTGTTTATAAGTTGCCGGGACGGCGTTGATTCACACCAAGGCAATGGATGACTTTAAAATGGTTCCTCATACACTTGGGAACTACCCTGCTAGCGTGCCCAGTTGAAAAAAAAGCTGAAATGCAATAACAAAATTCACTTTGATCTGTTCCAACTTTCCATTTTCTCTACCTTAGTGACCTTATTATTATTATTTTTTTAAGAAAACTACTTGCTGCCTTGGAAAAATAACTAATTGCGGTCGTCTCCATTTTCAGCAGCGTTCTAAAAACACATGTAATGGGCTAATTGGTTAGCTTAGCTCATTGACCCCATTGCCCAGGCTTGCGTTTAAATTTTGCCTCTGAGTCATAGCCAGTTTAAAAATAACCTCCCTGCTGCAGTTGGTTAGTTGACGATTAAGTCATGCGGCTTGTTGCGAGTGTTCACTTCGGCATTGCGCACACCTAAAACCACCATCTCGGACCATGGGCCAATGAGGACATGACAAGGACAAGATGTGAGGAGGAGCAGGAGGCGGAAAAATGTCGTTGGAGTGGTAGCAACATGTGTACTTGGGTGGAGATGGCACGTCGCGATAGTGTTTGTGAGGGGGATGCCGGAGGTGAGTCTCACTTTAAAAGGCTCCCTGAATGTGCTTGGTCAGGCCAGGTTCAAAGTTCATGGAAGGAAAAGGCCAACGGGGGCAAAAGCGGTTGACTCAAAGCATACTTCAAACTATATCCAAGTCTTGAAACTGTCAACATATGTATAGAAACGAATAGATTATGCCGAAATGTGGGAAATTCGGTTAATACAAGAAGAGGTAGCGGCAATTTATGTGACCATTCCGAAATCTTCCTGGAAACGGTGATCAAAATACCTCTGATGTGACGCGCGTCGGGGGTGAAAGGTCCCCGTCGTGGCGAGGATGGGTGATTTATGGCGGTCGCGGTGTGGGGGGGGGACGGTGAGGGGGGAGAAAAAAAATTCTATCTTGTCTTCACCGCGGGCGAGCGCATCCATCTTTGTCCGCACGTGAAAGTAACATAAATCACGCACATCAGTCGGCGGCGGCCGAAAAAGTCACGCTCGGGCCTAATAAAGTTGTAACACGCTGCGAGTACTTCCACATTGTGGAGAGGAGACTGGAAAAATGTCTACCCTGGATCGGAAAAGTTTTCAAACCGCTATTGTCCAGTGTTGGGGCTCTTGTTATCAGGTTGACCCCGGTTCAAAGGTCGCTGTCTGTGTCTTCTCGAGCGCGGAATCTACTTTTGCGACCTTTGACATCCTCGCGCCTCCTTCCTGCGACAAACGCTTTGGTGTCGACTGTTGAGATAACGCTCGTTGTCCGTCTCCTAGTTGACAAGAAGGAGAAGCTGCTGTTTGTAAACATTGCTGGCCTTTCATGTTGACACAGTTTGCACTTTGAACAGAACACGAGAGGATGAAACCATCCTGGGACGTTGAACTTCTCACCTGAGTTGTGAGATTTTTCAATCCTCAATTTTTCAATCATTTTTCATCCATATAATGTGTAGACTCTGTGCGGAGGACCAAAACTGACAAAATAAGAAATAAAATGAAAATTAAACTGGATTTAAAAAATATAATTTAAATGTCAATAATAAATAAAAATACCCTGTTCTTGTGTTTATTTTATGCTGCAGACAAAGTCAAAATTCTTGAGCGATTGGCCTATTGCTTGATCGACATGTGAGCAACATTGTGGTGGCAATTGATAAAGTTGGTCGTCCATTACTGATCCTCCATATTTCTGTTCTTCAAATACATTGAAAACCGTTGAGACTTGTCCGCCGACGTCCTTGATGGGAGTTAGACAACACTCCACCGTCGAATGAGTTTGCAACGGCAAATATTTCAACACAATCGCACTTAAGACTGTCCCCTCCTTACACCCCCCCCCCCCCCCCCAATTTATAGATATATTTTTTTTGTATGTAATTCTTCAATTATTTTATTTACATCTGTTTTTATTTTCACTTTATCTTCACAATTTTGGTCCTCCATATTTTTGTTCTTCAAATACAGTACAGTGTTCCCTCGTTTTCCTCTGGGGTTAGGTTCCAAAAAATACCTGCAATAAATGAAATCAACGACCTAGTTATGTTTATGTTTTACATTTATTATGAATGTTTTAGGGGTCTAAAACCCCCCACCACACAGTTTTTACGTCATTTACATTTTCTCACATTCTTCTCTATTTAAACATTTTCAATGTTCAAATCTTCATAATTTTTAATAAAATAAGCACATGACTGTAAAAAAAAGTGCAAAATTGCACTAAAAAAAAATCTGTTACGAGACCACGAAAAGCGAATTGCGTTAGGCCACTCGTCTCCCAATACATACAGTGTTTGAAATCTTTATGCAAATAATTGTGGGAATGCTGAAGCATTCCCACATGTAATTGTGATTTTTATTCTCCACACTTTTTTTGCGTAATAACTCCCACTTAATACTTCCAATTTACATTGTTCAAAATTCAAATAGCTTAAAAAATTAATGCCTCCCGGGGTATATATCGTCTAATTCCACATTACTTACAGTATTTGCACAATTTAACATTTAATGTCAACTTTTACCCATTCATTTTCAATGGCACAGTCATTGAAATTTTTTCTAAGTATCACTTTCCACACCCACTTCCATATATATAACTTATCATCATTACCAGGTGTCTGATACTGCTCGGATGAACAGTTGGTAAAGAGTAGGGGTGTTAAAAAAAAATCGATTCGGCAATATATTGCGATACTACAGCAGGCAATTCTCGAATCGATTCAATGGGCAGCCGAATCGATTTTTTAACATCCATTTTTGATGGAAAAATATTCAACAAAACGTCTAACTTTCATACCTTAAGCATGGAAGAATGTTATATTAATGGAACATTAAGCCTTAATATTTTATTTCAACGCTGTTCAAACATGAAAAATGTTACAACCTGTTTGTTAAATACAGTGGCTTACAGTAATAAGACTGAAGTTTCAGATCAATAAATAATACATTTTCATACAAATCTTAGTGTGCATGTACAAGTTTACCGAATGGTATTTTCTAGATTTGAGTAAAAAAAAAAATCGCAACAATCGACTTGTAAATTCATATCGGGATTAATCGGTATCGAATCGAATCGTGACCTATGAATCGTGATACGGATCGAATCGTCAGGTACAAGGCAATTCACACCCCTAGTAAAGAGCATTGTCCAGTAACCAGGTTATAATTTCATAATTTATCTCTCAATTTACTTTCAGCATTCCCACACAATTTCTGCAGAAATTGCACTTAGTTTAGCTTAGACAAATTGTTGCACATATTTGAACAATGAGTGCCAATTGAATGGTATTGATCAATTTGTCTCCACTGAATTACCTTCGTTATCACTTTAATGATGATTCCATCTTGTTGCATTTCTCTCCACAGCCGACTAAACCGGAACCGACTCACGCTGCTCCCGGAGCTTCTCTTCCAGTCCAATCCCAAATTGGGCCGACTGTGAGTACGCCCGTTGAAACGCCGCCGACCCCGACCACCGGTTGACGGTTCGAACGTTGGGTCATGTCATGGAGTGCTTTTTTTTCCTGTTTGGTTGGAGAATATGAAGTGATGGGAGTGTACGCTGGGGGTCAGACCGCGACACGTCCTCCTTGCGTTTCATCCCAAAGGTGCACTTCCTTCCATCCATCTTTCATTCCGCTGAGGAATTCTATTTGTTTTAGCCTCCATCCTGGGAATGATGAAGTTTGAGGCAAGCATTAGAGACGCTTACATTTTTTTCATGTTGCTTTTGATGTCTGCAATCATTTTCGATTACAGGCATGTGTGGTACTTGGTGATATACGGTCCGTGTATGCGTGTTGGGAGTGGTGGGGAAAGGAAATACCACCACTGGGATGGTGAACTTCTCACCTCGGTTATTTGCTCTGAAACGACGCCAGGAGACAAGATACTTTTTTATTACACACGACAACTTCCACTTGACAGTTGGTCATTACGTCATGAAAATAAATCTGGGGGAACCGCTGCAGATATGACATGTTTGTGGATTTCCAGAAGAAAAGCCAATTTGGATTGAAAACACAAAAGCTGTAATGCTCGGCTTGGAACAAGCGAACGGCACAAATGTTGTTGGGGGAAAAAGGGAAGTCATTTTCTAATTTAAGTTTAAAGAACTACATATATATATTCATGTTTTTCTGCACATTAACCCCCCCCCACCCCCGTCAATTAAACTGATACTTTTTTAGCTGTAAAAAATGTATGAAAGATTACTTTTTTTTTCAAGATTTATTTTAAAATAAACATTTTTAATTAATATTTCAAATATGCCATTTTTTTAAAGAGCAATTTTTTAAGATACAGTATATTTTTAAAGATTGTTTATAGGGCTGCATGATATTGGAAAAACATGCGATATGCGATATAGTTGTTGAATACTGCGATATCGATATTATTGCGATATTAAACATGTATCTGACGAAACAACAATTTTATTGTCAAATGAAATAACGTTTTTTTTTTTCATGAGGTAAAATAAGCAGGTTCAATGTGATCCTAGTTAATTAATTGTAATTACCCTAGATGATGTTCAACTATTGGATGATGATGCATATTTAAGTTCGTGTCTGATTGGTCAATTTCAGGTAAAAGCAAAAAAATTCCATATGAAAATTGTTGCATGTCTTTGCGATATGCATATTGCATGGACCAATATCGCGGTATCGATATTTCTTCGATATATTGCCAAGCCCTAATTATATTTTATTAAACCTTCTTCTGGAGATTAATTTTCACAGTAAAACAAACTAAAAATACATTTTTAATTTGCAAACATTTCTTTTTTATTTTTTTATTTTTTTAAAGAAGATTAACTAATTACTTGAATTGTTTTTCATTTTAAAAGCAATATTTGTATAAATGTGTAAAGTTGTAATGTATATGCTTTTTCCCATTGCCAATGTAATTTTTTGATAAATATTTTTGATACAATTTTCAATACATTTTTACATATTTAAAATGTATTTTCCGATACTTCTAAAGAATATAATTTAAAATCTTTTTTTCCATTTTTTTTTAATATAAATATCTTTTTAATGTTTACATTTAAAAAAATCATACTATATATATATATATATATATATATATATATATATATATATATATATATATATAGGAATTCGATGTGATCAATTCAGCTAAATCCCCTTCGATTCGCCACCATTCCATATTCAACTCATAGAAACTATTCCAGCCTTATTCAGACTTTTAGGGAAAGCCGGTAACGTAACGGCAGTTCTTCGCTCCAACTATGCAGACGTGAAGGTGGACTTTCATTTTGAGTTCAACCCAAACAAAGCACCATAAGTCTCCTTTAGATGACTTTTATTCCGAAAATGCTAATTCTCCTCGTGTATTTATAGCGCCGAGCTGCTCACAAAGCAGTAAATTCAAATACATGGAAGTGCTGCTCTCATTCAAAGATTTATGCCCGTCTCCGCGCTTCATCCAAGCAAATCCCCGGTGTGCACATGACGGCCCCAGAAAGACGCAAACTCTGGCCTTGCCGATGGCGCGCGCGCGGCAGATTTGCGGCGAGGTGTTGATGTATTGCCCGGGGGCGGCAAACCTGAGCGTTCCGCCGGGCGGGAAACCGTCATTTACATCAATTGCGGCTTCCGCATAAACACGCTCGCGCTCACGCACGCTGGCCGGCCGTGTTGACTTTCCCGGCCTTCTTGTTCTTCATGAGTGACGGTGTGATTTTGCCGCACCGCCTGGCTTAGCGTTAGCCCGAAAATCCTTAATTGAAGTGGAAAGGCTTCCATTTGTCACTGGTCAAACATGGACAGCTGCAGGAGTGGAAAAGGTGGAGAGAGAGCGAGCGCACGTCCAAACTTAACATTATAAATTTCACGTTCTTTGTATCCCGACGTTGCCATCAGCACAAAGTAAATTACAGTGTCTGGACTGCTTCTACTGCCCTTTATTTTCTTTTTCTCGGCTTTTTTCCCCCGTCTTTCGCTGCCATTTGACCGAGCCTTTTATCCAGCCGATGTTGTTTTTTGTCTTTGAGCCAGAATTCTGCTACTACTGCACAAGCGTTGCATTGGAATGGTCTTTTATGAGCTGCTATTAGGGCCTGAGGACCGACCAGCGCAGTGCCGAGACCCTCTTGGGATCCCAGATGATGAAAGTGAACTCCCACCTATTCTCGTTTTTCTGTGGAAGCAATCGCAAAAGAGCTGAAAGGAATAATTGGCATCTCAGATCGCCTTTTCCCATTGAAGTAAATGGAAACACCATTAATCCATTCCAGGGCCCCATTAAACACCAACAAAATAAGAAAATAACACTCTACACTATTGATTGTTCTTTATGAATGTAATATTTGCAAATAGAATAGTGTGACTCAATAAAATATATAGTTTTCCAAATAATTATTTAAGTAAATTCAGTTAAAAACAAACTACTCATGTACTGAATAATTATTGTTAGTAATTAATTCTTATTTAAAAAAAAAAAAATCAAAGTAAGAATGTCCTTCCATCCATCCATACATTTTCTTGACCGCTTATTCCTCACAAGGGTCGCGGGGAATACTGGCGCCTATCTCAGATGGCTTTGGGCAGTAGGCGGGGGACACCCTGGACTGGTTGCCAGCCAATCGCAGAGTAAGAATGTCAAAAATCTAAAAATGGAAATGTGCAAATCCAGATATTGCCCAACATCGCTTGTATCAAAACCACGTTTATTATAGTTGTGAAATTTTTCATTTTAGTTAGTTTTGATTTCGTTTTGAGTATTCTTTTTTTTTTTATTTTTTTTATTAGTTTTAATTAGTTTTCAGGGTGGTTCTGTTACTTTTTATTAGTATTATTTATTTAATAAATACTTCATTTTTGTTTAATTTTAGTTAATTTCAGTATTAGTTAGATTTTATTTTTTATTTTTTTTATGTATATTGATTGTGCGCAAAATTTAAAAAACACCATGGGAGTGACATCATCTGAAGGTGCTTTTCTATTGGCTGCTGCTAGATGACATCACTTTGCGTGACACACTTTCAAAACATTTTCCGGTTAATGTCAAAATACATCTACTTAAAATCACATTCAAAATCATCCCCAAAGGCTCATGCATTCAATTAATTACCAAAGACTAAAACAAACGACATTTTTGCTGTAATTATAGTTAGTTTTAGTTAATTTTGTAAACATATAATGTAGTTTTTCGTTTTTTAAAAAGGCATTTTCATTTTTATTTTATTTCATTAATGAAATTGTTTTTTGAATTTTAGTTTTATCAAAACAATGACAAATCGAATATTATTATTATTAATATTAAAAAATAGTAAAGGCAAATTCTGCCATAACTAGTCTTCAATTAACTTTGTTTACACCAGGCAGAGATGACGGAAAACCATGACGTGTTTTCTCAAGTTCAAAGTGGAGTTCTTGTCCCTTGAAATGTGGTGAACATTTCGTGTCTTTTTTTTTCCCCCCCCTTTGTCCTTTCTGAGTTACCTTTAGAACTTTGTTTATGTGCCAGGCTGCGGAGATTGTGCGGGTCATGTGACTGCCTGGCTCCACTTTATTGGTTGAATGCAGTCGCTAGTGGTAACGCTGGATTGGTTAGACAGTCATATGACAGATCACTATCTGGCAAAACAAGTATAAAGCATTATAAAAATAGTCACAAAAGAGGTTAATGAAACTCAAATCGGAGGTCACTGCTTTGTTGGTTGGACAGTCTGCAGTGGTCGTATTAGCTCATTATAAGCACATTTGGCTCATAGTCCACATAAACCAGATCTTTGTGTGATTGTTTTGTAATGAAGAAGACGGCTTGCGAATTGCAAGCGGTCGAGTTGAAACCGCAACCGCACTGCTTGACTTTGAAAGGGGAAAACATTGTTGGATTTTGTGGAAGGTCTGGAAGGTGAAGCACAAGCCCAGCAGGATTCTCTGGAAGATGGAGATGAAAAACGCGGCACGCCGGTGGTGGCTTTCTGCTTTGGATGTCAAAAATCGACGGCAGCGCGATCGGATTTACCTCTCGATCCCCCCGTCGAATCCTCCCTGCGGTCTGAGGTTTGGAGATGGCGGGGAGGGACACGTGCAGGTGAAATTCAGCCTTTTGCTCTCAAGAATATCAGGCCAGATTCATACCAGAGGCCGCTTTTAGAGAAGTTAAACATTGGGGGATCGATAGAAAGAAGCGAACAACTTATTGGTCTCCAACTTATCGTGGTGATGATTGATGGGGCGGATTGGGTGGGTCATCTTGGAATTGGGGTGGGGGCAATGGGTGATGGCATGTTGATGGATGGCGAGGGGGATCACATGCCCCACGAGGTGCTAGGCAGGGGGGGCAAGTGAAGATGGAAATGGTGATAAAGATGAATGGTGGGCTGGAGTCTGTGGTTTTGACTGTGTGCTGATTTTCACCCAACATTTGCAACGGGTGGTTGGTGGGCTGCTGTTATTACAACACGCACCAATGTACTCGTCATATAAATTTCTGGTTGCTATGGAGGATCCAATGGGAGAAAAATGTTGGGCATGAGGTTCCGTGCTTCACAAATATCACCAAAGAGTCAACCAAAATCTTTCATGATTAAAAGACTTGTGGTTATTAATGTCAATCTTGTAAGTTGCTGGTCTAAATACCCACTCTAAAAACAGTTAGGTCAAAAATTACACAAACTGGGTCAAACAAGGGACTAAGCCAACGTGTTGGGTTTTTCGATTGACCCCAAAATGTGCATCAAATGAATAAACCACAAAACAACCCAAAAAATGGGTTGCTTTGTGGGTTATTCATTTGATCCACATTTTGAAGTAAATTGAATAACCCAAAACGTTGGCTCAGTTCATTTTTGACCCAGTTCAATTGGGTTATTCCCAATTCCCCATTGGGTTATAATTGGTAATTAACAAAAAACTTGGGTCAAATTAAATTAATAACCCCCAAAGAAACACAATTTTTGGGGTTGTTTTGTGGGGGTATTAGTTTGACCCAAGTTTTTGGTTAATTGAATAACCCAATTGAACTGGCTCAAAAATGAACTGACCCAACTTTTTGATTTATTTAACCCCCAAAGTTGGGTAAATTTAAAAATAAATAAATAAATACATTTGAACCAACTTTTGGGGTTAAATAAATCTTTTTATTAAACTTTTGGGGTTAAATAATTCAGTCAGTCAATTCTTTTTTGACCCAGTTCATTTGGGTTATTCAAATCATCCAACAAGTTGGACCAGTTGAATACCCCACAAAACAACCCCCCCAAACATGGGTTGCGTTGTGGGTTATTAATTTGACAACTTTTTGGGTCGAATAACTCAGAAGTTGAGTTGGTCCATTCTTGACCCAGTTTGGCTTATTTTTGACCCAACTGTTTTGCGAGCGTGCCTTCCAGCAATTACTCCAGATGTGAAGACTGGGGAACGTCCATCGACTGCAAACGCGACGGGTTTCGCTCGGAAGAAGGAAGAGATGAACGAGAGCGTGAGGGGAAGCATGTCGGTGTCACTTGAGATGACTTTTCCCTCCTAATGAACTTAATGAGGAAAGACGATAAGGCCGCCTTTCATCTGGCCTGATTGTCCATTCAGAGGCCACGGCTGCAGTTTACCTACTGGAATGCTGCGGTTAGTGTTACCCAAAGTGTGTGTAAGCTGCGCATCACCTGATTGGCCGCAACCTATGGATCCTGCATAGCGATTGGTGATAGGGAATACAACCCCCAGAACTGACCCCACCCACCCACTGATTTCACATTTGTCTACTTTGCTTTCTTTACCCCTTTTTACGTCCGCATACAAAGACCACTTCCTGTTTGGATGTTTGCGTCGCTGTTGTGCGATTGTCCTCTTGTGTTTGCCCTCTTGCGTTTGTGTTTCACGCCATGTTCTCCGCTCGCAAGAAAACAAAGTCATTGGCACCGAGACGACACGTGGCAATCAAACAGGAATTGACCACTAAGCTTTGAATGTCACTGACTGTTGCAACTAAGATGTACTGGAAGAGTCACAGAAAGAAATTGAAATGGACATTCTTCAAAATGTTTTCCTCCATTTTTTTTTTTTTTTTGTGAGTTCTGTATACTAACCCAACCGTGGCTTTGTGCAACTGTCGTGTAGTCGCGGAAGGTGTCTTTTACGCCACTAGGCCCAGGCACGGTATCTGAATTCATTACTGTCTAATGTTGTGATTTAACTCTTTGACCGCCAGAAACGTTTAATAGCGATTAGTAAAATCCCGATGTATGCCGCCATAAACGTTAAATCACTTTTTTTTTTTTAAATCAATGGGCAATACAACGTCTAACTGCAGCGCTGCCTGGTCAATGGGTTGTGGAATCAGCTGCCGGTGTATGAAATTACAATGAAACATGACGTAATCTGATAAAATAGAACATTTTCCAGGATGACGTCAATGATCAAAACCTTTGTCATATTAAAGTTTTTTTTTTTTTTTTTTTATAACGTGGCAGTAAAAGAGTTAATGTCATATTATGGCAAACATAATGTGATTGGACATTAATGTTAACTGGGAAAAGATAGATGAGATTTGTGTTTGTATAAAACATTTCTAATTTCTAATCTATTTAAATATAATGAATCTGAAGTTAGGGATGTAATGATATGCAAACATCACATTGCGATATCACGATATGAAGGTCACGATACGATAATTATCACGATTTTGTGGGGAGGTTGGCGATACAGAAAAAGTCACAATATTGTGTAAAAAAAAAAAAAAAGCTCATACTAAAATAAACACAAAATTGTGCCTATGTATATTACAGCAATGAAAAATATAACTATTATGAATATATATATATATATATATATATATATATATATATATATATATATATATATATATATATATATATATATATATATATATATATATATATATAACATTATAAATTGAGGCACTTACTTGCTAATGCAAGCACACATTGAGTTCCCACACATATTGACTCGATTCACAAGCATTTTACGTTCCCCTTCATCTGACCATTAGCATGGATTTTAAACATAGAAGGGAAAAAACATGCTTTGTGAAAATTAAACTGCACTAAAAAGGTAACCACCAGAGGGTGCTAGAACTGCACAAATGGGAATCAACCGACTTTTTTTCTTTTTTTTTAACAGATGTGCTGCTCTTAATATTGTGACATGACGACGACGATATATTGTGGCAGTTTTAATATTGCAATATTACGATATTGCCGTTATCATTACATCCCAAATCTGAAGTTCACGTCTGAACTTTTCTTTGAGGGGAAATTGGCAATCCTCCAAGTCACCTTTTGTTGATTGTGACTGAATGGGGTGTGTGTGAGTGTGTGTTTCAAACACGATCCTTGCAGACGTTCTTGAGGTCCATTGAGCTCAGACTTGGCCACGTCGCCTCAGCGAGACGGTGCCAGGCGGATTTAAATGAAATTTGGTAAAGTGGCGGAGCGCGAGCCAAAATGAGAACCTCATCGTTTTGGCCGCTTGGCGGCTCGTTTGCGAGCTCCGATTCATCTTCGACTTTTTCCACATTTACGGGGGCAAAGCGTTGTCCTTCTTCCTCCCACCTCGAGAGCTGTCCCGTGTTTTGTGTCCAAAATAGCTTGGCGGCGAAAAGTTGCGCATCTTTGTGTGTCACTTGTCAATTTGTCAGCTTTCCGCGCGAGACGTACTGTACGTGTGACTAAAACAAGCCAGCTTGTCTCCTGTCGAGCGGGGTTGCACGGGGGTCTTTTTCCTTTCCAATGTCAAAGATTTTTTTTTTTTATGTTTGCTGTGAAATAGCGCAGAGGCTGCATGTGGTTGTGATTTAAGCGCACAAATATAGGTGAGTGGGGTGGGAGGCGGAGTCGTTGCAGACTCAAACATTATTTTTTTTCTTTGGAATAAAAAGGCGCCGAGGTTCAAATGAATCCGTTTACCAACAAGTGTGCGTTCAGCGTGTATTTTTAGACGCGCCATCCGTGTACATAATTTGTGTCTGGTCTACATCTGATATTTTCTTGTGTTTGCACACGTCTTGTCATTTCAACGCGTATCCTAATGTACATACATACAGTACACGTTTAGTTTTGTATGACCGTGTAAACACGAGAGAGGCGAACTTGAGACGAGGCCATATGCACTCACATAGCGTTTGTTTAATCACAATTTAGGTTTACACGAGGAGGCTAATCAAAAGCAGACGCGGCTGCCTGGAAAAGCCGAGGACGAGCGAGGGAAGATGAATTGGGAAGAAGAGAAGGGAAGAAATTGAGAAGCAGACGAGCGGAAAGAACACAACAGAAAATGTTTGATAAAATGTTGCGCAACAGACTAATGATCTGGCTAGCTCCGGGATGATTAAATATGACCTGGCAGATCCTGGATGCGCACTCATCTTTCAACACGGAAGACAATTTAATAAGAATTTAAGTAGGAAATGGTACAAGAGTGGACAGTTTTCCAGGAACATGAGGAGCACTGTGTCAGCAAGCGAAAAAAAAAAATAAATAAATCAGAAAATAGGACATGAAACAAAAGAGTAGTACAAATAAACTGAATAATTACAAACAAATTACAAACAAATATTTACCAAATTAAAAAAAAAGTAAGATAAGAGATAAATCATAGATTAATATAAATATACAAATATAAGACATCAAATCCACATTAAAAAAATGCTATAATTTCATCACTTAGGATTGTTTTATTTTGAAGCAAATAAGTACAATAATAGACAAACAGGAATACTTGCAATAAAACGTATGAAAACATGGACAATATCACTATCGATATATTGTTAGGCCAAAAATACCCCCTTTTTTTGGATTGTTTTTGTAACTAAACAAATCAATGTCTTTGGTTTTGGATTTCTTAGAAACCACCCCGGAAACCTGGGTCAAATTGAACTAAATCACGGGACGGTCCAATTTTTTTTTTTACCAAAAACTGGGTAATTTTTGGTCCAATAGGTTTAAGAGTAACTTTGTTCTCGCAAGATGAATTCTCGCTGCATTTGTGAGTTCACAAACTCTGGAGAATACATCTTGTATTGCTCCCGCAGATAATTGCATGTGGTTCGGACCAATCACAGAGCGACATTGTGTTTAGGGGCGAGACATGCAACTGTGACGAAAACCAGGAAGCCAGCGCCGACGCCGGAGCGAACAAACAAACCTAACATGGACAAACGGACGCTACACTTACTGTAATTCTGTTCTCACAAATTGACTCACCGTTTCCTTGTTGAACAGCGAGAGGCGCTTCGTGCTTTTCTAGCTGGTAAGATGTTCGTGCTTTTCCCCCCTTCGACAAGAACGATGAACGGACACAAACACATACGTCATATTGCACAAAACAACCTCCCCAAAATTAGCCATTTTGTGCAAAACGACCCAAAAATTTGGGCATTTTGCGTCAAACAGCGCCAACAAATGGGACATTTTGTACAAAATTAGCTAGAAAGTTTCGTCAAATTGACACAAGTGGGCAAATTGGTCCAGTTTTGACCTCAATTTGTTTTTTGTTTTTTTTAACCCAACTGTTTTTGGAGCAGATACACTTTTTTTTTTGTAAATTTTGTGTAATAACTACTATTTCTTCAACCATTCTTTCAAAGCCTTCTGTATGCTCTAGCATAAAAAAACAAAACAAAATAAAACACAAACAAACAAAAAAATTGTAAATACGTCTTTGGGACACTTAACATTTCAAATAGAACATATTTATACGTTTTTGGGAGCAAATGAGTTAATTATTGGGTTACTTCACTACATCAGTTCCTGTTTATGATGTATATAATAATAATAATAACAATAATAATAACAATAATAATATTGCATTTATATAACAAAATTATTTTAATTAACTGAAATATCAATATTTCAATTTTAGTAGCAATTTTATGGCAACTATCTGATGTCAGGAGTATCTATCATCCATCCATCCATCCATTTTCTGAACCACTTGTTCCTCACAAGGGTCGCGGGGGGTGCTGGAGCCTATTTCAGCTGGCTCTGGGCAGTAGGCTGGGTCACCCTGGACTAGTTGCCAGACAATCGCAGGGCACACAGATACGAACAACCATCCACACTCACAAGCACACCTAGAGACAATTAACCTGCCATGCATGTCTTTGGAATGTGGGAGGAGACCAGAGTACCCGGAGAAGACCCCCGCAGGCACGGGGAGAACATGCAAACTCCACCCAGGAAGGCCGCAGCCTGGACTTGAACCCGAGTCCTCAGAGCTGGGAGGCGGACGTGCTAACCAGTCAATCCACCGTGCCGCCGTATTTATTTCCGTACATCACTAATATGGAGTCAGAAATGCTTTCTCTTCTTCCGGTCACTGACTCACTACATTTCATTTGGAATCCTGCTAAATGCTTTCCAGCCGTTGTCAACATGAACAATGCAAATTTGAAAAGTACCTGAAATGTTCTTTCTTCTTCTTCTTCTTTTTCTTTCTGGAGCGGTGATCATTTCAAGGCATTTCTGACTCATTTCTACGCGGCGAGACATGTTGCACGAAAGTTTTTGCTTTGCCAAGACCAGCAGTAATAATGTAATGATGACATCGGAGGCTGTCAGACGTTGCACGGCCGTTCCTGGAAACTGTCTGCGTGTTTCCTTCAAAGCTTGTCTTTTAGCGAGTATAAATCGTCTCTTTTAAGCTTCGTGTGGCTGAAAAAGTGGACGCTGAAATTGTCGTGCGTCTTGTTGCTCACGTTACCGGCTGATGTATTGCCTGTTGCCTGTTTTAATTTGGCTTCAGTCGGTGAGATTTGTTTCCGGAGGTAGTCTGGCCATCATTCTGGCCGCAGGCGGCACAGTTGACAACCACCCCCGCTCAAGAGGACCCTTTGAATTGTGTGCGTTTGCACTCTCGCGTGTGTTTGTGCGTAAACGCGCAAATTGTCCGAATGTTGACGCGTGATTGATGCTGTTGAAGTCGAGTCGGACGTCAACAAATGAGGCCGATGTGTTACGATTCCGCAAACGGGAGTTAACACAAACATGGCGGCAGCGCCAATCAGCAATTCACATCCATCCATCACAAATGGATCGAAACAATAAAAAAAAAAAAAAAAAAAAAAAAAAAAAGAAATGTCTTTGCTGGGACTTTCCTGACAACATTTTTGCCTCATTATCTCAACATGTTTTGATTTTTGACACCCAATTTTGTTTGGCTTATTTTTGTTTCACAATTCAAAACGGTTCCCAGATGTCTTCATAACACATCTGGGGCAAGTTTGGTCAAAATACTTCATTCATCAAGAATTATAGCACACTTTACATCCTGTTTATAGCCGAGCTCAATTCATCGGGTTTGACACAACACAGTTATGAATTACAGGCAGAACGTTTGTTTATTTTGCCCTTTTAGTAATTGTTTAACTTTACAACAGAGAAAAATTGGCAAATATCTGATGAATTTATTGATTATTTTTTAAAGATTTTTTTTTTTTGTTATTTATTTTTATTTCATGTTGCAATGTGTTGTGCAAAAAGAGAGAAAAATAGCATCATGAACAAAATGGCCAATTTTTGCCAATTTTAACAGAGCTAGTATCAAATTGGCTGGCTGGTTAATTGGTCAATTAATTCTCAACTCAACTCAATTTTATTTATAATGTTGCTTGTATACAAAGGGCTGTACATGGAACAGAAATCGGTCAAGCAGAAAACAAAAACATTGCAAGTAAGTATACAAGTGAATAAAATTGACACCGATAAATTAATAACAAGAAGTAGGTAAGTGAGCGAATGAATAAAACTAAATAAAAAAAATAAAATAAAAAATAAAATAAATAAAATTAACAGCAAATTCATAACAGAAATGGAATTCTTCTTCCTCTTCTTCTTTTTCTTCTTCTTATTAAAAAAAAATGATGATAAACATTCACTGTTATACATAAAAAACAGGAGAAAATGAAGAAAACCCCCCCACCAATTTTGAATAAATAAATAAATAAATAAAACTTCAAATTCATAACACAAATGCAAACAACACCAACTATTCTTCAAAAAAATGCTGATAAACATTCACAATGTTATACGTAAAAAACACAAGGAAATGAGGAAAAAATCCACCACATTTGAATGAATGAATGAATGAAAGAATAAATAAATAAATGAATAAATAAATAAATACATAAATAAACATCAAATTCATAAAACAAACGCAAACATCAACAATTCTTAAAAAAAAAACGCTGATAAACATTCACTATGTTATACATACATAAAAAACATGAGGAAATGAGAAAAAAATCAACGAAATTTGAACGAGTGAATGAATGAATGAATGAGTCAATGAATAAATAGATAAATAGATAAAATAAACATCAAATTCATAAAACAAACGCAAAACACCAACAATTCTTCCTCTTCTTAAAAAAAAAAAAACCGCTGATAAATATTCACTCTTATACGTAAAATACATGAGGAAATGAAAAAGAAATCACCAAATTTGAGTGAATGAATGAATGAATGAATAACTAACTAAATAAATACATAATTAAATAAACATCAAATTCATTACACACACGCAAACAACACCAACGATTCTCAAAAAAAAGTTGATAAACATTCACTATGTTATACATTAAAAAAAACTAAGGAAATGAGAATAAAAAATCCACCAAATTTGAATGAATAAATGAATGAATGAATCGGAAAATGGCTCTACGACCTTTTGAAAAAGAGTCTGTGTACATTTTAGTCAAGCAAATTTCTGAGTCTTCCAATTACCAATTGAAGTCTGACTGGAGTCGTCCACGTGACTTCAGCCTCAAGGCTTCTTTTGTCCCCCCCCCAGTGTGGGGAGGATTGTTTGTCAACCTTTTTCCTGAAGGAAGCCATTTTCCCGCCCATCTCCCAAATATACACGCGGTGGAAACACCACAGATTGCCCTCAATTGCGCTCGGCGGACCAATCGGCGAAATCCCCCCGAGGATTGAAACGTCGTCCCGCGTGAATCCAAAAAGGCCGCAACGCTCTCAAGGTTAGAAGCCGTGACATCGAAAGATGCTCTGAAGCGAGCAAGCGAGAGTGGGGCCACATGAATGGTGCGAGAGAGCGGATCTAACCTCAAAATACAGAGCACCGCAAAACCACTTGAAAACCTGACGCGATGTATTTTTATACGCACGCTGGCAAACACACAGTGGGAGCGTTGGACTGCCCGACTTCGCCGACACATAAACACGCCGGTGCCCGCATTGCCGCAAACGCAACTTTGACTTTTTTATTTTTGAGGGGGGCGGGGTGGGAGGTGTTCTTTTACGCAACTTACGGGGCGACTCCACCTGCTCAACTTAGCAAAACACATTTGTTTAACAACATTAACCATTTTAAATCACTCCCAAGCCCCAAAAAAATAGCTCAATTCAACGTTTTGAGTATTTGCACCAAGCCCAAGAAAGACGTATACACACGTCATGGTGCCAGCCACATCATTTTGTTCAACCAAAGGTGGAGCGAGATAATTAAAGATGTTTAAAAAGTTGTCGGTTTTGTGTACGTTCTTCAAATCAGGCTCGTAAACACGAGGCTTCATACGCGCTGTTGGCCTGCAGTTTCGGCGGGTTGTGACTCACGGCAGCCCCGTCCGTCGTCTTGCACTCGAAAGGAGACGAACGCACAATAAAAGGACTGTTTGCTCTCGTCACGGTTGTGAACGTTTGTGTCAGAGTTGGGCTCGTCAGACCAGCCCACATTAGTTCACAACTTTTGAATGACGATAGACAATTTTACTCTTAATAGTGTATCAATCTGAAATAGATTGATACTCCCTCCAGTAACATTCATACAGAACATAATTAGTGAAAATGGGAAAGGACAAAAAGGGACCAATTGTCAAGTATCCATAATGTGAGGTCCAGCCCAGTGGGAATTTGCCAGGATATATATATATATATATATATATATATATATATATATATATATATATGTGTGTATATATGTATATATATGTGTGTATATATGTATATGTATATATATGTATATGTATATGTATATATATGTATATGTATATGTATATGTATATATATGTATATGTATATATATGTATATGTGTATATATATATGTATATGTATATATGTAATGTATATATGTATATGTAAATATATATATATATATATATATATATATATATATATGTATATATATATATATATGTATATATATATATATATATATATATATATATATATATGTATATGTATATGTATAGTGGTATAACAAACATTGTTCATATATTATTTATTTGATCCAATATTTGATTTATTTTATTGTTAAAACAAATATTACTAAAATATAAAATTGACATACATTAAATCTTTTGATTTATTTTATCAACTTAAATTGGTTTATTTTATTATTGAAAATACTTTTATATGCTCAACAATTTTACACATTTGTTTAAATTGGTAATTTTTTAAAATAATTTTTTATTGAAAATATTTTTTATGATAAACAGTTTTTCATTTATATTTGATTTGGAAAAGTGGTTCCAAAAAAAGGATGGATATTTTACATTTTCATTTTATGAAATAATTGGTTAGTTTTATTTAATGTAAAAAAATATGTAGGCATATGGATAAAATAAAATGTGTTTATGTTTTTAGATTTATTTTATTAAATTCATAAATGTATTTATTGGCGTAGTAAAATTTAATTGTACACGTAATTTAAAAAATGAAGCGACAACTTAACATTTTATTACTTTGCTTTCTGCCTGACTGTTTAAAAACAACAAATGCAGCTTTAAATACTCCAATGTGGAGGAAATCAAGAGCGACCGTGAAGAAAAAAAAAAAAAAAAGTTCGCTTTGTTAATATGTGTCAAGTTATCATTCCCGAATCAGCTCCCGTTTACAAGCCCGGCGTGTCACGCTTGTGCACTTTAAAAGCTTGCAGTCGGCGCTCCAGACCAGACAATCCACTCCAGTTTGTCGCTTTGCTGCACACATCCATTCGCTCGCCAGTAAAGTCAACGCCGTTATCCAAACACAATCGTGCGAAGGCCATCGCACCAGTAAATAAGCCGCAAATGGACATTTTCAATTGATGTGGTGCAGAAAATGGGCTGAAAGCTTCCAGTTTTCCAGCAACAAATCCCCATTAGCTTAGCTTGCTTTTTTCTCCTGCTAATTATCACATCTCCTGAGGGCTTGTTTATCTTCATCACTGCGACAAACATCATCATCATCATCATCATCATTGACAAGCTGAATGTGCAGAAAAAAACAAAAAAACAAAAAAAACGCCATCTGGGGCAGAGGGTGCTTGTTAGTCGGCTCGGGACCAATTAGCATGTTTGGAGACAAATCCTCATGAATAAAAAATAAAAAGAGTGGAATAAGAAGGGCCTAACTGATTAATTGCCTGGCTGATATTAGCTCTTTTTTTTCTTTGCACATATAACACATTACAACAACCCCCCCCACGATTAATTAATTAATCGTCATGGGAATTTTTTTTCTTCCAAATATTGGAATCTGCATCGGCCTCAACTTCATATTAATAAGACCTGCAGGGACAATTTGACTGACTTAGAGTAGTGCCTTGAGATACTGGGTACCTAACTTAGAAGTTTATCAAGATGTGAGCCGTCTTTTGACTGATTATTTTTTTCTTTTTTGCATTTGACTCGTGAGTGCAAGCCAACAAGAATCACCCATATGCTAATGCTAACACACAATTGGAAAAGCCATAGATGTGCCAAAGGAAGGCATATATTCTTTATCCTCTGCAAAGAATGATAAGTGTTGAGGACATCTTGTCCGTCTCCCGATACAACTGTACATCTAATAGTGCCCCCAAGTGACCTGGGTGTGCACACGAGAAGGAGTCGAGCAAAAAAGTCTGACAAAAAATGTTTTGAATTCTTTATATTCTTTGAATGCATTTTTATCTACAATCACTATTAGTCGCTATTTCTTTGGCTTTTTTTTTTTTTTTTTGCGACTTTAAGCTCTTGAGAACTATTCATAAGCTTGGTCTGGCTTAGTGTTAATTTAGTCAACAAAAACTAAACAAAAATAATTTTGTCAAAACACATTTTTCACCAGACTAAAACTAGAATAGACAAAACTAAAATGCTCGTTAATAAACAATAACTGGGACTAAATCAGTCTGCATTTTCGTCGGCTAATGAAGATGAGACGAAAATGTCCTTCACTTAATAAAAACTGGACTAAAATCTATGGACATTTTAGTTCATGAACAAAAACAAGACAAAAATTATATGATTTTGTCAAATAATATTGCTAATCTGTCACGTCTGTGACACTGTCATGTGACACACAGCACAAACACAAGGGACAGACAGGAGGTGATTCACGGTGAAAGGTTAAAAAAAAAGAGAAAAAAAAAAGAAGTAAATTATAGTCATAACTTAAAGGTACACTCAGTATTATACAGTGGCATCTAGTGGTGAAACAATAAATCATTCGAAAAAAAATAAAATTGTTTGTGTTAGTAGTATGTAAAAAGATATGTTGTATCGCATAAACGTACTTTTTTAAAATATAATGGTTAGTCTAGAATTCGCAAATTATCTTACATGTCCGAGCCGCGGCTTCTAGTGTCCGCCATGTTTCGCCGCCATCTTTCTGCTACGGGTGCCGTCAAACACAAATTTCAGCGCTCCATTTCTTAACGCGTTTTTGGAACGCACTTCCGGTTTGTATGGCGACCGCATGTCCACGAAGAAGAAGAGTTTCCGGTCCCCGAAGAGAGCATTATCAAGCATCACACTTACTTTGGGAATTTATTTTATTTCAGCGCGACAAAACAAGAGTTTATATTGTAGCCGCATTTGCCAGATGGAGAGAAATGAGGAACAGACTAGGTTTGGGACGTGCCGGTGCCTTCGACTGCTTTCTACTTGACCGGTAAGTAAGAGTACATTTGTGTTTACGTTTTGAGAGCGAGAGAAAAAGTATACACTGTACTAATTAATACGATGTTCGTACCTTTGTTTTACGATCACTGTAGCTGTTGATTAGCAACTCCGCACCACTCGAACGATTTCGTTATGTAGCTACTTGCTTTGAAAAAAAAAAAGATTCCCGCTGGCACGTTATATTTAGAGTAAATGCGCAAGTTATTGTGTAATGTAATGTAACTGTGATTTCGGAGGTATATTTGCCCATAACTTCAATTGAGAATCTAAAGCATACTGTATTAGTGGAGGAGTTGAAAATTATTTTCGTTGTGGTTGGTGAAAATAGGGTTCTCGAAATTAATTTTCGGCAGGGAATAACTTTCTGGACTTAAATGCTGGCTGTACCGTAAGCACTGCTAGAGTCTGAACTCTCTCACTCAAGTGTGTACTGGTCCATTGTGTAATTGGGTGCACAAGAATTTACAGGCTGCCACGTTTTCCACGGAAATTCGACAAGCAAGCAGCCTTTGCATATTCTATGCAGTATGCAGTCAAGTTACTTTTATCTAGCTAATACAATGTTTTGGGCCCAAAAACTAAAGATCTTACCTCTATTTTGGGGGCTTTGTTGGAAAGTTGGTGACATATAGTAGTATCATCAATTATTCTATTTTATTTTATAATTGTGTTTTTGTTTGTGTCACACTAGATCAACAGCCAAACTTGAGGGGTTCCAGAACCATATTCTGATGTATACAAGCATTCATGCACCGTTTAAATACATCACCGACCTGCAAGAAAAAAAAATATCAAGGGGAGAGTCAGCAGCCATATTGGAATGCCCCGAATGAGGACACTTGAATGGAGGACCCCAGAAGGCTTCGGTGTTGTACCACCAGTATCTCCACCTACCATATCTGAGCTGCAACAAACTGAAGTCAGCCGACGTCTTGGTATGTCATTTACATATGGACGGCATTGCACACTACATGAACTTTTTGTGTGAAGCAATACGGAATGGTCACATGTACAAGCACCACTTGTTTTACACAGGACCTGCTGACCAGGTGTCTGAAGCCATGGAGTGACTCCTCCCTCACTTTCCACAGCAGCCAAATTGGAATGTCCCAAATGAGGACACTTGAATGCAGGACCCCAGAAGGCTTCGGTGTTGTACCACCAGTATCTCCACCTACCATATCTGAGCTGCAACAAACTGAAGTCAGCCGACGTCTTGGTATGTCATTTACATATGGACGGCATTGCACACTACATTAACTTTTTGTGTGAAGCAATACGGAATGGTCACATGTACAAACACCACTTGTTTTACACAGGACCTGCTGACCAGGTGTCTGAAGCCATGGAGTGACTCCTCCCTCACTTTCCTCAGCAAGCCTTTGAAGAATATGATATCATCGTTGGTGGGAACATGCCCTCACTCCATAACATGTACTTGTGCAGTCAAGGAGCATGTCAAACTTAATAAAACCAGCAAACATGGAAGTGACTTCATTTTTACTGCAGTCTGTTCACACAATCAATGGACAAGCCTTCCTTGATTTTGCCCCAATAACATCATAGAGTAGGCGAAAAGTAGTGTTACAGATCATACTATGTGTTTGGGAGAGTTTGAGGAATGTTGCAATGTTAATGGGGGACAATGTCAGCACACACACACACACAAAAAAAAAAAACCCATCATGGTATTGAGTTAATCAGATATTTTAGCTGTGTACAACACATACCTGCTCTGTAACACTACCTTTGGCCCAAACCTGTATGTCTATTTTCCATATTTTGAAATGCACAGCGTATTGGTAAATTTCTGGATCAACTGCAATTCATGTCGCTCATTATATTATAACAGCATTTTTTTTTTTTTTTTTAGTTAATATGTTCATTTCATGTAGACTTTTATTTTACTTTATTTTATTTATTCATTTTCATGTACTGTACCTTACATTCATTGGCCAATGAAGAATTGCTTGTCATTGCAAGCATTTATAATAATTCTCCAGGCTTTTGATGTTTTACATTTCTAGTCATGTAAAATAGTGTTAGGTTAGGTGTCGAATGAACACTGCATGTTGACGCCAAAGGAAATAGTATTTTTTAGTTATTCAAAATGTACAAATTAACACACAACAACAATATACAAGTTATACAAACTACAGCAAGTGTCAGACATGGACTAATTATATGCCAGGTAAAAAACCTTTGTATTGTCCTCGAGGATCTGGGAAAGTGTCACTTATTTGCCACAAGTCACCAAGGTGCTGCAGTCTGGGATCCAGGTACAGGAAATCATGGTGGTGCTGATGTGGGATCCAGGTACAGGAAATCATGGTGGTGCTGATGTGCCAGCAATGTGTCAAAAAGTATTTCTTGGTGTCAGTCTATCAGCTGGACTTGGATATCTTCATGTTCCTCCATGGTCATTTCCTGTACGAGTCTCTGCAAGAAGGTAACAATTGTATGTCAGATGAGGTACCAAACAATGAACTGAAAGTCACTGAGCCAATGAAGTACATTATTATATGAGCAAGACTATTTGTGAAAGCCATGTAAATTCCTGCACATCGAAGTACAAGGAAGCTGTTGTATCAAAACTAATTAAGTTGCTTAGTGATATTTATTAGGTAAAATTGTTCAACATGGTGACAAATCGATATCTGAGTAAAGGGTTTCAAATGTTTTTGTAAGCAGCACTTTTCTGAGTGGTTAGTAGCAACAAGACACGGGGGGAATTACGAGTCTGAGTTGCAGATGTGTCGTTCAGTTAACACCATTATTTTTGCACGATATACTAAACATATCAGCAAACGATGTAATCGAAATACCACATATTCCAAGCAAAGGTATGTTTTGAGCCATTCACATGCATGCTCGAATGGAATTATTTTTCCATGATGACATAATTGTACGTTACGAGACACCGCGTTCACTTCCGCGTTCTCTTCCTCGTCGTCTCTCTCGCCCCCTCCTCGCCCTCTTTGAGATGGTCCACATGTCTATAAAACATAACATAACTGTGTGTTCTCTGTTGCATGGTTTAGTTGCACTAACAAATATGAACATAGATAGCCATTATCATTAGCTGACGTACAGTATTTCCAAACAATGCCGACAAAAATATTAATTCTGAAATTAAATGACTAAATCACAATTATTAGGGATCTGTACAGTATGTCTAACAAATGCAATTCACTTACGTCATCACTCGAGGGAATACCAGAAGTTGTTTGCGTTCTGTTCCGGTGAAATTGGTGGTAGGCTGTTGAAGTAGGGTCTCTCTGGGACGCCGTAGTTCGTGTGCTTAAAATCATTGCATTATCTTGTTTGACCGATAGATGGCGGTCGTGAGCTACACACTGGGGCTTTAACATAAATCCAATGGCTATAACGTTCCAACAATAATGTTAATCCGACCACTAACGCTAACTAATGCTTGCTAACTTACTAGCTTGTAGCATGGCGCCATAGTAGCCACTGTAATTGTGTGTCAAGTTGTTTTTCATCAAAAAAGATGAGAAAATTTAATGCGAAATAGTTTTTGATCTGAAAAGGTTCAATATAATCTGCTGACAAAAAAAGTATACGGGGGTAAAATCGTTATCCTGACTAAAACTAGACTAAAATGTTGACAGTTTTTGTTGACTAAAAGTAGATGAATAAAATAATGTTTTTTTTTTTGGACTATATTAAAGACTAAAATGCAAGATTTATAGTGGTAGATTTCAAATGGGATGAGCTTGACTAACTGTAATAAAAACTAACAAGTGTGACTGGAATTTGGACTAAAACTGAGAATACATTTAAAAATCGCAGACAAAATGAACGCTAGTCTGGCTTTTGTGAGGCAAAGACAAACGTTGGGGAGTGGGTGGGCAAGTCCATCCTGCCAGCAGACAACACGCGCGCTCTTTACAAGGTGCGCGGCGGCTGCGGAGGGCGCGTTGGCAGATGAGAGCATGGCGACGTCTCACTCACAAAAACGCAGGCATGCAAACGCTTGCGACACACCTCGGTGACAAGGCGCCGGTTGACGGTCATGTCGTTGTGTTAGTGCGTCTCGGTGTGTGCTAAAATCAACGTGGCATCGTTTGCGTTTCTTCTATATTTTGCCGCCATTGACTCGTGTCTCACGCACATAACTGCTAAAAACCATTGCAAGTCTCAGGTGGTCTTAATTAGAGCAGATGAGGGAATGCGCAATGGCGACGAGCGGACTCGTATCGTCAGGAATGTGCGGCGCACGTGCTGCTTTTGCTATTTACGAGCGATGAGAAGGCGTGCAAGAATTTGTGTGTGTGTAATAATCACTTACAGTAAGCAATTATATGTATTTTTATTGTTGAATGAGTTTGGTGAGACGTGTTTGTATCGTTTGTCTTTTCATGTGTTAGTTGTGGGCTATCGCGCCACCTGTTGCTGTGGCATGTCTTTGACTGGCTGCAAATGTGTCCTGACGTGAATTCTTTTTTTTTTTTTTTGGAACGTTAGAGATTGAATCAAGATTTTCATCTATTGATTTATTGTATGTGGGCGGCATGGTGGGTGAGTGGTTAGCATGTCCGCCTCCCAGTGGTGAGGACACAAGATCGAGTCCAGGCTTCGGCCTTCCTTGATGGAGTTTTCATGTTCTCCCTGTGGCCGCGTGGGTCTTCTCCGGGTACTCCGGTCTCCCACATTCCAAAGACATGCTTGGCAGGTTAATTGGGCGCTCCAAATTGTCCCTAGGTGTGATTGTGAGTGTGGATGGTTGTTCGTCTCTGTGTGCCCTGCGATTGGCTGGCAACCAGTCCAGGGTGTCCCCCGCCTACTGCCTGAAGCCAGCTGGGATAGGCTCTGGCATCCCCGCAACCCTAGTGAGGAAAGGTGGTGAAAAAAATGGATGGATGGATTTATTGTACGTGATCCAATCTGCATTAGTGACACTGTGAATTAGATATAATGTGACAAAGGCTTTGATCATTCATATCATCCTTGAAAACATTCTATTTCATCAGATTTCATCAGATTGTCATGTTTCGGTGTAATTTCATACACCGGCATTCCATTGAAAAGAGATACAATGCTGCCATCTGCTGACCATAGTTAGTGGGTGTTTTTGATTCCACAACCCATTGACCAGGCAGCGCTGCACTTAGACGTTACATTGGGCATTGATTAAAAAAACAAAAAACAAAACGTAGTGGACGTCATTTCACGTTTATAGTGGCATACTTCGTGACTTTACTAATCATTATTAAACGTTTTTGGCAGTCAAAGAGTTAAATTGGTTCAACAATTCCCTTTTTAGAGTGTGTGTGTAATCTGACAATGTGTTGAGTGTGTGAGAAGGCAATAAAGTTAAGGATGGCAAACGCCGCCGCATTCTTAACCTGCTCTGATTTTAATTAACACTGTCTCGTTAAGACACACACACACACACACATGCTTGCTTATTCCTGGCCCAATATGGAGCGAGCGCACGCTTATATGGATTAGATTAGAAATGACGGGAATGATCCTTTCAACACACATACAGGGCGTCATCAGTTCATGACGGGATTCCTGAAAGTTTTCATGACGGGAACGGGTGAAAAAGGAAAAAGGTCTCAGATAGTCTCGTCCATTGTCCTCGCTGTGTTCCACGTGGGGGAAAACTTTAGCGCGTTTTTGTCCCGCAGCCTGCGGGAGGTCACAATCCTCTCACTTGTCTCCTCTGCAAATTTTTGGGATGACTCGAGTTCCCGTCTTGACATAACGAGCTGGATACGTGTGGGCCTTTGTCTACTCCGCATTCTTTCTTCGTGTTTGGATGCGCAAACGGGGACTTTTTAAGGTCTCAGCGTGAGCTCTCGGAATGACACGAGAGCTGAGAGCAGACCCACAATCATGTCGCCGGGTTTGCTTTGAAGAAACTTGGAGAGAAGGTTCACATGGCAATTTATTTTTTTTGGTTTGTGGATAGAACACAGGTTGCAGCTTCATTTGGATTATTCCATTTTAAATTATAATCATAATGCTGTGAGTGTTTCTTTTCAAAATCAAAACATTTTGTCTTTATAGATTCAAATCTTGGTGGTGTACCAAATTGTTATCAGATTTGTGATAGAAAAGCTAATTTGGCACTTGACCAATTTGGAATGTCATAGTTTAACTCTTTTGCTCCCCAAAACGTATAAATACGTTCTATTTTTGCTCCCAAAGATGCATTTATATGTTTTTTTGTTTTTTTGTTTTTATGCTATAGTATACAGAAGGCTTTGATGCAGCCTCTGAACTGCAGAGAATGCATGAAGCAATGGTAGTTATTCCAAAAATGGCCAGCAGGTGGCAGCAGAGTATAAGAGAACAACCAGGGCCATGTTGCAAAAGGCTCTTAACACCACAGTTTTAAACAGATTTGTGAATAACGATGAAACTTAAGCTATATTCTATCGCTAACTGCAGCAAAACGTAACAGAAATATACTTTTTTTTTTCCTGATGAAAGAAGGGACTGTAATCTTTCTTTTAGGTACCATGTTTTTATAGCAATAGAACACAATACTCTGTGAGCCTTGCAAAATTTGCCAAAATCAAAGGGTTTGCTTCAGTGAAAATGTCTAGGAGTGAATGAGTTTTAATTTGAAAAGGTTTTATTCTAATTTTGAGGAATTTTAGGCTTTTGTTTTGGTGAAATCATATGAAGGAAATGAGCCCAAATTGTTGGTCTAATTTTTATTTATTTATTTTTTTGCCTATGCCATCTAATCATCAATGTCAACATTTAATTTTGATGATTTGTCATGAAGAAGAGGTGTAAAACTCCCATTTATTGCTTTATTTTAGCTGATATTTGTACACAGTCTTTACTACAACGTTTCCAGGAATAACTTTCTTCAAATGACTTTCTCAAAAAAAAGAAAAAAGAAAAAGAAAAAAGGTTTTATGTACTCTAGGGCTTTTTTAAATAGCCTATAATTTTTCTGTATGTGGCCCTTGGAGAATAATGTATCAACACCCCTGGTTTAACGCTTAGAAGGTATTTTGTCTATGTGATTACGTCATTCTTTTTTCATGAACAATTAATACCTCTAAAGCTAACTTGCTGTCAACTGAAGATGACATCACCTATACTGATGAAATAGGTAACAACCAATCACAGCTCAGTTTGCTGAGTAAACCTAGAAAACAGGTAAACCGTGATTGGCCGTTACCCATTTCACCAACACAGGTGATGTCATCTTCAGGTATTAATTGTTCATGAAAAATAATGAAGTTATCACATTAATTATAGACAAGGTATTATGTTCGTACTTTTGAAAGTGGCTCAGTGAGTCAAGTATTCCTTTCAGGCTAATGCCAATAGACCGGTTTGTTTAAAATAAATAAATAAATGAATAAATAAAAATCTAAAAAAATATATATATAATAGTTTGACCATTGGTGGCCTTGGCATGGTATAATCAGTAAATCAGGATGTGTTTGTTTTAATTCAGCACTTAATGGCTCACTTTGGGATGTGTCTTAATGGATAATAATAAAACAAAATAATGTCTTGCTTCCTTCCCAGTAATCCTCCTTAAGTGTTTCCTCGTCTTTGTACTACCTTAAATCACATGCACGGCACATCGGCACTCTATTAATCACTCGTTTAATTCCTGAGGAAGACCTAAGTAATCGTAGCGGCTTGTTGCCGCTGCCGTCTCACCCGCCCGGTAAAGACCCCCGCTCGGAGCGTTACGGAACAGGAAGAAAAAAAGAAAAGAAAAAGTCCTTTGAGATGAAAGAGTGCTCGCAGGAGGCGCTTTAATGAAATGTGCTGAGTGAAAGCTGAACCAGGAGGAAAAAGGTCTTAATACCTGCAAACATGCACACGCAAGCGGGACAGACCCCTTTTAATTTAGATATGTATCACACGCGCGCACACGCACGCACACATTTTGGTGCGGCGCATTGGACTCGAATGGGTCAATGAACAGCAGCAATGCAGACAAGTATAGGCTTCCTCTTCTTGTGTGTGTATGTGTGCATTTTTGTGTCTGTTTCTTTGTGTCTATGTATGTTCTGTATGTGAGTTTGTGTTTATGCATTTCTCCCAATGCATGCGTATTGTTTGTTTATGACTGTGTGTGTTTTTGTATGTGTTTCTATCTGTGTGTTTTAGTGTGTGGTTATGTGTGTATGAGTGGGTCTTATTTGCGTATACAGTGTTCCCTCGCTATAATGCGGTTCACTTTTCATGGCCTCGCTGTATTGCGGAATTTTTTTTTCATGCAATTTTGCAGGCATTATTTCTACGGTACGTTATAAAGTTTATGAAGGTTTGAACATTGAGAACGCTTAAACAAGAAAGAAATGTGAGAAAATGTAAATGCCTCAATAAGAAAGGTGTATAAACTATGTGGTGATGGGTTTTAGAGACTTAAAACATTTATAATATAAAACAGAGCTAACTATTTCGCGGATTTCATTTATTGCGGGTATTTTTTCTATGTGAGTGTGTCTATGTAAGTCAGTGCTTCTCAAATAGGTGGGCGGGGCCTCATTGGCAGGGGTGTGGTGTGATGCCAGTGCATAAGACATATGTAATATTTCAAAAAAATAGATTTTTGTTTTTTTTTGCCTAATTGTGTAGCTGCACATCCACCACAGTAGGTGGCAGTGGTGCTCAAATTTTTGTATGTATGCATGCATGTATTTATTTATTTATAAATGTTGATCTATGATTTCAGAGGGAGGGACGTGGGAATGATGGAGGGAGAAACGGGGAGGGAGAGAGGCAGAGGGAGGGAGAAGGAGGGAGGATGATAGAGAGTGAGAGAGAGATTTGGAGGCAATGATGGTGGGAGGGAGGCTGGAAGTGATGGAGGGAGGAAGAGGGGGAGGACGGAGAGACAGACAGAGGGAGGGAGAAGGAGGGAGGGATGAGAGAGAGAGAGAGAGAGAGAGGGCGAGAGAGAGAGAGAGACTGTTAACAGCCATCGTTCCGATATTAAACGATAACATGAGTCATAATGAAAAATCAACTTTTGGGTAATCAAACCAAATGTTTTGTAGTCAGTTGCCATGGTTACTTGTTTTAACATTCTGCTCCTTTTCTCTGGACGGCACAGTGTTCTAGCGGTTCGCACTCCAGCCTCACAGTCAAAAGGGATTCCGGGTTCAAATCTTGATTCAGACCAAACGTCCGAAAATGTCACAATATGCTTCCAAAGCAATTGGTGTTAAGGAAGTATGTTAACATGATGAATCTTGAATAAGAGTGTCATGATGAAAGTTTTCCACAGTGACGGTAGTTCAATGTCACTGCAACGCCCTTCACACTCTTCTCCAATTCTTGCGGCTGACGTCATGACAATTGGTTAGCGTGGGGGGGTCAAAGGTCAAGTGCAGGCAGCAGATGCCAGAGTGGTAGCAGCGTATGACTCTTTTTGCTAAGTGCTGCTGGCATGTCACACGCATGTGGCGTGATGGGTCAAGGCCGAGCTGAGTGCTCCTGCAGACGGGTTGACTTGTTTATCTTTGACACGCGCGCAGTTGCGTGCGTGTGAGAATGTGTGCATGTTTTTTAGGCTGACATGAGGCTCTTTTGTTGGATATTTGAAAGTATTTTTTTTTTCCAAAATCTTTTTTCTAAATGTTTTAGCGGTTTCCTGTGAATGGGCAGTTTATATGGCAAAGCGCACAGCTGCCAAATGCTACTCAAATCACAGAACACTAACATATACGGATGCGAACATAGCAAAATTGGGGTCTTCGTCAGGGTTGGTAAAAGGTAGCAAAATTTTGCAAATTGGTGAAAATAAATTTTGAACATGTCAAAAACAATTTTCAGCCCTACATTATTTCTCTGTGTTGTATTGCCGTATTTTTTATTGTATAATAATTTATTATGCAATTAAAAAAAATGGCAAAATGTGTTTTATTAAACTGTTGCATGAAAATCACTCTGATTAAACTGCAAAAAGTTCCTTCTAAAAAGGTGTAAATTGCTCCTCAAATAGTCATTGATTAGCGAAATAATCTTGAAAGATAAGTTAATTTGGGCCTCGGAAGCAGTACATTTTATTCATTTCTGCGTTGAAATATAAAAATGATTAAAGGGATACTTGACTCATTGCACCATTTTCAGCAGGAAAAAGTTCATATTTTGTCTATAATTCATGTGTTAAGTTCATTATTTTTAATTTACAATGAGTACCTTTAAAAAGCAATTTTTCTACTTGCTGCCGACTGATGATGACATCACCTGTGCTGACCAATCATGGCTCACTTTGCCGAACAAGCCCACAAAACAGGTGAGCCATGATTGGCCGTTACCTACTTTCTCAGCACAGGTGATGTCATCATCAGTTGACAGCAAGTAGGAAAATAACTTTTTAAAAGTATTAATTGTACATGAGAAATAATGAAGTTATTAAATTCATTCTGGACAAAATATGAACTTTTCACTGCTGGAAATTGTTCAATGAGTCAAGTATCCCTTTAATCTTTCATGATAGTTTGGAGTCCTCCACTGCCCTTCTCATGAAATGGACTATTCCATCTTCCATCAACTATGTTTACATGCAATCAATATTCGGGTGTACATTTCCGTTACAATTTTTGAAAACCAGCATATTTCGGTTTTTGTACATTTGCATGGCCTTTCAACACCCGAAAAATTGCCATATTTGGTTTTTAACACGTTTTACTGTCGGCGTGTAAATGTACTCAGTGTGTATGTAAAGACTTGATGAATTACAGTAAAATTGCTGTTTGGGTCAATTTTTTTCCTGCGCGTTTTTCAATCCGCCTCGTGTCCTTCTATTGGCCGTGGCTGGTCATGGCACGCCAATATCGTCATTTAATATTGTCAATCATCGGTGGCGCATTTGCGCACGTGTGTTGGAGGAGGCCTCCCTTCCTGTTGGTTTCCTCTCCCCCCAGATCAACTTGTCATTCCTTTTACGGCACTTTGCCGCACATAAGCACTTTTCACGGTGGCTGACCCGTGCATTAACAGCCCGGCGGGAAACCTCTCAACGGGGACCTGTCTGCTAAGATCATCCCGGCCACTATTAGCGAGGACGCAGGCGGCGTATTGAGCAGCAAAGCAGATGCGGGCTCGACGGCTAATCGGGGGTCAAGATGGGATTTGAAGCGTTTCACCATATGAAGTGTGTTTTCTTTTCAATCAAGGAAAACAGGCGATTATGGCGCAAGGACGGCACTCTCGCGGGATCACAAATTTTTGGAAAGAAGCAATTCGACGGTGTGGGCAGTGTTATCTGCAAAGTAGCCACTGTGCTTCACCATCTCCACATTTTATTAATGGAATTAATTTGTTCATTTAAAATTCTTGACAGGATAATACCGATTTGAATGTTTCAAAAAACATGTTTATGAATGTACTAAAAAATAACTAAATCAAGAAGAGATTTGTGAAAAGTTTTAAATTAGATGTCACTTTGGAGATGAATATTTTCGCGATAATTCACTCAGAAAAGAAGACATTATGTTGCCAAATTGGGACGCCAGTTAGCACCGGTTCATGCATCACCGCCAACACAATAAAATTCAAACTTTAAAAAATAAGCATAAATCTTGGCAAATTCAGCCACAAATAAAAGGTCTGAAATGAACTTGTTTTATTCACACTCGATAAACGGTTCACCAGGCACATTTTCTTTCAATCACAAGTTTCAAGTGGAGTTCTTTTCAGCTGAAATGTTGACATTTTTAGGCAACACGCAGATGACACTTGGTCATTACTACTTCGACAAGTAGTTTGTCCAAAAAGTTAACTTTAGTAAATGTTACAGAGTAGATGGAATGTGTTACTGCCAACCACAAATCCTACTCAAAACAAGTCCAAACTTTCTACCCTATTCGCAAGGTGAACTTCACTAAAATAAAGTAATCCAATGTCCTTAAAACAATGGCAGCCTATGGAGACTCTCAAACATGCTGCACATTTTTTATCTGCTTGTTTTGAACTCCATTTTCTATGCTCAATTTTTTATCCCTGAGGGGGTGGACATTTGAGAAAGGCTGCATGAATATAAATCAAGTATACCAATTGTAAATTTTGAACTGATTTTCAAAATTTGAGTGATCTATGAAGAGGAAAAGCTAGGCTAACTGCTAGCTTATGTGCTAACTCTTCGCCTCTATTTTGGGGTCAGCCTGGGTTTTGTCCAAAAAAGGTTTTGTGTTGTTTTATTGTTTTGTGTTTTTGTCTTTAGAGACTTTCTAAAATGTAGTCTTTGCTGATGTCTCCAATTAGGCTTGATTTTCAAATGCGTTGTTACGATCTGCAGTGTGGCACCGTACCACAGGGTGGCGCCTCCATGTTTTTGTTGTCCCTATGCAGCACTTTTTTGTATGGCCATCAATGTATTTGATGCAGTGGATGCGTACGCGTAATCATGATGCGTGGTAGCGCCCAGTAGTGTTAATTTCGTCAACAAAAACTAAACAAAAATAATTTCGTCAAACACATTTTTCACCGGACTAAAACTAGACTAGACGAGACTAAAACACTCATTAATGCTTTGACCGCCAAAAACGTTTAATAACGTTTAGTAAAATCATGTGTGCCGCCATAAACGTTAATTATTATTTTTTTTTCAAATCAATGTGCAACGTCTAATGGAGCGCTGCCTGGTCAATGGGTTGTGGAATCTAAGACACCCACTAACTATGGCCAGCAGATGGCAGCATTGTATCTTTTCAGTGGGCTTCCGGTGTATCAAATTACAATGAGACATGATGGAATCTGATGAAATCGAACATTTTCAAGGATGATATGAATGATCAAAGCCTTTGTCACATTAAAACTATATCACAGAGCGTCCCTAAAAAAAAAAAATAGTGTCGAAATCACATCTTTAAAAAAAAAAAAAAAAAACACAAAAAGCTTGTTTTCTCTTTATCTTTTCAATTTTCACTCAATGTCACTCAAATGACCTATTTTGAAATGGTGATTACTAAAGAATGGAATAAGGTAGAAAATTACTTTTTTCTTTTTCTAATGCAAGAGTGGAATGCGATAATTCATGTGGTACCCATGCTGTGTATGTAGCAAAAGCACACAATATTCTGTTTGCCTTGAAAGATGAGTTAAAATGCTCGAAATCGGTTGGCACTTTTTACTTTTTTTTTTTTTTTTTTTTTTCGATCATGTGTGGCAGTAAAAGAGTTAATAAACAATAACTGGGACTAAGTCAGTATGCATTTTCGGCGACAAATGAAGACGAGATGAAAATGCACTTCACTTCACTCCAAAAACTGGAGTAAAGTCTATGGACATTTTAGTTCATGAACAAAAACGAGACGAAAATTATATGATTTTGTAAAATCATGTCTCTGCTAATCTGTCATGTGACACACGGTGACATACCCACTTTCAAATCTGCAGCTAGCAAGTGCAACATGCCCAAACCCATGAGACTGACAGGAGGTGGATTCACGGTGAAGGTTTAAAAAAAGGAAAAAAGAAAAAAAAGTCAATTATAGTTATAATTTACTATTAATCCAACAGTTATAACATTCCAACAATAATGTGACCATTAGCATTAGTTAGCGACCGCTAACTATACGCCCTACACGGTGTGTAGGGGTCTTGTTTACACGTGGTTGCTTGGCAACTATCAAACAACATAACCATGTTGCGTCATTGCCCTTCACGGTCAGAGACTTTTGGGCAAAAAAAAAACCCCTCCAAAAAACCTGATGAAAAACATCAAGTGTATTACGTACGTTGGCGTTGCCTCATGAATAGTTATGCCCTTTTCGTTGCCCCTCTTCCATTGTGACCGCAATTACATCATTGCTTTGTTTAGTTCCGTTTAGCCCAATTGCCACCGGTGTGTTTCGCAATATGAAACAAATAAAAAGGGCTAATGGCTAACACATGAAACTGGATCCGATTTAAGGATGTTTAATAAGACAATATGGGCGCACTTAAGAGTCGCATCCAGTGCCAGATTGTGGAGACAAACGGAGCCGGAGCAAAAAGTCAGAGACTTGACCCTTTTTTTTTGTCCAAGTCTCTTTTGTAATATGACCATAAAAGTTTGTGTGTTGCGGCTGATGCTTGGGGGGGTCCGGCTTTCAATTTAAAGTCACCCGTGGTGACGAAGCCGTCAATTCGAGTCTCTTTTCCGCTAATGGACTCTCTTGTGGCGACAATGTTACACCCGAGTAACATTCTTATGGCTTTGCTCAAATGCATATCGACAAGCGTGTGGTGTGCGTGTGTGTGTGAGGTATTGTTGTTGACGACTTGGAACGAGACGAGGACATAACAAAAGTAATGACACGGCTTGTGTGTGTGCGCACATCTGTGTGTATGTGTGTTTTTGTGGCATGCTCACCATCGGGTCACATATTTCTCGCTCTCTTTAATCATAGTTTTCCTTTAGCTGTAAATAGGCCCGTCGAGATAGACGCACACACACGCATACTGTACATATATTTTGGCATGTTCTGCTGGCTTTATGTCACATTTCTCAACCGCCCGCGCTCGTGTGATGTGAGGGTAATGGAAATGTACGGACGCACACACACACATACACAAAAGGAAAGCCGCTGGGTGGTTTAGTTTGCCCCTTCGCTAACCCGTGATCAGAACAAGACACATTCTCACAAAACCAAACCGCGCTGCGAGTACAGCGAGGAGCCCATCGCCCACAGCTTCCTCTTCGCTTTGGATGCTGCGTTTCAGCACACCCAACAGCGACTTGGACCTTGAAGGACTCAAAAGAGAAATTATTTGACTCTCAAGGTTTTGCAGATTCACGTTCTAAGCAAGGAAAGTATGTGATAGTAGTAGTGGGTGATGGTTAGTCGTCAGGACGACTAGTGTTGTTCCGATACCGTTTTTTGGCTCCCGATACCGATACCGATACCCAGCTTTGCAGCATCGGCCGATACCGATACCATACCGATGCTTAAGATTTTTTTTTTCCTCAACATTAAAAAGCTGTCCTGCCATTGGTTCAGAGCATTCAAGGGCCAATAGGATATCTTAGATCGGCATGCAGTGAACATGTCACATATCAGTGAATGTTGTGCACCAGCAAGACACAAGATGCTGCATCCAAAATCCTATATTAGCGTTGGAATTAATGGTATCGGCATGTTACTTGTGAGTAGTCACCGATACCGATACCACTGTTTTAATGCAGTATCGGTATCGGAACAACACTAATGACGACCAGTGTTTCCCAACCTTTACTGAGCCAAAATCATTCTCATGGCACACTAGTAAATAGGGCTGCACAATTTAAAAAAAATAAAATAAAAAAATAATTGCAATTTTTCAGACCAATATTGCGATTGGTATTCGACTTGCGATTTTTTTTTGTATTTTACACATTAAAATGCATGAAAACACTACAATTGTGAGTCAGTTTAGTTTCAGACAAGTAATTTCTGGTGAATGTGCTAAGGGGGAGCTTTGACCTACATTATGCTTTTAAAGCAAATAATTTGCCAATAAAAACATTGTGGCTCAGGCTATGATGAGATTATAATATAGGCTACTATAATATACAGTATACAGATAGTATACATAACCAGAATTGCACACATTTGTTTATAAATAAAAGCTGCCTTCCCCTGACACAGAATTTAGAGGAATCAATTCCTTGAAAATATAATGGCTTATAGCCCTCATAATTTTTTTGTGCCTATGCAAACTTTTTTCATAAGGCGTGACTAACGTGAATGCTGCTGTTAGCGATGTTAGCTTAGCACGGTCGCTAGTTCTTGCCACCCCTTTGTCAGTCTTTTTGGAACCTGCTTGACAGGCCTCATACTGAAGTCGGTGGTGTTTTTTTAACTGTTGATATAAGTTGGTCGCGTTGCCTCGACATCTTGGCCACTAGCTGAATTTTGCATCTGGCGCTTTTTTTTTTTTTGGTCCACGTCCAAATAACAGACGTACCTACCGCCCTTCTTTGGCACAAGTTGCTGTTCTCTCTCCTCCTTTGTAGCGGCAGAAGTCCCTTCTTCCATTAAATCCACTTCGGTGCACGGCAGTCACAGCAAACCTCGAGGTACACTTATGGTTGCGCTGTACATAATGAAGGCAACCGGAGCGCGACTAACTTGTATGAGCCAACAACGCTGATTGGCCCGCACCATTAAGACTCAAGCATTGGCAATTGTGGGTGGCTAATACGCAAACACCAAAGGGGGAAAAAAGAAAAACGATCTAAAACCACACTGTTTTGCGATTAGGTTATTGCACTTGGTCAAACCTCGATGTCGATTAGATTTAGATTTATCATGCAGCCCTACTACTAAACAAAAAAAAACGGGCTAATTGTGTGCATTTTGCGATCTAGTAGATGAGCCTTGAATTGGTCTGCCTGTCACGATATGTCGCCGGCATAGATAGATGAACAAATACTTGTCTTACAAAAGCTTTCCTCTGTCTCCCTGTCAGCTGGAGAATAGACTTCAAAATTCTGCTACGGGTCTATAAAACACTGAATGGTTTGGGTCCTGAATACATTCACAAGAAATGCTGATGAAATATAAACCTATGAGGGTGTTGAAAATCTGCAAATTTGGGTCAATTAATGTAACCCAGATTTCAAAATAAACATGGTGAAGCAGCTTTTTGCTGTTATGCTGCACACAAATGGAATACGCTGTCAACAGAAGGGAATTAACCGCCGAGTGGGTTAAAAACTGCTTTTTTCCTTTAAAAAAAAAACAAAACAAAAAAACTTATGTTAATTTGTCAAGTCATCTTTGTTTTTTAAATGAACAGCATTGACACCTTACAGAAATCAGCAGTTGGTCCATCTGTGCAGGAAATTAGCCAGTGTTGCCTCAACCCATAGCACGGTCTCATATGCAAAATAAGGGATTTCTCAAATATAGCAAAACTAGAAGCTATATGTACGTCCATCTTAAAAACACATCTGGCGACATTAGCTAATGACCAGCCGACATCGTCACAACAGTGGTTCGAAAACCCTTCAACTTAAAAAAAAATGAGCGATTCAAGTCGCAAATAACTAAATGTAAACCACTATTATATGCTGAAGCGACCCTGCAGTCGTGTTACGTGAGTAAGTGTTACGAATTCCGACTGTCTACATGGCCTTGAAGGTATCTGGATGTGATTAGATGAACCAATCAGGGGTTGGGGCCAATGGAACCAAAGGATAACACAGAAAGTGAGTCAGCGAGTTGATAACTGAAAAAAATATATCAATGCCAGTCACCCGATTAATCGACGTCCACTCCTTTGTCACCACATCTTACAAAAAAAATCTGAATTCGTTCAACCAATCGTGTGGCGTTTCTGAGTTCTCTCCAGGCTTCTTACCATATATGGAAAGTGGTCCAGGGTGGAACTCTTCTCTCTTCCAATCCAAAGTCAGTTTGGAATAGGCCCCACCTCCCCCTAATTAGCACAAAACGCTATTAAGCAAAAGATGGATAAATAAAATATAGCGAGGGAAACCTTTTATGGCCTCGAACGCAAACTACCACATTTCTTTGTCCTCCCTTAACGAGTTTTGCAATTAAGTGTGCCTTCATTCACCTAATGGACGTAACCAGCAAAGTATTTTTCCCTTCTCTGGCTGACCATTAACATTCCCGCCGCAGCGGTTAATGGCAGCGTACCTCCGTTTAACGCCGGCGTGCCTTTTGACTCCACTTATCGTAATGGCCGGCCGGGCGCCGGTTGGGCTCGCCCGGGCTCGGGTCAGCGGCCCGACATCAAACCTAATAGCGTGCTATCGGGCCAATTGTGCCGCCGCGCTTTCAAGGTAAAAGCATCACGCTAATGAAAGTTGGCTGCTTTGGAGGGCAGCTTGCGGCAGAGAGGAACAACTCGGCTGGTAAATCTGGATTTGGGGAGTCAACGTTGACACGTCACACGTCAAGTTTGTCGAAAAGCTTTCAGAGTTCATTTTCGTTTAGGCTGGAGGGCCCCCGTTTGTCTGTGTGTACACAAACGGCATTTCAGGCTACTTTCTTGACTTCACACTCATCCGTCCACTCCTCCTCCTCCTCCTAAACCGAGATTTTCATTCATGTACTGCAGTCGTTTTCAGGTATTGATTGAACGATTTTCAGCAGTGAAAAGTTAATATTTGTACAGAATGAGTTTGATAACTTCATTATTTGTCATGTACAATTAATACCTTTAAAAAGTAATTTTTGTACCTGCTGTGGACTGGTGATGACATCACCTGTGCTGAGGAAGTCGGTCACGGCCAATCATGGCTCACCTGTTTTCTGGGTTTGGTCAGTAAACTGAGCCATGATTGGTTGTTATCTACTTCCTTAGCACAGGTGATGTCATCATCAGTCAACAGCAAATAGAAAAATTACTTTTTAAAGGTATTAATTGTACATGAAAAATAATGAAGTTACGACATTATAGACAAAATATTAACTTTTTACTGCTGAAAATGGCTCGAGTCAAGTATCCCTTTCATTTTGAAAAAAAAAACTGTCTCACATGAGGAACTGTTTTAAATTGTAAAAAAAAAAAAAAGGGGGAAAAAAAGAAAGAAAAATGTCTCCTTCAAAGAAAAAAAATCATTTTGCGTGAGTATCCCAAACTAGTTGAATATGTTGGTTTATATTAGGAGTGTGAATTGCCTAGCACCTGGTGATTAAATTCACATGACGATTCAAAGGTCACGATTCGCTTCAATACCGATTAATCCTGATATGAATCTATAAATCGATTATTGCGAGTCTTTTTTTTTTTTTACTCAAATTTAGAAAATACTAATCGGTAAACTTGTGCATGTACACTGTAAGATTTGTATGCAAATGTATTTTTTTTATCTGAAACTTCAGTCTTATAACTGTGAGCCACTGTATTTAACAAACAATCTGTTGCAATCTGTTTCATGTTTGAACAGCATTGAAATAAAATATGAAGGCTTAATGTTCTATTAATATAACATTCATCCATGCTTAACGTTTGAACCGTAACCCTAAGTAAGACATTTTGTTGAATATTTCCCTAAAATTTTTTTTTGTAAATATCGATTCGGCCACATATTGAATCAATTCGAGAATTGCGTGCTGTCTTATTGGGATATATTGCCGAATGTATTATTTTTTTTTTTTTAACACCCCTAGTTTATATGCTGAATTGGACCAAATTTTCAGAACAGTGCCATCATATGCCCGATGTACTGCATGTAATCAACAGGTCATTGAGAACTAAAGTCAATTACTTTTTTGTTAAGGCTAAGGTCATATCATTATGTTGTTTTGGGGGACTCTACCAATCATAATTCTCAACTTTCTTGACATTTTCACTACATTAAAAAAAACAAAACATGGCTGTTTAGTATTTGAAGTATTTGTGAACCTGTACAGTTTTCCCTCTGTTTGTATATCACTGGCTGCAACTTCCAATTGATTTTGCTTTCCCCATTTGGTTGCACTTTATTATTTCAAGTTTGTATTATTTTTATGGAAATCCTGTGTGTGTGCGTGTCCTGCTTCCCCATGACTTTGTTAGCTCCTGTGTAGTGGCGACGGCAAACGCAAGTGGGAAAAAAGTCAGCGCGTTTCTTCTGTGTTTGGTTTCCCGCCGAAGGAGCGCAAGCTGCCACCGGGGCTCTGTTTGACCGGCTTCAACTTTTAATGAGCAGCCAGGGAGGCCGCATTCTTCTCGGCTTCCCCTTTAAAAGTGAGCGGATCCCCCCCCAATCTCACTTTCTTTTGACTGTCTCGCCTTTTTGTGGCCTTCACTTCCTTTCTTCTCCTCTTTGACTGCCAGCTGAAAGCCTCGCTGTATTTACCAGCTTAGCTCCCTAATCCCTGGACAAACTACTATCACTAATGACTTTCTCACTGCTGGATGGATGATGTGGTGGGGGGCGGCAAACTACACACATACAGGAGAGCGGAGAGGAAATGGAAAGAGGATAAGGTTAAGTTTATCTCGGTAAAAACGAGAAAGTTAAAACATAAAAACTTGGAACCTACCAAAAGAAAGATTCGAGTCAGGGAAAGAAAAAAAAGAAAAGAAAAAAAGTATATTTCTGTTTCCATTTTGCAGCAATTAGCGTTTCATCAATATTCACATTCCTGGTGAAAACGCTGGTAAAAAGCTTGTTGCAACATGGCTCCTGGTTGATCTCTTATACTCTGCTGCCACCTGCTGGCCGTTTTTGTAGTAACTACCATTGCTTCAACCATTCTCTGCACTAGAGAAACAAAAAACAAAAAATACATAAACGTATAAATATGTGTTTGGGACACTTAAAATATTTAAAATGGAACGTATTTATATGTTTTTGAGAGCAAATGTGTTAATGACACAGACGTCATATTGATATTAGTGCTATCGCTAACGAATATTTTATTTATTTTTATTTTATATTTTTATTTTATTTTATACTTTTTATTTATTTATTCATTCATTTAATTTAATTATATTAATCAATTCTCCAATCGATTGATCGAATAAGCGTCTACATTTTTATTTTGCATTAAAGTATATGACAAAGGAATTTTTTTTCCTGATTACTGTTTATTAACCTGCAGTGATTGTGGATTATTTTGTATTTCATATTCATATAGTGATTGATGTTGTACTTATTACCGGTTTGGTCATTTGAATCTATTTGTTGATTATTGCAATTTTTTATTTTTTTTTTTAACTCAAATTTAGCAATTACTAATCAGTAAACTTGCACATGTGCACTGTAAGATTTGTATGAAAACGTGTATATATATGAAACTTCAGGCTTATAACTGTGAGCCACCGTATTTAATTAACAATCAGGTTGCATGTTTCATGTTTGAACAGCATTGAAATACAATATTAAGGCTTATTGTTCCGTTATTATAACATTCTTCCATGCTTAACATATAAACCCAAACCCTAAGTAAGATGTTTTGTTGAATATTTGATCAAAAATGGATGTTTAAAAATCGATTCAACCGCATATTGAATTGACACAAGAATTATGCACTGTAAAATCGCAATATATTGCCGGATCTTTTTTTCTTTTTTTTTTTTTTTTTAAACACCCTTAGTAAAAACAGATGTTTGCAAAAGTCTTATTTCGATTAAACACAGAAGATAAATCAAGAAATCAGTGTCTTAATAGCTGTTGGGATGCTGAAATCTGAGTTTTTGGACAATTAAAAAAAAAAAAAAAACTCGATTACTCGATTATTAAAATAGTTCTGCATCTTGAAATTTGGTGGGTAAAAATTAGACTTGCTTTTAGAAAAAACAGGTCTAAATGGTGGTGCAGGTGGCGCAACGCAATTTTGCTGCATTTGATCGAGACGCAGGCAGACAGATTCGGTGTCATCGTATTCATTCATTGAGCTGTTGTCATGTAAACGGCATTCTAACCAGTCACAAGGAATGATGTACACATCGGAATAAACCGACACTCACTCACAGGTTGTGTTTGATACGCCAGGAAGGTAGAAGACAAAGACGCAGACAAGAAACAGGTAGTTGGTGCCCAGTCATGCGCGTCCCTCCGTCAGTGCGTGCGCGTATCAAACATTCCTGCTTGCGGTTCTGTAGGGGTGCACACCTGCGGAGTACCTGAGGTCACGGAGTCACAAAAACACACCCACAGCATTCTTAGTGGTGCAGATGGGAGGGGGAGGGGAGGGGGAGGGGAGGGGGGCACATGCAAACAATGAGTCGGTGTGTGAAAAGAAAGAAAGACTTTGTTAAACCGGCTTAAGGGTTAAATATGAGCTGCTCTCAAATCAACATCTCGTAACCTGAAAATTTGTGCGGTTTATGTCAAGGCGCCAAATGTCTTTCCTGTTTGTGCACTGGGACATTTACCAATGATGGTGATGCAATGTTTTCGAATCTGTCCTCGATGTACCTTCGAGGTGTCATCGAGTGGCGCGGAGGTGCGAGCGCATCACGGCGGCCCCTCGCACATTCCGTCCCGCATGAGCGAGCGCCGAGTCGTGTTTGCTCTGCCGTGTTTGCAAGAGCCCGATTGCATTTTGCCGGGTTCGGACTATAAATCTGTCACGGGGATGTGGGCCAGATGAAATGTGGGAATGTGTGGATTGTGAACATGGACACGTTTTTGTCCATAATCGGAATCTGAGCTGTTATGACGATATGGTGCAAATTTGCCGCCCCAAAAAAATAATAGAGTGACCGGACAGGATCTTCCATAAGTATATATTAGGATTGCACGACTTTCCAATAACGATTCGATGTGTATTTTGATACATTGGATATGATACGATTCAGGCGGTTCAATTTGAAAGTGGAATGATTCAAAATGTGGCATTTCCTTTCAAGATGTATATCTCTCCAATAAAAGACAATTCAATACGTATCTCCATATATTTTAGAGTACAATGATTTGAGTCTATTCGATTCTTTAAATCAAACCCGATTTTCCGATTCAAGTTATCTGTTAGAAATATGTGTATTAGGTGTTTCAAATGTTTGTCACGGGAATTAAGGCTGGGTCTAAAATATCAATATTGAATCGATATTCCTTTTCATAGCCTAATATTGATTCACAAAACCATGAATCGATACATTTAATACAGCACCCCCCCCCCCCCCCCCCCACATTGTAAATTAATGTGCCAAATGCCCCCCCCAGAAGATGTAAGGTAATAATTGGACGTAAAAACACAAAATGTGGATGCATAACCATATACTATGGCTGTGCCTCTTACAATACAGATAAATTTGTTTTTATTTATTAGCCACTGGAACCTAAGTATAAAATCTGTCACAGGAATGTAAATGTCGTGATTTTCCAGTGTTTTTGCCACTTTATTTACACAATGCGGTGGTTAGAATTGATTTCAATTATTATTTATGGTTTTGAACAGGTCATGTCCAATAAAAACATACATGATGCATGATTTTGGATTCAATTATAAATGTAAATATTCATATTTTTATGAATGCACCATGTAAGAGAAAGACGTTTCTACTATTTTGCAGCATTGGCACTTCTGGAAATGTCGTCCATATCAAAGTCAAATTGTTATGCAAATCCTCAACTGAACCGATAATCAATGTGAATCGAATCGGTTTTGGAAATCTGAATCGATACCCAGCCCTAACGGTGGGAATGCAACGTAATCTCATCTTTCTTTCAAATGGCTTTTAGCCAAGAAAAAAAGTCATTCATAAAACGATGGAACTTAAATCTGTCTTCAGCTACTGCTACCTCCCATCTGGACAATCACAGCACGGTGGCTGTGTGTGACTTATCTTTGACTTCACCAAAACAGGTTGGACCCCCTCCAAGTCGGCGTCCCGACCCATTTAAGCAGTCTAACTGTGTGAACTAATTGAACTCCGCTTTCTTTTTTCCCGACACTCAGACTGGCAGGCGGGCACGAGACTCTGGCTAATTGACTTTCTTATCCAGCAAGGTCCAAATCATTGTTTTTTTGTTTTTTGTTGTTTATAGTTGTCACTCATGCTTAAGGCCATCATAGCACAAAGAAACTTGATTAAGCCTTTTTAAATATGCACATCTTAATGAATCTAAATCTGTTTTTAGATGATGTGGAAAAGTACCCAAAGCCGGTCTTCATTTTTGTCAACTCCATTTCCTGAAAACAGAAAAGAGCCTAACTCTTAGAAGCTACGGCTCTTAATTGATTGGAAGCCAGGAGCTTTTAATTAAACCAACAATAAATCATCGTCTCAGGTAATGAGAAATGTGACACGCACACACACTGACCAGTGGCGATGACCCCGGGCGGTCTCGCCAAGCCGGTGAGATTCCGTCGCTGGGCGGATGTCTGGGACTTTTAATAACAGCCTGCCGTGGCTAATTTATGATTGGTTGATTGGGCAGTTAAAGCTCCAATGGGGTCAAAACGTGGGGGTCAGGCATTTGACTCTTTCAAAAGGCCGCTCTGTCTGGGGGTCATGTTTGCCACCACGACTACTACTACTGGTATTTAAGACCAAGTGGAAGCCATTTTGTCATGAAAATCAATTACATTGTTAGAATAATCATAGCAATTGTAGCTTGTAGACGAGGAGTGGCAAGATGCAAGAGTTGGTTGGTTTGCCACGAATGTTCCTTCCCCGCGATCCGCTGAGAACGGCCGAGCCACTTGTCGCGTCATTGTGCCGCACAAGTGGACGCAATCCATCGGCCTGAAAGACGTTTTGAGCTCACAAAAGCCTCCTTCAATGACTGGTGGAGGCGCACGCTAACTGGGACGGACAGACCAGACTATTCAGGCAGAGGAAATGTCACTCAGCGCTCGCGATTTCCACTCCCAACAAAAGATTAAGTTCTCTCCTCTTTATTAGCCACTTCCTTTTTACGTCCCTCCATCACACTTTTGTCCTCTGCCAAAGAGGTACTGTTTTTTTATTTAATTTTATTGGCGTAGTGTTGTCCTGGTTGGGGGGGCTAAAGCTTCCATTATAGTAGTAGCATGTTACCAATTATAGCTAGCCTGAATAGTAAGATAGTCGCAAACTATAGGGATAGGGTAAAGCTAGCCAAATTTTCCCAAATATAGCTAACCTGCTAGCGATAGATAGATAGATAGATAGATAGATAGATAGATAGATAGATAGATAGATCTTGCTCTCGAGGGAGTTAGCTATGCAGCTAGCTATCTTGTACGATAGCTAGCTATCTTGTACGATAGCTAGCTATCTTGTACGATAGCTAGCTATCTTGTACGATAGCTAGCTAGCTCGATAGCTAACTCGATAAACTAGCTTGACAGCTAGCTAGCTAGCTAGATAGATAGACAGATAGATAGCACCTTAGCCGAGATAGCTATGCAGCTAGCTATCTTGTACGATAGCTAGCTATCTTGTACGATAGCTAGCTAGCTCGATAGCTAACTCGATAAACTAGCTTGACAGCTAGCTAGCTAGCTAGCTAGCTAGATAGATAGATAGATAGATAGATAGATAGACAGATAGATAGCACCTTAGCTGTGAACGATACAGTAGATGAAGACTGGCAAACAAACATTTAGCCTTGGCAGAGGTCTGCGATTTTATTTCTCCCTGCTTCCTATCGCCATCCTCCGTCTTTTTCTTATCTCCATCTCCTTTCCCTCTCAAATATTTGTGCTCTCTTGGGCTTCCTTCCTGCTCGCTCACTTTCTTTCCTGTCTTTCTCTCGGCGGAGATTTCACTTTTCCTCCTTTTGGCCCGGCGAGACGTTGTTGACGTTGGCCGCGGCTGACTCCTGCTGCCTGTCAGCGGATGACTAATGACTCCGTGTTGCACTGGCGATAGACAGAAAACAGCATTAGCGCGCTAACTGAGCGCTCGCTTCGCTCTTACAAGGGCAAGGTTCACGCAAAGTTTTGTCGGCCAAGGAAATCGCTGTCAACATTTTTTTTTTTTTTTTTTTTTTAATCCGACAAATCTTGTTGTTGCCCATGTAGGTCATCGTCACTATAAACATGTCTGACATGACTTGTCATATTCATAAATGTGTCAATTTCAATGAGATCCAAAAGATAGCTGGGTTGACTCAACTGTGGTTTTTTTGCGTTTGTATTCATTTTGTCAGCCTTAAAAGATTCCCCTGCAGTTCTGTGCATAACTTAATAACCATTTTTGTGGCGATCTCTGCTGACAACTGTCAGTTTGATTTGCTCAACATTTTCTAATAAAACGTCCCATTAATTTGTTCTTCTTTGCTCTTCTACTGACTAAGATCTTTTTTTGTTTGGCTTGTACATGTCCAAGCTTGGTAAATCCAATTTATTACTGGCATTGTACATTCTCTAAAAGTCGTTTGACAGGCACCATCTGACTGTATACACTCTGCTCATCATTCCTTGGTCTTTTATGTCCCCCTACTTTTTTTTTTTTTCCCCTGTTCATACAAAGATAAAGAGTTTGACCCGGGACCCCTGTGTTGTACTAATATGTCAGCCCCGAGGAAACGAAGAGAAAGAAGACACAAAGCAGAGAGAGACGGAGGTGGAGATGAATTTGCTTGATAAAAGTGACACTTTGGGGGGAAAAAGGATTCTTCAAATTCTTTTGTGCACTCATGACATGTACACGCACACGCACGGACGCTTCTGTAATGACCAGAACAGACGCTCCACATTTAGTCCTGTTGCTTTTTGGCACTTCTTTCTATTCCTCCTGTTACTTCAGTGTACACTTGCTTTCCCACCACTTTTATTTTTATGATCAATAGTCTTCTGACCACGTCAACCAAAGGCTTTAATATAATCACTGGTTACATACGGCTTTGTTTCCTCGGTAATGATGTTGCAATTGGAATACTGACTTTGTTTTGGTAAACATGAAAGAAAAAATAGGCAACGTTTGAATCCCTTTGGCATTTTGTTTTACAGAAGGTATAAAAATGGCATCAAGATTCTTCGAGCGATATTGAGAAAGAATTACCTCCCGCGATCCCTGGACCTGAAATGTTTTGAGAACGTGTGCTCTAGGAATTACACAGGGTCCAATTTCCAGCTGCTAATAGTGTCCATCTACTGTGTTCCGCTAATAAACAACCAGCGGCGACAGAGACTAATTAAAGACCCCCCCCACACACACACACACTTTTTAAAAAAAAATAAAATATTTTTTTAATTAAACAAGTACAACTTTTGGCTAACAGGTTTTCATAGCTTTAGGGTTTTTAATAGCTCTCGTGCACATGCAAGACGTGTGCAAATAAATAAAGCAAAGTCACGTCTATTATGTGATTATTATTTATATATACTGCAATATGAGTATTGTAAACACACTGCAAACGTGAAAATAAAATTGTGCTTAAAAGTGTGCTTAAAATTCTGTAGTTCCCTTTAAAATGTTCATTATAATAAAGCAAATTACATGTAGATTTTATAATGAGAAAGTTAGGTAAGAGCGCGCTAACCCGGTGGATGGACAGACGGACGGATGAGGCATCATTGTGTTTGGGTGGCCTGACATCCATATGAAATTCCATCTGAGATTCTTTTTATTGAGTCTTCTTCAACGTTTGCAGTCTTTCTCTCTTTTTTTCTATTCATTTTGAACATCTCTCACCCTAAATGCTCTACCTGCTTTTTCTTCTTGCACACATCATGTCAGCTCCTCCTCACATTTTACCAGCTGCTGCTTGTTCACAGTCTGTGTTGCATGCACGCCCGCACACGCACACGCACTGTTGCAGTATGGTCCGCTCATATGAAGCATATCCACGCGGCTGCTGGCTGATTTGTTGTCTGTTACAGTCTAAGAAGTTTGCCATGTCTATATATTACTCGCATGCACATGCTGTATTCTCTATGCGTAATTGCATCGCAGTGTAGTGGAACACGATCCATTCTGGGAAGCCGGTCAGCCTCCCTGGATTTACAAGCAATTTTTCCATAGGAAAAAAATTGGAAAACACAACTAAAGAAGAAATAGCTGCACACACTATTTTTAAGTTAAGTAAATGTTGTTCATGTAAATGGTAAAACAGTTTAACGCATTTACTCCCAGCCATTTTCAATGAAACAACTTATTTCGCTCCCTGCTGTATTACTGGATTTTGACTGATTTTGCAAGGCCCACAGAATATTGTGTTCTATTGCTTTAAAAATAAGGAACCTACCAAAAGAAAGATTAGAGTCTCTTCTTTCATCAGGAAAAAAGTATATTTCTATCTGTTTCCTTTTTGCAGCAATTAGCATTAGAATATAGCGAAGTTTCATCATTATTCACAAATCTGTTGAAAACACTGGGAAAAAGAGCTTGTTGCAAGATGGCCCTGGCTGATCTCTTAAACTCTGCTGCCACCTGCTGGTCGTTTTTGTAATTACTACAATTTTTCACACATTCTCTCTAGTTAAGATGCTGCATCAAAGCCTTCTGTATGCTCTAGCATAAACAAAACATATAAATATGTCTTTGGGACACTTAATACATTTAAAATAGAACGCATTTATACGTTTTTGGGAGAAAATGGTTCTGAGATAAAAATGAATGTTGTATGACAACACGCGTGACTCAAAACACTTGTATCTCAAATCATCTTTCCTCAATGAAAGGAATGGAAATACCATTTGCCAAAAAGAAAACATTTTGGATGCAAAGTAATTGCACTTCATAACATTTTACTTTCTAAAATCAAACAGTCATGACATCATTCCATAAAATGGAAAGAATTAAACAATTTTTTTGTCACATTTTTAGTTATCATTATCCTGCTCTTTTAGAAGTAAGCGAAGGATTTTTTTTTTCCACAAAAGATAAAGAATCCAAGCCTGAGAGTCTTCTTACATTATCTGTCTGCAAGTCTGTTACTTAACAAATGATTAGATGCTATTTGTTAGCGTTGCCAATTATGTTAGCATTAGCATTAGGCTAGCTTGGCTTAGCTATGCGAATGTTTTAATGAATTACACAATGCGTAGCCTAACTCTCTTTGTTGTGTTTACTTTGACAGCTTCAACTTTAACTTCACTGTTAATGGAAAGAAACTTTTTTTTTTTTTTTTTTTAAAGATTTGAGTAAAAATTGGCCAAAAGATGGCAAAAGCCAAAGAACAAGCAAAACACATGCAAAGACTTGCAAAAAATGCTCATGTTTGCTACTCTCTTCCAAACTTATACAGATTATTGTGTTGTTGTTTTTTTGTTTTTGTTTTTTGCCTCTTTTGCTCTCTCTCCCACGTCTGGTTTTACTTTTTATCCACCGTGTCCTTGGGGCATACGAATGTGCTCGTGTGCGGTCGGCTTTTTTTTTCTCGGCGAGCCCGACACACACTCTCGTTGACAGCCGTACATTTCCGACGGGCTGTGATGAAGATGGACTGAAGGAATGCCCTTTCTTCCTCCCCGTACCCCTCCTCCTCTTCCTCCTCACATTTGAATAAATACATAAATGTCTCATCCAAACGAAAACATATGTGTAAAATTGCAACACAAATTCTGGTCTTACGGTGTATAACACAAGTGCCTGCACACATCATTTGGCACATAGTTTTGAGAGCGACTTGGAGGTTGCCGTGGACATTGAAATGCAGAAATTACTTCACAAATGTGAAAAATGATTTTTTTTTCTTTAAGGTGCCTATCCTCAGCTATTTGTATAAAAGTCACATTTTCTAGGCTCTTATTGTCATGCCATAAGATGTCACTAGATGGCAAATCACTAATAGGAAAGTAGTAATTGATGCCAAGGAAGTACAGTTGTATCTTGTAGATGAAATAATTTTTTCCCCAGGGGGCAGAATGGTACACATGAACAGTTTCACAACTCAAATAAATAAATAAATAAATAAATAAATAAAAATAAAAATAAGAGTTTCACAACTAAGGGATTCGATAAGCTGCAGTATTAGTTGTTTTTTGCAGAGGATAAAGAATATATGGCTGTCAGTATTGTTATGTTGTTGTCTGGCTGCATGTGTTGCTTTAACATATTTCAAAATAACTGTTAAGTGCGAAAAGGGTTACGATGGTGCCAATATCAGTTTTATTAGTTAGCTTGTCTATAGTGTTTCACAGTATTTGTTAGCATCAAGCTGGCTTGCAAGCTAATATATATATTATATTATATATTATATATATATATATATATATTTCATATATATATATATATATATATATATATATATATATATATATATATGTATGAAATATGTTTTTATTTCCATTTAGAATATTTTTTGTTTTTAATTTTTGAATTATATTTTTTATATCCGTTTTTATTTTCACTTACATTTTATATATTGTATTTGTTTTGCACTGTGTGCCTCTTTCACATTCACACGTTTCCAACTCCTTTGTGAGGCCTATTTTTATTTTTATTTTTTTGAAGACCGTAAAAACAGGAGGAAATTTGAAAAGGGAAAGCAAATAGCACCGTCGCATGCTGTGTGTGTTAGCGTGTGCGTCCATGCATGTGTGTGCGTGTTTACGCCTTCCAGAAGCCAAACGTGTGCTGCTTTAGAAGCCGCCCGGCAGTTTTGACGATCCAGACACCTCCAACATTCTCAGCGCTTTGATGAGGGATTCCTACCAACCAGCGGGGCAACTATTGCCGCAGGGGGGAACTAACATACACACGCAAACATTTAAACAGTCATGCGCGCACACAGAGTTCTGGACACACAAACGTATAGCTTTCGGCAGAAAATGCACACAAGCACAAACAGGACGTGTCGAGGCGGAGAGCAGATGGAAGCTGCCTTTGATTGCTCTGTTGAACTCTGACCTCAAGGTGAAAAGGTACCACAAGGTTCATTCGACGAGACAAACACATACATACACGCACACGCATCCATATATTTGTACACCCGCCCAGCAGCACTTTTCAGGAAGGTGTAGTTATCTTGAATGTGTCGGGGTCGCGTCCCGCCGCATGGAAGGTTACGATCACGAGCAGCTGCATTCACTTTGATCCATGAGAGGTGAAAGGGGGGTTGGGACGGGAGCGGGCTCGCTTTCTATCCACTTGTCTAGCTTTGCTTGGTTGATTTGTCATGCAACTTGTACAGAAAACTCAAGCGGAAAGATGCTCCGTGCCAAATTAGCTTTGTTAGCTAATGTTCATCCGTAATCACTAACTGATTAAGTGCAGAAATAATTGCAGATGTCTTTCATTTTTAATACTAAACAAAATCAAGGAGTAATTAAAATTTTGACCTGCTGGGGGCAGTCTTGTGTCATACGCGCACAAAAATTGAGTTAGACCACTTATTTATTTATTTATTTTTGAAGAAAAAAAACTTTTTTTTTTTAAATAAAATAGGACTGTATTCTCAACATATATTTGTATAAAATATTTTTTAAACAGCTACATAAAAATTCACATTATTTTCTTCAAAGATCTTGATTATCTAAAAAAATAAATAAAAAATAAATAAATACAAAATAAATTGCTTTTTTTTTTTTAAACTGCTCTATTTTCTCCAAGTGACACTTTTTTGGTCTCGAGGAGGACAAAAAAAAAAAAAAAAAAAAGCAAAGCTAATGATTTTACATCACTATCATGACATCATGCCCACATTTTGTACCTGCTGCTCTCCTGCTTGAGATGGCCCAGTTGCGCCCCCATCTGGTGGTGGTGCGAACGTTGGTGCTCGTGGGTGTGGGGCGTGTGCGGCGCGATGCCGCCCGCGTGCGGCGCGGGGTCGGCGGTGGCTCCCGGCGAAGTCTTGACCACTTAATTTCTCATTGCTCAATTTAAAATTTTGTCTAAATGAAACTCCTCAACTCACTTCAACATTGTTAACTAAGTTGCTACAATCTGGTGGCAAAGAAATCACTGTGGGATGAAAATAAAAACGGCAAATAGCGAAATTTTTCACCAAGTAACATACAACAATAGGTTCTATTTTGTTGTTGTTGTGAATTTGCAAATATGCGTCATTACACATACTCTAAATGAAGCTCTGCAGTCATCAACTCATACGAAAGCAGTTCCCTTTTTCCGGTCTTTAAATTAAAAAAAAAGTCTTTAAATTGAACTCGCAGCCATTTTCACAGAAGCAATCCCCTTCACTGTTAACCGGAGTTTGACTGATTGTGCAAGACCCACAGAATATTGTGTTCTATTACTATAAAAACATGGAACCTACCAAAAAGAAAGATTAAAGTCTTATTTCATCTGGGAAAAAAAGTATATTTCTATCTGTTTCTATTTTGCAACAATTAGCATTAGAATATAGCTAATTTTCATCATTATTCACAAATCCATTTGGAATAGTGAGTAATTGAGCTTTTTCTCAACATGGCCCTGGTTGATCTCCTTTGCTCCGCTGCCACCTGCTGGCCGTTCGTATAATAACTACCATTTCTTCAACCGTCCTTTGCAGTTGAGAGGCTGCATCAAAGCCTTCTGTATGCGCTAGCATAAAAAAAACATAAAACCCATATAAATACCTCTTTGGGACACTTAAAACATTTAAAATAGAACAGATTTATAAATTTTTGGGAGAAAATACAAATACAAATCCCATATGTTGCATATACTACAGAGCAGAAATTGGTGAGCCCAAATGGTCAAAAAATAATTAATGTGCATATTTTGTATTAATGTTCTGCTTATATGTTTAAAATATGTCCATCCATCCATTTTCTTGACCGCTTATTCCTCACAAGGGTCGCGGGGGGTGCTGGAGCCTATCTCAACTGGCTTTGAGCAGTAGGCAGGGTACACACTGGACTGGTTGCCAGCTAATCGCAGGGCATGTTTAAAATATGTAAAGCTAATAAATTACTAATGAACTAAACTATAACAACGAACAAACCGGGGACTTACTCTAGTCAATTGCTAACCAATTACATTCCTCACTCACTCACATAGTGAATTTAACTGTAATTTTTGTATAGCATTTTGTGGACTCCTTTTGTCCGTTTGTTCAACCAAGCGAGCTCAACTCTCGCAACCCGCCCCGCCCTCTCAAACTCCCCGCTTGTCCACCTGGCATGCCGGCATACAAATGAAAACGAGTGACTTGGAGTCACCTTTGGCTTGACCTTCGCACCTGAACAACACCAGTGAGACTTTTGGACAAAGGCGTGTTTTGTCCTTTATTGATGGGAGACAATTGAAAGCAGATTTTATTCTTCACGCAAAAGTGGAGGCGAATTTTCTCAATAAGTGCAAAAACCGGATTGTGTTGTTGAACTTCCTCGTAAGGTCCTGTCCAGCGACTGTGACTAAATGCTGTGTGCGGAAATACCCAAAACATCACAATGTTTGGGTTTTTTTTTTGGACATAAAAACGCTAAAATAAGAAATAACTGTCCTCTACTTGACTTGTTAGGCAGTTTCCTCGAGTTGCTTAAGCTTTTTATCTTAACAAGCGTCCTGTCTGGAGCTGCAAATATCAAACATTACAAGTCATTACTATGCCGTGTGTGTGCGTGAGCGTGTACGTGCCCTGCAGCCATGCACGACTGATGAGGCTTTCCCCCCCCCCCTTGAAGTGAAACTCTGTCATTAGTGTCGTTTCACTAATGTTTGACTAAAAATATCCATCCATAGTTGCTCTCTATTAACACACACATACATGCTGTCACTCGCTGTTGGCCTCCCGCTCACTGCGTGATATGTCCCCACGTCTTTCTTTTTTTTTTTTTTTTTATTCTGAACAAAACGCCGGCCGCCTCCTGGTCTCCCGAGTCCGATTAGCAGATGTTATCAAGCGCCCGCTGAACGTGTCTCACTCCTCTCTAATGATTGGCTTATTACAGATGAAGACGTTATGTGTGGACAGTTTATTTATGTGCGCAGAGGAGGGGAGGCTTTCTTTATGAGAAGCTTGCTTGATGTGATCACTAAATCTTCCAATTGATGTTTTGTATGCTCTGTTTGTTTGTATTGTAGCTCCGAGTGTGTTGAAATAGCAGTTTTTGAACGTTTGTAATTAGTGGAACGTTCATGCTAATTGTTGTTACCCGGTCAATGGTGATCCCATTATATGTTAGCATTAAGCTAGCTGACATTTTTTGTGTGTTTTTAGATGAAGTTCTTTCGTTTGGTTGAACATTTTGTTTCATTTTCTTTTTGTTGTCTGCTTTTTTATGTCTTGTTTGGAATTGACGCAAAAGCTATGCTAATTTCTGTTAGCGTGTCCATGATGTCTCGCATTACATGTTGGCACTAAGCTAGCCTGCGTTTGTGAGATGAATTGATTTAGATGGGGTGAAAAATATTGTTGTTTAAATGTTAAATGTACAATGTTTAGTTGTCTTGTTGTTTGCTCTGTTTGGATGTGAGCGAAAAGGTTTGTAATTGCTATTAATAAATATTTATGCTAATTTTCTTTGCACTGACCATGGTGTCTCACATTTTATGTTAGCATTAAGCTAGCGGACCGCTGGCACACGTTTAAATACACAATATTGAATATTGATCTTTTTGTATGATCTGTATGTGTTGCTGCTGCTCTTGTGTTAATTAGTACGTGTTTGACGCTGAATATATTAGTTTCTTGTTGCCCGCCTATGATATATGGTATTATAAGTTAGCATTAAGATAAATGGGCTTTTACCATCCATCCATCCATCCATCCATCCATCCATCCATCCATCCATCCATCCAATGGTTTGGTTGAGCGCCGGTTTTTAAATATAAAACGTTTGACAGTATTTTGTTAATGTGTCAGGTTACAGTAAATAATTAAAGAGCTTGAAGCAAGCACACTTTACCTCATTTGGAGAACCGTGCAAGTAAAGTTGTTTTGTTTCCTTAAAGTGATGTTATACTATGGTCTCATTTGTTGACAGCGAGAGGTAGTGAAAACAGCCTCTAGGGAATAATTTGGCAAATGTTTTTTAACGAGTTTAAAGCATGTGAGGAGAGTAGAAGGATTCTAAAACAAAGTTCTTTGTACGTTCTCTATATATCGCAGATTTTTACTATCACATAATAATCAGTCACTTTTTAATTTCGGTATGTTTGATCACCAATTAAAAATGCAAAGAACAAAAATATGAATTTCTGAAAAAGGTAGATTGAAGGACGAGCGATGACACACACGGAGCATGCGGCAGCTGCGCTCCAGATGTCGTCGGGCGAGTCACGTCCGAGTCCCATTTGTTGCCTTCACGGTCGCCGAGACGTCATCCTCGGCCTTAACCGACACACTCGCCGACTGCTGATCAATCAGCTGGATGACCGCAAACTCGATGCGAACACGACAGCGGCGGCGGCGAGGTGTGGGCCGCTCATATGGGAAGCAGCCATGATTTAAAAAAAAAGGGGAAAAAAGGCATCGAAACGACAGTGCACGGCAATATATTACAGACGGATCGAGACATTATTGCACATGGTGTTGATGAATGTCATCTGCGGTGATACACGGGGACATTTTTCAAAGAGGATGGAGATTCAAAAAGGAATGAAAGTGTAAGACAAAAGAGTGTGTTAAGGTGGTAAACATGACACGATGCTATACAGTCATCCTCACAGGTAAAACATTTTCAACGCAGTAATTTGTAGCCGGAAGTGATCCAATTTCACGAAATTGGTCCCCAAATTAATCATTTATATGCCAGCAATGTATAGTGGCTCTTCTCATTCATAAAAACATCTCTGTTTTTCATGACGTGGAGTGTTAATAAGACGTAGCACCCCAAAGCAGTCCGTGGAAGTTTGAGCAGATGTTTTCACGGCTCACGTTAGCCCACCTGCTGAATGCGTCCGTCTGTTTCTCTTCATCTCCATCCGTCTTGCCTTCTTCTTCCCTGCCCATGTTTGACCGATTGAGATGTAAGCAAGGGTCGCGGGGGTGCTGGAGCCTATCCCAGTAGGCTTTGGGCAGTAGGCGGGGTACACCCTGAACTGGTTGCCAGCCGATTCAGGGTGTAAAAATCAGTCTGGTCCAAATGAAGCTGTGTCACACTTTGCTATATTTAACCATCGCCAATCTTAATCTGCAATGTTAAAATGAAAGATAAACACATGGAACCATTTTGGAGTATTTTTAGTCTGCATTCCTGATGTATGGCCCTACGTTCATATCATTAAAAGTTGCTTGACTTTTTAAGGCCACTTTTACAAGATAAAGAGAAAATGGATCATTGATGCACTGATTTGTGTCCATGCAACATGCATGAGAACAACCAATTATTATTACCGTGGCTGAACATTAGGAACAATGGAACCACTTACCGTCTGTACGTTCAAGGGAAAAATGTCTAGTACTGTCTGAAAGGCTTTTTTTTTTTTTTTTTTTTTTTAACTTTCAATTTCTATTCCAACACTAATACTCAGTGTCCCCCACATAGTCATGACAAGTGGATTCACCTATTAATGCATTACTTCGGGAGCCTATCCTCTGTTGATCACTGAAAAACTCACTTCATTCGTGAATTGAGGACCTTCATTTAGTCAAAATAGTTCTTTGGCACCATCTTGTGGCATCATGGTGCCAAGGAACTATGTTGAAATGAGTTGAGGAGCTTAATATAGCCAAAAGTATTGCTTTGTCACGATTTTGTGACATCTTGAATGTGAGAAACAATGTTGAAATGAGTTGAGGAGCTTCAATTTATACAAAAGTAGTGCTTTGTCGGGATCTTGTGGCATCATGGTGCCATAGAACTATGTTGAAATGAGCTGAGGGTCTTCATTTAGCCCAAAGTAGTGCTTATTCACCATTTTGTGAAAGAAGAAATGATGTTGAAGTGACTTGCGGAGCTTCATTTAGACAAAACTAGTGTTTTGCAGTCATCTTGTATCATCTTGTTGCCAAGGAACTATGTTTAAATGAGTTGAAGAGCATCATTTAGACAAAAGTAGTGCTTTGTCAAGATCTTGTGGCATCATTGTGCCATAGAACTACGTTGAAATGAGGCGAGGATCTTCATTTAGCCAAAAGTAGTGTTTTGCAGCAATCTTGTACCATCTTGTTGCCAGGGAACTATGTTGAAATGAATTCAAGAGTGTCATTGAGACAAAAGTAGTGCTTTTTCACCATTTTGTGACATCTTGGAGTCAAAAAAATGATGTTGAAATGAGTTGAGGAGCTTCATTTAGACAAAAGTAGTGATTTGTCACCATCTGGTGGTTTATAATCAATGTCGAAGAGAGTTAAGGGGCTTCACTGACACAAAAGTAGTGCACATGTGTCATCCTTTGGCATCTTTGTGCCAATGAACTTGGTTAAAGTGGAGTGAGGAGCTCCATTTGGAGTTTTACACCAAAAAAGTGTTTAGCCGCCATTTGTGGCATCTGGGTTGCCAAGTAACCATGTTGTGGCTGAATTTAGACTATTGTGCTATTGTGATTTGCTGCCATCTTGTGGCTTTTGTAGGCAATCGTAACCCATTTCAGGTTTAGCGCCTTCACTGTTGGATTGTCAGATTAGATCAGGCTGTTTGAAAGCGCTGTATAAATAAAGATGACTTGACTTGACTGTATACAAACGGTCTTGAACATGAGTGCAACCTTTTTTGTGAAAAAATAGTCTTTATCATTTCTTTATTACTCAGTCAGATTCACGCCCCCCAGCCCCCTCCCCCAATAATATGCTTCCTTCCCGGGGTCGTGGTTCTGGAAGTGATCATGCACGCTGGTGGCTTGAAAAGCAGCAGAACTAATGCTTAGCAGAGCGAGCGGGCCGCGTGTTGCCGTCAGGGCGACGAGAGAAGAGAACCCGCCTTGAGGCGGCGGCGGCGGCGGGGGGTCGGAATGAAGAGCTTGACAGCAAGTTGGACGCGGCAGTTAATTACAGAAAATTCCCCCGGCTCATCACGGGACTTACCTTACACACACACACCTGACTGAAAATCGGCGTCAAGAGATACGCATTAAAGCTGTAAATCAGTCAAATATAAGTTCAAGTGTGTCTTTCCGCACACAATTTGGCTGTAATCACATTGTAGCCGTATTTCCAAAAACAAAGTTTAACTGCGACATATGATTGGATTACTGTAATCATTCGTATTTGCTGGTTCGTATCGTGATTGTGTTCTTTCCCGGCTGGGGGACGACATCTGGGAATGACTGGACGCAGATGTCGGGCCTGTCCTTGTTCACCCTTCATCTCCTCCTCCGTCGTGACCTCCATTTATCAGCACGCCAGCGATCTGCGCTCTTTGGACGCGTTGTCGCTAAAGCGCCATCTGTCATTGGTGCACGTCGTCCGTCAGTCACTCAATTGGCGTCTTGTTCAAGGTCCTGCGTGGTTGCACGGGAGGGGGTGTGTGGGGGCTTTAGTATTGACTCATTCCTAGGGATGGGCCGAGATTACATTCTGACGGTATGATAAGCAAAAAATAGCGCCTTGTCACATTAATGTAATTACAGAAACACATTTTGGTTCTCTCATTGAATACAATATATTTTATTTTTAAACAACATATAGAATATTTTGGTGCATTTGGTACAGTGTCTCATCACTGGACTGAGCTATTTTTAGAACAGACCTTTGGACTACTCATGTTGTCATTGGGCTCAACTAGTACCTGCTGGCACCACTTTATTTATTTATTTATTTATGTTTATTTATATTCATTTATATTTACTTAGTGCCCTGCAATTGGCTGGCAACCAATCCAGGGTGTACCCCGCCTACTGCAGAAAGCCAGCTGAGATAGGCTCCAGCACCCCCGTGACCCTTGTGAGGAATAAGCAGTCAAGAAAATGGATGGATGAATGGATATATTTCTTTATATACATGAATTATTGCAGCAAAAAAGGCACCCATGTTTGCAGTGTCTGTTTCGTCTTGCTCCCTCCCGCCGTTGTGTTACTGCTCACCCCTCCCCGCTCTGCTCGCTGAGAAGGAGGGGGGGGGGAAACAAAACAAAGTGGCGGCTCGTTTACTAAACTTGGAAAGCAGCCAATCATATTATGCCAAGCATAGAAAACAAAAGTTAATTACCAGTGGCAGCCTGTCTTAGCGGTTATTGAAACCTTGATTTTATTTTTTAAATCACGCTAAACCGTGATACGTTCTTCTTTTGAATGTCTGAGCTTCCACTTTGCGGTGTGTTCTTTGCCAAAACTGCTTTCATGATGCGGCCATCTTGGAATGGTAGTTAGCCCCGTTTTTCTTTGACTGCCAAAAACGTTGAATAACGATTATTAAAATCACGATGTATGCCGCCCTAAACGTTAAATGATGTCAACTATGTTTTTTTTGTTTTTTGTTTTTAAATCAATGGGAAGTGCAACATCTAAGTGCAGCGCTGCCTGGTTAATGGGTTGTGGAATCAAAAACACCAACTTACTATGGCCAGCAGTTGGCAGCATTGGATCTCTTTTCAATGGGCTGCCAGTATATGGAATTACAATGAATCTGATGAAATCGAACGTTTGCAAGCATGATATGAATGATCAAAGCCTTTGTCACATTAAACCTAATATTCACAGAGCGTCACTAAATAAAAAAAACATTAATGTCAAAGTCACTGTTGTAGAGAAAATGCATCTTTTCACAAAAAGCTTGTTTTCAACTTATCTTTTCAATTTTCACGAAATGTCACTCAAATTACCTATTTTGAAATGACTAAAACTAAAGAATGGAAGAAGGTAGAAACACTTTTTTTTCTAATGAATGAATGGAATGTGATCTTTCATTTAGTACCCACATTGTATATGTAATAAAAGCAAACAATATTATTTTTGCCTTGAAATATGTGTTAAAATGCTTGAAATCGGCTGGCACTGTTTTTTATTTTTTTTAATTTTTTTATTTTTTGGTCACGTGTGGCAGTAAAAGAGTTAATGTGATGGTGTCATACCCCCCATATGACAAAATAAGAACTTTAATTTGACATAGAACAAAATTCATTTGAAAGATATATCTTTTTATCTTTATTCAGTGGTTCTGAACTCGGGTTTGATGGAACCTGCAAGTGAGCCATTGGCCTCTCTTGGGAATTTGGTCCAACTGTGGAGTTAGCCCACTTTAGAAATGGAAAGATTCCTTGTGGTCACAACATGACTTGATTACACAGCAATGCGACTTTTTTTAAAACTGGGGTCAAAATTTTAGTTTCGATCCAATCAATGGAAGCACGCTCGGTATCAGAATATTAAGAAAATCCTTAAATCCTGACCCGCCCTTGCGGTAAATTGAATGTAAATCCGCTCATAAGTTTTGTAGCTATCTTGTTGGAGGTAATGATGACATTTAAAAAGAATGCTGACACGAGGAGGAGGAGGCGGCAATGAATTTTCAACACATTTCTGGAGCCTTTTGTTTCTCTGTACAAGCTCTTCATCCGCTAATTCGTCACATATTTGCCACTATTGGATGCAAATGGTGACATTACTTTTTTTGTTGTTTCTTTTGTCTTTGCAGAGCATAATCGAGGTAGAAAGAAATGAAAAATGTTGCAACATTATGCAGACTCATGCAAAATGTGCAAGTCATCCAGGTTGTCTTTGCTCACGACTTCTTCTGTTGTTTTGATTTTATATCGTCTCCTTCTTTCCATCTGGGCTTTGTTCTGGTCCCCGTCAAGTCGAACAAACGCTTGGGCGAAAAATATTAGCAGGTTCCACTGACGCTGATTATTAGCACGTGTTGGCTCCGAATGACCACACAAAGTACAATGATAGGTGTGATTTATGGGAACGGGACCAATGGATGACTGGAACAACACAAAGTCGACCCGAGGAGATAACATATGCAAGCCCACACGTCACATACGTTTGGGTTGAATTTGAATGCGAATGGAAGATTCGGACTTACTTTTTTTTTCTTTTTTTTTTGTGCTAAGCTCTGGTTTTGATCATTTTTTTTTGTTTCGTCACCTGTCATGTCATGAACTTTGGTGAGGCCCAAAGCCACTGTGAATTTGTTCCCTGACAAGAGAAAAAAAAATAAAAATAAACATCTGGGAAATGTGAACTGCTTTTACTAAACAGAAAGGCAATGGGAGAATAACTGATAACTGCCTTGAGATACAAGTTTAAAAGTTTAATTTGTTCCGCGGCCCCTCTTGATGCCTTTAATCCCTTCCAGCCTCCCCCTGAAAAATGTTTTTAAAAAAACCAAAAACAAAAAAAGAATAGTAAAAGTAAAATGGCACCCTATTTGTTTTGCTTCAACTCAAAACTGCTCTGTGCCCTCCACCCACCTGGGGGCAGTATAATACATACATAAGGATAATTGGTTATACATGGAGACGGTCACAATTGCTCATTAAGATGCAGTAAAATGGGCAATTCGTCGCAGAGGATAAATAATATATGCCATTGAGTATTGTTATATTTTTTGCCCACGTGTTAGCTTCACTGCTTGTGTTCAAATATCTGTTGCTTAAAGTCCTTTAACACTGCAACACTGAAGCAGTTAGCCCGACTATGGCGTTTTACGTTGTTTGTTAGCATGAAGCTAAATGGACTTATCGAAAGCAAAGCGATCTTCTACATTGGCTAAACTTAGCTCCTACTGGACATACTGTAAAAAAGATTTTTGTCTCAGTTGCAATTTATCACTTCAACATACTTCCTTTGCACCAATTACTACTTTCCTATTAAGGAATTCGGCCTTTAGTGCTTTCTTGTAGCATTCATTGCCTTTACACAGGGAGAAATTTCAGAATAGGAGACTTTTTTTGCCGGGGAATATCTGATGATAGGTTCCAGAGAAGAAGATATTTTGAGAAAAATGAAATGCATGAGGTTTTATTTTGTGTACTACTAAAATAGATGCGAATCAGAACCAACAGCTGCACAAACCATGTAGAGTGTCATTGCGCAATGATGATCGGTATTTGCTCCATTGTGAGTACTCGTGTCTTTTGTCAATGATGAAGTTGACGGCGCGACTTGAACTGAAGCGAACTTTGGCATCCCAAAATGGACTGAGGCCAAATTCCTGGCCACCGCATGTTTATCACTTCCTCAAAGCGTTCTGGCTCCGGCGGCCAACGGCGCATAGTCGGTCGCCAACCACCCAGAAAGCGCCGCTCGGCTCGCTTTAGCACCAAAACAAAGCGCTCGCCTCATTACACTCGCTAATTGTTAACTTTCCACTGGTCTTTCCAGCCTTCTTATTTTTATTTTATTTTATTTTATTTTTTTGCACCGCAAACACATCATAACTTCACGTCAAATATGCGAGACGTTCACAAACGTGGCATTTGAGCTGATATTTGCTCTTGATTTCTAGGCTGTCTTTTTTTTTTTTTCAGTCACTTCCATTAGTTTAATTGTTTCTGCTTGGTGGGACATAATTTGAATATAAGTGATGTTATTGGAAAAAATGATAAATGGATGTCGTTAATGTCGCCTATTAGAATAAGGTAGCCGTGGAAGAGGACATGTTCTGCATATCCGTCCTTAGATAAACCTTGCGGGAGACGTGTTTTTTTTTTTTTTTCTTCGGAACGAGGGTGTGATTTATATCAAAACTTGCCGTCTCATTAGTGTTCCAAAACACAGACATGCTACGCTACATTAAGTCGCTTTAGCTAAACGGCAGCAATCTTTGGGTCACCGCAGAGGTTCGGGAATTAGTGTTGTGATACACTAATGAGATACGTTCCTATTGTTGCTTGTTCATTGTCAGGAATACGTCGGCAACTAAATGAGCAGGGGTTCTGTCATCTCCTGGTCATCATGGAAGTTACGCTCCAGGACCAACTGTGATGGTGAAAATATGCTATAATGCAGTTCACTTTTCACGGTCTCGTTGTTTTGTAGTTTGTTTGTTTTTTAGTACATTTATGCATGTATTTATTTATTTATTTATTTACTTATTGATTGATTTATTTATTTTTACAGTAATGTACCTATTATCTAAAATGTATGAAGATTGAGAATGTTTAAACAAGAGAGAAATGTGAGAAAAAGTAAATTCCTCTGAGAAAAGTGTATAAACTGTGTGGTGAGGGGTTTTAGAGCCTTGAAACATTTATGGTAAAGGTAAAACATAAAGCTAGCTACTTCGCAGATTTCATTTATTGCGGGTATATTTTGGAACCTGACCCCAGTGGAAAACAAGGGAACACTGTATATATATTATAGAAACATATCTTTAAGGATAAATATACATGTATTTCAATATTTAAAAAAAATGCATGTTTAACACAAAAGACAGTTATAAAACAGGGATTACTGTAATTACACTTTTTTTTTGTCTTAACTGATTTTGAAAATGTAAACGGTGATAAAAATCAGAAAATGTGTTTTTCGCATACGTATTCCCTTTGTAGCATTCACAAATTGTGAGATTCCCCCTCCGATATTGACTGAAAAACTCTCCTATTCACTGCTTTTTTACTTTGGCGCCATCTGGTGGCATGTTGGTGCTGAGGAACAGTTGAAATTACATGAGAAGCTTGTATAGGCAATTATTAACCTGGCAATAGCCAGATGAATGTTATATATCCATCTGGTACCTCTCCACAGTAATTTCGTCGGGAAAAGGCGGGACATTCTGTACAATAATTCGAGCTGATTGGACGATGCGACATTCTACACGTTTGTTGTAACCAATCATGGCCACGTGTGAAAATTTCACGTTCGTTCATGTCGCAGGGGGGAAAAGCACGGACATCTTACCTCTCGCTGTTCAACATTCAACAAGGAAACGGTGAGTAATTCTGTTTTTGGAGAATTACTCACCGTTTCCTTGTTGTAGCGTCCGTTCGTCCATGTTGGGTTTGTTTGTTAGCTAGGCTAACTGTTAGCATTTGCTAACCCTCCTTGTCATTGTTGTGATGTAAGACACAAATACAACCAGGTGGGCTGCCATATAGTTGTGTCTGGCAACAGTGTAATGTCATTTCCTGACTGGATATGGTTTTATTTTAGGGAAAGTGCTCTAAATTATTATCGGTATGTGTGTACCCTGGTTAATCAGACCTAACGCAAGAGGTGAGATTGAAACATTGTCTATCATCCTGCTGAATGTCACCGTCATAGAATTAGTAGCTTGGCCAGATTTGCTCATCATGACAAATTCTTTGTGTTATATTTGCGTTTGGAAATGTTGAAGGGGTTTAACATTTACGATTGTGAGCGAGAAGAAATCCATCTTAAGGCCCAAAAACTCTGAACATATGTGCTCTGAATATTCCCTGAAACAAAGTTTTTGAGAGCAAAAATCCCGCCAGCAACCCAATAACCTCTCAAAATGACAAATGAACAAAAGTGGAACTTAAATGAACTGAAAACCAAAGTTGTAAACGGTGAAGGAAACAATGGAGGAACTTGGAAATGAAAGTGATTACAAAATCAACTTCTACACACGCCGAAACACAAATATACAAGTTACACACACATTCAAATGGAAAACTGGCCCAACTTATGTTGCTGACACATTGAAGATATGCAACCAATCAATTCTTTGTGACCATAACAAGCAAAAATTCTTAAAATCGCCCGTCCTGATTGTTGGTATGTTTGTACCTATGTGCCACAAAAAACAAATGAAGTCTTCAAATGAGGATGTTTTGAAGCCTTGAAAACAGTTCCAGTCCGAAACTAGCAGCGGGAGAGCAACAACTGCCGGAAAAAAAAAATAATACTAATAAAATAAATGTGTTTGAGAGAAAAACGTCCAAGCGAGTACTGTGACGTCTCTGGGGAGTAATAAGAAGTGACAGCAGTATTTGAGCTCGGCCTGTCGCTTGACAGACTGGAACTGGCCTCAAAGAACTTGTTTTCTTGCCCTCTTTTTATTCGCGCTCGCTCTCATTAGCTTTTCCATTCGAATGTTGGAAGACAAACGCCAACTCGCGCCGCAAAACATGGGATGTAATTGAGTCCATTATGTTCCCGTGAAGTCCTAAAATAACAGTCAAGAAGCCGCCTAATGACTCCGTCGGCGCGTTTTATCTCTTCAGTCGTTTTTGGACTTCTTACGCAGGTTTAAAGATGTGTTATGTTCCTTTCTAGTCTGGTTTGTCACTTTTTGTATTTATGTTAGCACATTGATAAGGTTTTATTTTTATGGCTATCCTAAAGAATTGTGCTGCCGTGTTCATTTGGCGGCTAATCCGGGCATCCAACAACACATGCTGTTCTGTGTACCTTTTGGGTTTGATTTGAAGTCATGGAAGGTAGAAATATGCTTTGCTATAAGTACATTCGCTGAACTTGGTTGTGTCATATTTTTAAACATGCTGTTAATAAGTCTGTTTTTCATAAGTTGCTCCCTGAAAATTATGATTTTGGCCTGTCGAGAAAATTTAAAAAATGGGTGACCAATCAGCAACTTATCAGGAAGTAGAAGTGATGCAAGGGGCGGGGCTTCGCTGTCACTAGACATTTTTACACTTTCACTGTTAATGTTTTCACTCAAAGTAAGTTTTTTTAACGACAATATTTTAATATGTGCATATGGATCCACTTGGAAATGTTTTTACATGACTTAAAAAAAAGATACAAAACGTACTTGACACATTAGGCATTTTCCCCCAGTTTAATATTCAATATTAGAAGTTTTCTGATATCCATTGATCAAAATAAAATAAGACAAAATAAATTAATAAAAAATGCTATTTATCACTATTTAATCATATTATGCGAAATTACTGCTTGGCCTACTTTTCATTGAAATTGCATAGCATGAATGAAGCTAGGTCGTAAAACATTGACCCTACTGACAGTGGAAAGTACCCTTTTTGTTTTTTCAAAACGCGTTTATTGTGATGAGTTTTGTGAGTCTAAATTCACGCTTCATAAATACATCAGCAGACCTCTTCCACTTGGAACAAGAGATAAATCCTTTTCCAACGTCACGCCATTCAGATTGATCACCTTGTGCGGAAACGCACTCGCACGTAGTTAATCATGAGTGCGACAGTCCGGTGGGGAGGATGGAAAAAAATCTGGAAGAGCGCTTGGACGTGTCCGTCTGTCCGCGATGCCCACCAAAACCACCTGTCCTGCCTAAAGCCCCGCCTCTTGGCTCAAAGACGCTTCCTGTGCACTTCCTGTTTCGGTCATACAGTCCTGCTTTGAGATAAGGGTGTTATTTTTTTTATTTTTTATTCTGTGACCACTCAGAACTCAAAACACTTGTTTTTCCTATCATCTCGTTCCTCCATTGAAATCAATGACATGCCTTAACTCCCTCCCAAACAAACTATGAAAATGTAATAAAAAAAACAATAGCTATCTATAATATTTTACATAATATCTTCTTCTAATTTTACTTTTTCTTTTGGATCTTCTTCTGCTTTTTTTCTTCTTCTAATGTTGCTCCTTTAACTTCTTCCAGTTGTTCTACTTCTCTTTCATCTCCTCTTTATCTTTCTACAGCTTTTCTTCTTCATCTTCATCTCCTCCTCCTCCTTCTTCTTCTTTGCTTCTTCTTTTCTTCTTCTTCTTTCTTCTTCTTCTTTCTTCTTTCTTCTTCTTCTTCTTCTTCTTCTTCTTCTTTCTTCTTCTTCTGTTTCTGCTCATCCCGGCCTCCTCATTCTCCTTTTTCTTCAAGTACTCCTCCTGATTTAATATTTCTTCTTCTGCGTACACTCCACGTTGTCCTCTTTTTCCTCTTCCTTTTTCTACTTCTGCTTCTTCTATTCCTCCTCCTCCTTACAAAGATGTCCTTTTCATTCACCACCATTCACCTTCTTGCTCGTAGGACCTTGGTGACGTTTGACTCTTTGACGGTCTACCTGCATCTACGCACGTGTCGTACATTTGTGTGCGTGCGCGCGTGCGTGGATGTGCTGAGAGAAGCCAGTGTTGCCAGTGTGCCTGGTGATGTTTAATTGGTGCAATTAACCTGTTACCAAGGTAATTAACCTGGCCAGCGGTCCTGTCAACATTATAATGACAAACAGATGGGAGAGGCTACGGCTAGCCCTTCTGCTAGCCCAGGACACACATGCGCGCATACGCACACACAAGCACACACTCCGCTTTCACCTTGATGCACACTCACGTGGTTTATAGAAATCTGTTTAGCAACATTTGAAATCTGTTTTGTCAGCATGGTGTAATAGTGGTTAGCACATCTGCCTCACAGTTCATCGATCCACAGTTTTAATCTAATCTCTGGCATGTTTTGTGTGTCATTTCCAAAACGTGGAATTCAGTCGCCGCTTGGGCGACTCTTGTTTGAAAGCGACAGGTGAGAAGAGGTCACAAAGGTGTGCCAATTTTCTGAAACGCTATTGGTCAGTTGACGCTTCCTGCTTCCTCTTCTCTGAAATGGTCCCAAAATGTAGCAGGGGGTTTTATTTATCTTGATGAAAAGCAGAAGTGCATTAGTGTCCCGCTGTTTTTCTCCACACGATAAGTCCACTGACAGAATAGCTGATAGAGCGTCTCACCCCGAGCGGATTTGTTTACCCTGACACAAAGCAGAATTTGGGAATTTGTGTGTGAGAGAATGTACTGTGTGTGCAAAACTATTTTAGTGTGAAACATAATGTATCTTTGTGAGAGAGAACCATTATGTGGGTGTGGGTGAAAATCAGCTTGATACTCTCACATGTCAACATCTTGTCAAACTTCTTTCTGTGCCAGCGACACAAATTCCATGCGCTAATTCCAAATTAGGGAAAAAGCATTGGTGTGGTTTTACAGAAAGATTTGTGTCTCATCAGTTGGAGACCACCCCCCCCCTCCTCCACCACCTGGTTTTCATCTTCACCATCTTCCTCTTCCTCGGGGATGTTTATGGCGCTGGTGGGGGGTCGCGGGTGCGCTACTTGTCTTGTTCCACTTGGGGGAGCTGAGCTGTAGCGTTGACGTGGGCGGACACGCGTCGGAAGAGGAAACGCGCTTGACATTTACCTAATAGGCGAGCGACTCCTTACAGTAGCTTGCCATTTGAAATATAAGGATGCAAAAGTTTATTTTCTTTCTTTGCTGATTGGCTTGTCGGAATCACATGAACTGACTATGTAGTAGTAATGGTGATTGATATCTGTGTACAGATGTGTTACCAAATACAGGAAATGACAACAGCCCAAAGAATAGAAATCTGAAGGAAAAAATAAAATAACTCAATCGTCAATATATGACGTGTCTAAAACAATGCTAATGCTTTTAGAAATTGTTAAAGTAAAAAAAGGCTAGAAGTTTGTTTTGAGAAATTTTATGAAAAAATTTAATTGCATGAGTAATTGAAGATAAAATAATTATACTTTGACACTTTATTATTAAAATATCTTAAATTAAATAAAACCTAAAATTGAAATGATCAAATATAAACATACTTTGTGAGTACATAAACTATTCTAAAAAAAAACGTAATAATGTGTAATTATTTTATAAATTGTATTAACAATTGTAACATTTTAGGAATTTTTATGTCTACAAATGTAATCATTGTTTTTATTTAAAAGGACATACTGTAAGAATGAATTAATAATCTATATTCTATATTTTAAACAACCATTATAACGAATCAAAATGAATGAATATAAAATAAGTACCTTGTAAAGTATTATGAATAGAAAAACATAAGCAATCATGTATGAATAAATGAAGAACTAAAAAAAATAAATACTGCATTGTACAAAATCACTTCATAAATAGTTCTATTTATGCTCTCAATAATGGAGGCCATTGACCTGCCGAGGAAAACGTGTAAAGCGAGAAAATCCTGAAAGTCGAAAAGAAGAAATAAATTAAAAGAATAAAAAAATACAAAATAAGAGAGAGACAAAGGCTCGTTTGTTGAGGGACAAGGGAGGAGAAGTTTCTGGGGGGATTTCCAGCGTCCATTCCCGCCCTGGATGAGGGAAGTGAAGGCAAATAAAAATGATTGGCTGAAGGTGACACCTTGTCCACCGCAAGACATCACATGCGCTCACTTTTTACAACTTTATGGATCATAATGGCTGGAATGCGTTTGATTTGACCGTTTTCTTTTTCCACTGTGAAAGATGGAAACGCACACTAAGTGCAAGTTGGGACCGACATTCCCCATTTGAAACGCAAAGAAGGAAAAAAAAGAGCTTTCTGGCGGCAAAATCTGAAGGTTTAAATGTGATGGAGGGGGTCACTGTGACCTCATAAAAATGCAAAATGAAAGAAAAAAAGAATGAAGTGAAGTGAGGATGTTACACATCCAAAGGGGGTGTTTGTGGGGGGGCTTTTGGTGTGGATGTGCAAGCACATGGAAGTCATCTACGAGGACCATAAGTGGACCTTCATAAAACAGTACTGGATGAAAAGCAAGTTTCAAATAGAAATACAAATCTTCTCGGGATTTTTTTTTTGTGTTGGGAATTCAATTAGAGCGGAGGGCGCCCTGAGATACGAGTTTCATTTGTTCTGTGACCAAATCATCTTACCTCATTGATATAGAGTAATGCCTTTCATTTGTTCCTGAAAAAAAATCCATAATGTGTTGTTTAATAAATAAATAATAATAATAATTTGAACAAAAGCACCATATGTAATAAAAACATCAACTAATGACCAAAAATATAAAGTACAAATTCCAAAAAAAAATCCTCATTCCTCAGTAAGCTACAATACTATTAGTCATTCTTCGCAGAGGATAAACAAAATATGCCTGTGAAGATTATTTTATCTGTCGACAATACTTCACCATTTGCGTTCACATATTTAGCACTCAACGGTGTTTTCCATTGTGTTAGCATTAAGCTAGCAGATGCTAAATGATTGTTTGAAACTCTTCAAAGCCAGATCACACGTATGACTGTTTTTGAGGGCCAAAAATTGAGATTATAGGAGACTTTGAAGGGCCTAGATATACGCCGTTGTGTGTCTTCCTCCTTGTATGTTGTTGCTTTTTGAAAGCAGAAGCAGACGTGTGATTCAACGTTTCCCCGTCACTTTGTAGTTTGTTTCTGCACACGGTCTATTTCCACTGCGGTGGGCAGGAATGTAAACGTTGTCTCGGTACTTTTTCTTCAGTGTACGCACTTCAGGCCACATCATTAGGTACATCGAGATGTCCTAGTCTATGGTGTGGATAAACCCAAAATGTACCTTTTAACCTTTGATTTAGCGTTCTCTAAACTTCACAATGAATTTTGTTTTATTTTAAATGGTCTCACGTATTTTTTTCAACACTTCAGATTGGTTAATGATTCGTCAAAATAACAGACTTAGATGAGGACTGACAATAGTATTGATTTGTGACTAATTATGTAATGGACCAAAATTTCCAGGCTTCCGCCAGACAGTGGCGAGGTTTAATTTCCCATCAGGGAATCCGTCGTCCATTGTGTTTTTCAGAGTCAAGACATGTTTTCCCCTTGGAAACGTTGTTTGATGCCAATGAGGCATAAATACAGAGCAAAACGTGCCGTAATGGAACAGACGACACAGCGGGGGTGCAACCAAACAGACAAAAGGGAGAAGAAAAAAAAAACAGCAGGGGGCGTCATGCTGTTTGACTGACAAACGGGCCTGTGAGCAACACGTCTGAAGAACGCTCTGACTTTGATTATTTGTCCTGGCTCGGGTCAAGATGGCCGCCGCCGAGACGCTGCTTCGGGAAGGTTGGTGACGTCACGGACCCGACTGTTGGTGGTCGCAAAGATGAAAACGCACGCACACACACCCACACACACACACACACACCCAAAGCAGTGGCATGGCGGAGAAGAAATATTTAATGTTCCTTTTCGACACCTGGTTGGGGTAAAAAACGAGACAAAAGGGGGAGAATGAGGGTTGGAAAATGTGCGCACACACACATGCGTGTGAATGGAAGGTGTATATGTGTACTGTATTTATGAATACAGAGAAAATGTGCGTTTTTCAAAGGTCTGACGGTCAAATGACAAGTGAGGAAGATGGATGGGATGACCAAAATGGGCTGCGGGGGGAGCCTAAGATGGGGGCTTGATATGTATGTCTTTGAGAGAGAGAGAGAGAGAGAGGGGGGGGGGGGGGATTTTCCATTACCCTTTTTCGCAAAAATAAAAGCAATATTGCTATTGTGCTATTTCGATAAAGTATACAATTTCAATTTGTCGGCTTTTCCATTGAAGAGCGTTTTGCTCTCGGTGCTCATGATGTTTGCGGTAGACGGACGGGTTCGGGCATTTATGTGCGCGGGTTCTCATCATTTCGTGCATTTATGTGCGTGCACTTGTAACTCGTGTTATGGTGCGGACAGCTAGAAGGTCTAGTTGCCGGTGGTAACGGCGATTTCTGCAACGATATGGAACATGCATTGAATGGCGGCATATTGGCTCTCTAAATCGCTTTGTGCGTTAAAAAGACTTGTTATGCCCTCGGGAGGCAGTTCCGACACAACAGCGATTGGCCCCGTACTTTCTACTTCCTGTAGTTGAAAGTTTCTGATGTTTTCTGGCGTCTTCCCTGCTAAATGAACCAGACATGGCAGGACAGTATTTCAAGTTCCTCTCCTTTTATCCAACCCCTTCCCGAACGAGGCTCGCTTTCACTTTGCACTCATGACGTGCAGTATACAAAACACTTCAGCATGTAAAACTAAAACACAATACCGAAATTAATCATTCTCAAAACAAACAAGCCCATTGCAAGTAAATAAAAATACACATTGGCAAACAACGTGTTACATTCCTTTCCTCTGTTACCGGGCGGGTGTCAACTGACTATTAATGCGCAAAAAGTGTGTCCAATACACTTTTGCGAAATACTTCTATTTCCACACATCTCAAAAACCGCGTCATGAGAGCGCCAAAACATTTTTTTGCGATATTTGAGAGTTTTTTTCACAAGTCCAGTGTTTCCATTACCAGCTTGCTTTTGTGAAACGTGCCTTTTGCGCAAAACAAAAGTTACGGAGAGTTTTCCCCACATACTCATGTACACACACATTTTTTTTTTGTGGGGGAGGGAATCATATCTGTTAGGCTCTGGAGTTGGATCCCAAAAACGCAGACACAAATAAGACTTTAAATCTTTATTTGCATAGCGTCGAGAGGCGTGGAACTAACTTGACTAGACCAGAAACAACGAGAATGTATCGAGGCGCTAAGCTAACTTGGGCTGTGGAGGTGCACAGGGGAACAGAAGAATAATCCAACGAACACACACTTCTCTGTCAGACTTATATAGACAACGAATGGATCAGATTGGCTGTGGCTAGACATGTGGGTAACAGGACTGACATGGATTTCTCTGATTGGCTTCTGACCAGATAAAGAGATTAAAGATTCCTGACATCACATAGGTCCTGACATCACATAGCTTCTGACTTCACAAAGCTTCTTACCAGTTGAAACTAGATGCCATTCATTCAGTCATTACAATAACTCATGCATTTATTTTTTAAAATAATGTCATATGATGAGTTCCATGAGAAAAGTGATCATATTTTGCAGTAAGTTGACAGTTTATAGGCAAATAATGTCAACATTTTTGAGGAAGCAATCTTCACATAAGGCCATGCTGAACGTTGATCGGATTACAAGTCGCATAAACACGATGTGACGATTTGTCAAGTTTGCGTGCCGGTGTCGCGGGCGTCGTCTGCAAGGTGTCAGGCGAGGAGCGGCGCGCTGCTAAAACAAAGCAGCCACGGGGGGGCCTCCGTAAATCACACTCGGCACGTTGTTACAATTATGTGGGGGGAGGCGACGTCCCCTTGACACATTTTCCACTTATTTTCTCCTCACCTGTTAGCACTTGGCCACGAGTCGCAAGGTTAGTCGTCAAGCTAACGTAACGCTCGCCCCAACACTTTGTTAGGGACGTCACCCATCGGTCTGACTTCAAATAAATTCATTGAGTGACAAAGTTTGCAACTGAATTTTTCATGACTCAATTTACTTGGATATTCAATCCATTTTCGTCGCTGAAATGACTTGGAAAATTTGGCAAAAGTCAACCAAATCGAGTCAAGTCATACATTCTTGCACAGTCACAATATAAAAATGGCTTCCCTCAGTACAAGCACTTTTTAGGGAAGAGGAAAAGTAAGTGTATAACACTTTTTGTTGAACAAATTTAGGCTTTAAATGTTGTTAGCATGTTTTCTATAAGACTCTTAAGAACACATTAAAGTATTGTTTGAATTATTTTAACTGTATTTGAGCCTAGCAATTAAGTTTTAAAAAAATGTCCTCTGTAGTTTTTTTTTTTTTTTTTCAAAAAAATTATTTTGCAGTATTCCAGTTACTTCACAAAGATTGGGGAATATCAAAATAAACATGATTGGACAATATTTTATAGTCAGGAGGATATGTTCGCTACTTTGCAGTCACTATTTGTACTTGTGTTAGTTAGCTGTACTAGCATAACGTCTCTGTCGGCCACCCGTATGTCCAAATATGGTCAATTTCATATTTTTAACAGATTGCTCTGTCCACTACGCATCATTAGTCTATTTAACGTGTTTAAAATATCTTGAGTACAAACCTAATGGAACGCAACTAGAATCGTAGATTCCACCTCTTCCTGACTCTACTGGAGCCGTGCCACATTATGTCACCTCAAGATTGAAAGTCTGGATGTTTTTCAAACAATAAACAAAAATTCAGTAGATATATTTGGTTAAACACATTTTGTTAAAAACATATGGGTGAAATGCTTGCAGAATGACGCGCGTCAACTATGTGATGTATTTGGCCACATGTCCGTCAATTATTTGGCTTAATAAGCTTACCGTTTCGTCTATTTGATCATTCATGGCTCTAAGACCTTTTGAAAAAGAGTTTGGGAAGAAAAAAAGTTTTGGGGAGACGAGTTTGTCTTCTTATAAATTAGCCCCCTGAAAATGATTTTGGCATCGTGTCTGGAAACTCAAGCAAGATGGTGTTTTCTTTATATATATATATATATATATATATATATATATATATATATATATATATATATATATATATATATATATATATATATATATATCCTAAAAAGTTTGATTTTATAGACGTGAGGTTTCTGTTTTGTTTTTTTTGTTTTTTTTATGAAGCGTTTGAACAGCTAGCTTTGTTAGCTAAACTATGACATTAATGTGACAGTATCTCCCTCAAATTTAGCCAGATAATTAATCATGTCTTCATGGGGCAACACTGAAGAAATGACACTTAAAAAAGGTCAGTTTACAGCTTATAAAAGAGTGTGCATTTATTGCTCCACCAAAATAACTCAAAATACAGCCATTAATTTGCTAAACCCCTGGTAACAAAATTGTGCACACCCCCAAGTGAAAATGTCCAAATTGATCAGTTCATCATTTTCCCTCCTCTCTGTCACGTGACTTGTTTGTGTTTCAAGGTCTCGGGTGTGAATATCAAGCAGGTGTGTTAATTTGATATTACATATCTGTGTGAGATATACTGACTCACCTTTGTGTTTTTTTTTTTTTTTCACTGACGACTGGCATTAGGTGTCATCTCATAACATTTAATTTCACCCCCTCCCCCCATGCCCCCACCCCAAATTTCAAAGTCAAGCCCGAGCCTTATATAAACCATGCAAGATCCAAGTCGTGAAATTGTCACCTAAGGACCCCGACTTGTGTATTCCAGTGTATGACAGTGGCTTCCGGGTATTTCTCCAATGTTCCCATCTAATGCAGAGCGTGCACAGTGATGTAGTGCAGTACTCACTTCAATGTTCCTTTCAGCGCAGGCGTGGACAGGTGAGAGGTTAATCATCACTCACGATTTGCATTCGAACTTTTTGGTCGGGTATCAAAGCCATTTAGCGAGGCCTGAAAGAAATGTAATCCATCATACCGTGGATGTGTTTTGTCATCTTTATTCCGGGAGGGAAACCCAGGAGAGAATGTTTGTGGTGAGCAAAGAAACAAAACATTCAATTTGGCAGTTGTGATGTCAACCCTGAACTTCAAATAAAAACATATACCATTTGCAATAATAATTTCAAAACATTGTTATCAATAGACATGCCACTTTTTGCAAATCTCTACCCGGCATTTGTAGAATGGGGTAAATGCCACGGAAGAGGCGGGACTGTTTTTGCACATCAGATTTTGTTCCGGTTTGGTTTGTGACATGTAGGCTGAGTCAAAATTCTTGTGCTTCCGAGTTTGTGCCCCTCGGTTGCACGTTCGCAACCCAGACCGGAACCAAACTCGTGCAAAATCATGGGAGTCGGAAGTCCTGCCTCTTCCGTGGCATATACCACATACCTGTCGTGAATTTGTCTTACCACGTCCACCACTTTTAACTTTGTTCCACCAAAAAAACAAACAAACAAAAACGCAATATGGTTCAAAACTAGCACATCAAGCTAACAAATTTGGAACATCTCGCTCCTAAGTGGACTTGTGATTCCGTGCTAAAGTCGACCAAGGAAGCTAACATGCTAATAGTTGGTGTGTGTCAGGTTTACCTGTTTGACATTCATTAAACACAACAAAAAGGAGATAAGACACTCAGTTAAAAGCTTGCGAGGAGAGAGGAGAGGAACTGACTGACACAATTCCCTACTGCAGTCTCTGAAAAAAAAATCCCCTCCTCACCCTCTCTTTTTATTTGATTTCCACGCCCATAGTTACATAGGTGTTCCAACCCTAATGATGCAAATACAAAACATAGTTGGAACACAGTTGATTATAAAACTTAGCAAGTTAGCAAATAAGTTAGCAAGCTAATTGAAGATGGCGTTAAAGCAATAAGGATATTCTTGCTCTATTGTTGAAAATACTAACATGCTAACAGTTGATATGCTAACATGTAGGAAAGAAAACATCCTGGGCAGAGTCTGTGCTTTAGCAGATGAATATAATATATTAATATTTTGCTCTTTTGTTGAGTACTAAATCTAGTGAGAAATGCTAAGATGGTAACTTGCACAATGTTTCAAATGAACACTTTTACTACTTGTGTTGCTAAAGCAGATTGGGAATTTTATGTTAAGCCTTGTGATTGTCAACTAATTTAAACGCTTGGCGAACAAGTTCACAATTAGCATGATGTCACATCTTAAACGTCACCGTCACAAGCAAAATGGTAAAATTCTGTCCCTCGGCAAAAGTTTTTGTTTTTTCGAGGAACTGTGTGGTCATGTTGGTGTTTTTGGAAGCGGCTTATTTCCTTTGCTGTTTTGTCTCGACTCCAGTTTGTGCTTGTGCCGCATATGTATCCCATAAAGGTGTCAGGGGCAATGCAACTCACTTTAGTCAAGTCATTTACAACCACCACAAAAAAAATGCTTATGGTTGTGTGGTTGTAAGAAGGCTTTGTGAACGTATTTTCTCAATTGTCACACGACATTCAGACAATTCAATAACAAGTCCTCCAAGGGCTGTGCAGTTTTTATGAAAAAATGACGCAACAACAAAATTTATTGTAGAATATTACGAGCATTTGTGGATTAAATTCTATTGGGCCATATGGTACCACCAGGATCCAGCATTAAACGTGCGGTTCTAAAGTAAACACAACTAACGACATACATGAGAAACTGGCCGGCACCAATGTTGGATGAAAAGAAGCCACATTTTCAAGAAAATGATTCTTTAAAAATGCGGGATATGTTGCATTTTTTCCACATTATTTATTCATCAGCTGCCAAAAAGACCCGCCCTCTCTTACCTCCCCAGCACATAGCCTCCAACTGGACTCGGCCCCAAACTGGAACCAGATTTGTATTTTTTTTTTTCAGGCTTGGAGGTGCTGCTTGTTATTGTGGAGGAAAAGATTGGATCAAAAAGAAACGGTTTTAGTGCCCCCCTTATTTTTTTTTTTTGTGAAGCCCTACACAGTATATATGATTGATTGACACATCGTTCAATGACCTAATGCAGCAAAGAAAATATTTTCCATAAAGGTCCTAAAAGTTTTATAGGCCAAGTACAATATGAGGTCCAGTGGACTTTCCCCCAGCAAAAAGTATTATTAACTTTTTGAGTGTACACAATCATTGAAAAGAGGGCAACCATCTGCAGGGTGGAGTGGAAATAAGACATTTGCACATTTGAAAGCACATCAAAACACAAGTTTAATAAAGTAAAATAATCATAATAAAACTGTAACTGAAAGAGCATGACCATAAGGAAATATACTTCCAAAATGCAAGTGGTACTGGCAACTTTATTGGCAGATAAAATAAAATCCCAAACCAATTATAAAACTGCTGCCTGCACAGAAGTAATATGAATGAATCCATGTCATCAGTAAGGAAAAGTGATACAGTATATATCGAAAAATAAAAAGCAAAAAAAATAAAAAAATAAAAACAAAATTATAACGTATAACTAAAGTAAAATAAAGTACAAGAAAAAAAAAAAAAAAGACATTGACACACTTTAAGGTAAACTTACAAAAGTAAAAAGCTTACAAGTGTTTCACAAAAGTAAAAAAATAAAATAAAATAATAATACTAATAATAATAACAATAATAATAATAATAGGGCGGCACGGTGAGCGAGTGGTTAGCACGTCCGCCTCCCAGTTCTGAGGACTCGGGTTCGAGTCCAGGCTCCGGCCTTCCTGGGTGGAGTTTGCATGTTCTCCCCGTGCCCGCGTGGGTCTTCTCCGGGTACTCCGGTCTCCTCCCACATTCCAAAGACATGCATGGCAGGTTAATTGGGCGCTCCGAATTGTCCCTAGGTGTGCTTGTGAGTGGGGATGGTTGTTTGTCTCTGTGTGCCCTGCGATTGGCTGGCAACCAGTCCAGGGTGTCCCCTGCCTACTGCCCAGAGCCAGCTGAGATAGGCTCCAGCACCCCCCGCGACTCTTGTGAGGAATAAGCGGTCAAGAAAATGGATGGATGGATGGATGGATAATAATAATAATACAAAAGTGTTACAAAATTATTTTGAAAAATTGGATAATGCAAAAACATACATAAATAAATAATTTCCAAATTTGCAAAAGCAAAAAGAACAAAATTAAGAAATTATAAAGTATAAATAAAGTAAAATAAAGTATTAAAAAAAAAAACTTGACACTTTATGGCAAAATTACAAAAGTAAAAAGAAGCTTAAAAAATGCTTTACAAAGGTAAAATAATAATAATAATACAAAAGTGTTTTTATTAGTAATTATTTAGAAAAAATAGATAATGTAAAAACATACATAAATAAATAATTTACAAATTCACAAAAGCAAAAATTAATTTACGAAAATATTTTGTGAAAATTACTAGTTAAATTTCATAAAAACTTACTGTAAGTACAATCAAAGTAAGTGACATAAAAAATAAAATTAAATTAAATTCAATCACAGTGAACTGACTTTACAGTACATCATCAAATGTATTTTTCTTGGATCAAAATGTACACAAAATCTAACAGTAGTCAACATTTAATGTAAATTCTCCCCCTCAGAAAATATGAACGTCCATTATTAAAGGTTGACGGTCAGAAAAAAAAATAATAATAAAAAAAAAAAAAGGCCTCTGCGGAATAAAAGCCAAATAAATGATTACATTAGCAGAAGGCAGACTAAATCACACTGGGACATGTTAATGTAGTGTGTGTGCGTGCGTGTGATCATACAATGTGTGTATGCTAGCCGGTGGGTGAGTGAAATGAGCCATTTTAATGAGTTGTGCGCGAGACTGCATAGCTCAGCACAAGCAGCGCTAATGTAAACACACACAAGTCACTCGACTATGGAGAAAATCATCCCACTTTATTTACATCTGCATTTATGCAATCCTTTGACGACTCGGGAGTTGTCTTTTTAACGGGAAAGTACAAGCAAAGGCGGAGTGTCCAAAGAGATTAGCGTTCAATAAAATAAGTTCGCTTTGCGCAGGGTGACGACATTTCAAGATTTAGCAGCCAGCCGCTTATTTCAGAACGTTGGCGGCTTTGTTGCCGAAATTGTGCGGATTTGTCGTGTTTTGGAAGGAAAATGTGATCATGCCGTTGGCAAACTATCTTTCATTTGTCCAAACTGCCGACGCCTGCTTCAACTGGGGGAATCCGTTAAATACATTCCATGTCGACTTCATAATCTGCTGGACACAACATTAGGTACACCTGCGTTTATGCTCGTGTATGACGACATCCAAATCAAAGCTGTTTAACTCTTTTACTGCCTCACGTTATCCAAATAAACAATCCTCACAGTGCCAGACGATTTTGAGCATTTTAACTCGTCTTTCAGGGCAACCAGAATATTATGTTATTTTGCTACATATCCTCCAACGTGTATATACCACATGGAAGATCACTTTCCATTCTTTCATTAGAAAAAAAAGTGGTATCGAACATCCCTAGCATTGGCCATTGATTAAAAAAAAAAACCACACACACACACACACAAAAAAAACGTCATTTATGGTTTATGGCGGCATACATCGTGATTTTACTAAACGTTATTAAACGTATTTGGCCATCAAAGAGTTAAAAATATAAAAAATAATATATAAAAATATATAAAAATATATAAAAATATATAAAAATAACTCAGCGTTGTGCTGAATGCCATTTATGAACCCTGTGCTTGTTTCTCTTCAATTAGTTGTTGATCTTGGGGTCGTGAGAGACATTTTGTCGAGCAATTTACGGAAAAATGCATCCAAACTAAACTTCATGCAAAAAGATAATGACCCAAAACAAAGAACTACTTCCCATCAGGAGGAGAAAGCGGATGGTCTTAATTGGCCAATTCAATCACCACACCTTAACCCAATAGAGTACGCTATTTTACGCCCAATAACAAACAAAAAACTGAATGAGGCTGCAGTGAAGGCCTGGGAAAGCATCTTGATCTCAATGTCATGCTGAAAATCAGAACTTTTAGTCTGACATTCATACAAATCCTAAATGAGATCATCAATATTTGTGACATTTATTTTAGCCCAGCGATTTTTTTTTCTTTCTAATGTTGGCTCAATAAAGGTTGGGAAACACTGCGGAATAGTAATGTTGCCTTTTTTGCCATGTTGAGCTTTCCCACGCTGCTCCAGCGCAGTGCAACGATGTGAAAATGAGCTTGCTAGTTTTTAGAATCCTGCTGACAGAGCGTGTACAACTGCCAAGTCATTGTAGGAAAGAAAAGGGAAAAAAAATCCTGTGCCAAAAGTTCAATTTGAAGTAAGAAGCTGCCATGCAAATGTATATCCTTGATATGTCACTGTGATGTCATCAGGCGTCAGGGTACGAGGTTGGGGGGCTGAAAACCACAAGCCCGATAGGCGCGTTCAGAAGAATAATAAGAGGTGACCACGATGTATTCGCAGCCCGAGCGCGCGGCGGGAAATCAAAGCTCCGCCGCCGCCGCTTCCCGACAGGACTTTATTTTTCCGAAGCCGGCGGCCAGCGCGCCCCGCAGCTATTTTTACGCACGCGTCTCTTGGTCGAGTCGCTGGTTTGAGGCTGTGAACGTGAACGTGTGGTGTTTTTTTTTTTTTTTTTTTTTTTTTTAAATGTGAGAAAATAGTGAGTGGATTTAGTCTGAATTTGACTTAGCTTTTTCTTTTCTAGATATCACCTTTCCATTGGAAAATGCTCATTTGAATACAGCTGATAATTCACTATGCATCAATTTCTGTTGTGAAAACAAGTGCATGTCCGTGGCTATGCTCATAAACAATTTTGAAAAGTAGTTCAATTGGATTATTTCAATTGCAATTCAATCAGTGATTATTATTTCCAAGGTCCTCTTCCCATATACATTTGTAACTAACACAAGCATTAAAAATACAACTGTATTACAATAAACAATGTAAGATTTATAGGTTATGCTTATACATGCAGATAAATCTGCAGTGGTAATTCAACACCTACAGAGTTAAATCTAGCACTTCATAGTGTCTATGTTGGTCCACACTATAGTTCAAACAATACTTTTAAAAGTGTTGACACTTCCGCCCAATTCACACTGACTGCAGAAAAGAACGCGGTGCGTTTTCCGTACGGCTTCCACACGGACTGCAATTCACAACCGTGTATAATAAAGAAATAAATGACTAAAAGTGAAAATAGAAATGAATATAAAAAATATAATTCGAAAATTATATCTAAAAAAATAAATAGAAATGGAAATCCGTTTTTATACATTAATTTTAGTAATTTATTGATTGGTTTAGTCATTTTTTTTATTTAGTCATTTATTTATCTATTTATTTCGTCATATATTTATCTATTTATTTTGTCATATATTTATCTATTTATTTAGTCATTTATTTATTTTGAATTTTGGCAGTTTTGGGCCATACTGCCAAGTCGAAATGTTATTCAAATGAGGGGGCGGTCGTACGAGTGTCTTGGGTTTGGACTCCGCCGTTGCAAACTGCCCGTCATTGGTCGAGTGAGCGGCTCAGTGAACACGGAAGTCTCGCCGGCTTGCAATGGAGACCTCCAGCAATGGACGACTATCTTGTCCACTGTCTGTTCTCACTTGTTGTCTAGCAACTCAAGTCGCAAGATGAGGTGACAGTCGACAGGGTCATATTGGTCCACACTAAATATAGTTAAAACAACACTTTTGAAAGTGTTACTTGTTTGGTTAAAACAACTTTTATGGGAGTTGAAATGTAACACTACTCAACACTGGTCAGTGTTGATTTTACAATACACTAGTGAGTTACACAATCTAGTGTTCTATTTTAACACTCACAATGAGTTGCTTTCATTAACACTAGAAATGTCAATATGAACTCAACATTTAACTCTGGTAGAGTACTTCAAAAGTATGTATATTGGGCCATATTTTCTTTTACACTGAAATGGAGTTAAAACAACTCTTATATGAGTTGAAATTTAACTGCCATTCATGTTTTTTTTCTCCTTTTTTTGTGTCATAGCCTACTGTACAAAGCATTAGAAACACACAGAGGACAACCCATGAGAAGCATTGTTAGTCTTGTACAGCAATTCCATTTTTTGTCTTTTTATATATATATATATATATATATATATATATATATATATATATATATATATATATATATATATATATATATATATATATATATATATATATATATATATATATATATATATGTATATATATATATTGCCCTGCGATTGGCTGGCAACCAGTCCAGGGTGTCCCCTGCCTACTGCCCAGAGCCAGCTGAGATAGGCGCCAGCACCCCCCGCGACCCTTGTGAGGAATAAGCGGTCAAGAAAATGGATGGATGGATGGATATATATATATAGGCAGAACCGAGGTGTTCCCAATGTTGCGGTCTGAGCATGCACTGTACGCATACGTGTTCAATGGTTTCCTATATTTCTCTCTCGCTCTCACACACATCCACATACTCGCCGCTGGTAGCCTGTTAGCGTGTCGGCTTCAGAGGCTGGCTGAGCCGGGGATAATAATTCACAGAGGCTTTCAAGTGTGTGCCAGACGTCTTTGTAGGGGGCTGAGGATTAGAAAGAAAAAAAAAAGAGAGAGAGAGAGTGAAAGAGTGACATGGCAGACGGACAGGAGGGCAGCGAGCATGCTGGGAGAGGACACGTAACAGGTGCGGGAGAAGGCCAGACAGCAAACATCCTCCAGACGTCTTTGTAATGTGGAGAATTGGATCATAAATGAGGGTGTCATTATTATCGGCTTTTTTTTTGCAAAAGCGTGTACCTGACAAATGGAATTCCTGCCCTGCTCTGGTAGCCAGTCGGTAGCATCACAGCGCCATCTACTGTTGGCGCGTGCTGTGCAATGCAGAGGGTGGCAAGGAAGGCAGCCCACCTGCCAGGCATGAGCAACTCTGCTCCATTTCGAGTCCTGCTGTTTATTTGTCAGATGCGATCGATAACTCATAATGAGCTCATCAAGTGAAGAGACGCAGTTTCACTTGAATTTGGCTAATCAGCGGAGACGCACTCATCATCCAATAGCGACAATTAAACACAACTAGCGTCTGTGTACTAAATGGCATAGGCTGGCATTTTTTTTTTTTTTTTTTTGCATCAAGTACCAGTCCAAAAAAAAATGTAGCTCTCCAAAAAAAAAAAAAAAAAAAAAAAAAAAACAAAAGTGTATGATCACCGATTTTGCATAAAATGCTTAATATCGGCTGATCATGACCCAGCCAATGAAATCGATGTCAATTCTAATAACATTAAATAAAATACAGCCATCAAAGATAAGACAAGATTTCAAATTATTAGTGATTTGCGTCAAATGTAGACACAGATCATTTTGCGTACCACTGAGTACCACTTCGACAATCGCTGCCATAGGAAATAAAAAGTCCTATTTTCAAAACAAAGTTAATAAATAATATAAGTATTCATGTTGCAATAAATTTGCATGTTTTCTGGGAAAATGGCATAATTTTGACAAGAACAATAACATATGTAGTTGAGGTAAAATAATCCTAATAATATGACAATAAAGTTGTTGTTTTTTTTGGCAATCGCTGACAGGAATTGAAAAGTGTCCTATTTTCAAGGCAAAGTTAATAAATAATATAGGTATTAATGTTGCAATAAATTTGCATGTTTTCTTGGAAAATGTTATAATTTTTACAAGAACAATAACATACTTTGTTGAGGTAAAATAATCCTAATAATATGACAATAAAGTTGTGTTTTTCGGCAATCGCTGACATAGTAATAGAAGTATTTTCAAAACAAAGTTCATAAATAATATAAGTATTCATGTTGCAATAAATTTGCATGTTTTCTGGGAAAATGGCATAATTTTGACAAGAACAATAACATATGTAGTTGAGGTAAAATAATCCTAATAATATGACAATAAAGTTGTTGGTTTTTTTGGCAATCGCTGACAGGAATTGAAAAGTGTCCTATTTTCAAGGCAAAGTTAATAAATAATATAGGTATTAATGTTGCAATAAATTTGCATGTTTTCTTGGAAAATGTTATAATTTTTACAAGAACAATAACATACTTTGTTGAGGTAAAATAATCCTAATAATATGACAATAAAGTTGTGTTTTTCGGCAATCGCTGACATAGTAATAGAAGTATTTTCAAAACAAAGTTCATAAATGATATAAGTATTCATGTTGCAATAAATTTGCATGTTTTCAAGGATATTGCCATAATTTTTACAATAACTAACATATCTTCTGATTCTCCTCTTTCTCCCCTTTTTCTACTTCTCCTCCTTTTCCCTCCTCCTCTTCCCCCTCCCCACCCTCTCCATTAGCAGATTAGATTTAGTCCTAATGTCGCTGGGCAATCTGTTTTTTTTTTTTTATTACTGTTTCCCATTACTACTAAATCATTCCCAACCTGCTTTGGTCTTGCAAGCATACCGCAAAGCTTCTATGACAAGCTAAAAAGTCACACACATGCACGTGTCTTGTGTGCAGGCCGAGAAGCCGACACCGGCATCCAGCGTTATTATTGAACGTGAGGTCCGAATGTGGTTCAATTTCTTCCCAACTTCGACTCGGGCGTGAAGGATTTTCACATTCCAATATCGATGAGATGTTCTGGAACAGAATTTGCGTCATGTGTCGTCCCCCCGCCCCCTTTTTTGCTTTCTTTCTCTTTCTTTGGCCATCACGTCTTAACGCGGGATGCGAATGAGTCGAAGAGGCTAAACGCGGGAGTCGCTCATGTTTATGCACGCTTACGAGCGGGCGGCCATTACTTGTGAGTGCTCCTCATTCGACTGGTGTCAGCGCCTCATCATTTATTACAGCGTGGGGGGGATTTCGGGTTGGTTGTACTTTTACCCTCTGTGACAAAAGTGCTGATGGCAAAGTCCATTTTCATCACGTCGCGACAGCTTGGAGCACATTTGCCCGGCATAAATTGACAGGCGGCGGCGCGTATGTCGCATATTTCATGCCCGCGCGCAGCCCAGTAAACATCGTATTATTCCAAGATATGCATTCATATACATCTTGTCATAAATCACAGCAAGAACAGGACGATTTCACGGAATACTGTATGGCACTTTGTGTTTATCTTGCAATAATGACCAAGTGTCATAAGCTAGGACGTTAAAACGCGATTCTCCAAAATGACAAATAAAGTGAAAAAAAAAAGTAAATACTGGGGTTAGAATGCTGATGACAGATGTTTGTCGTAGTCTTCGCATGCCTTGTAGTGGATGTGAGCACTATTGCAGTGACATCATAGCCTTTTTTTTATTCTTTCTGTAATGCTTAAATTAAATATCGCATCTTTATGTTGTAGGACTGAGACTTATTAGTACCTTTTTTTTTTTTTTTTTTTAATTAACTCAGCTTGGTGATAGATTGATATCTTTTCCAAGGCTGATACCAATTATTAGTAGTCAAGGAGGACGATAACCATACGATAATTAATTGCAGCAAAACAGAAAATATTAGCGTGAAAAAACAACTTTGGTGAAATTTTTTTATAGTGAATAGACAGTTCTGTTTTAAAAATTTTTAACAAAACCATAACCGAAATGTTAAACTTCAAATTTAGAACAAAAACAAAAAGTGCAGGAAGTTCCAAGTTTCAGCTACATCTCTTCAAAAAGTGATACATAAATTAAAAAAAAAAAGTTCCCTGAAATGAACCCAGTTTTAAATGGATCTCTTATAATCACTGAACGATGAACGCTTGCAAACTTAAAAGGTTTTCAAAGATGCTCACAGACACTGAAAAAAGTAAAACTATTTGCGACAAAACTGTTAACATCTTTTGACAACCTTTTGCAACATTTTGCAAACCCTGAGGAAAACTCAAAATTCACCAAGTTCGCAAGTATTCAACACCGAGTGAGATAGCAGCCTTCTGACTTGTCAAAAAGACAAATATCGGCACAGATAATCGGCCTGGCCGATCACTCCCCATGGAAAGTGAATGATAAAATTAATTTGAAACTGAAAATCATATTACAATGGTGTGTCGTTGTGATTAATGTAGACTTTAGACCAATCTGATTGCCTGGATTTGGATGGGTTGAAATTTAGAAATTGTAAGCAAAATCGGTGTTTGTCTATAATGTCTTAATTTGCCCGATCGATCAATGATGTCATTGATCGGCTCCACAAGATAAGACATTACATGTTATATTTCATGTTTATCAGATTTTTTGCATTTCAATTGACATCAGTTATGCGCGGGTTTTCGCCATTCGTGAGTGAATATAAAAGTTTTTTAAATAGATCTGATCAAATTGTGATTGGTTATTGTTTTTTCAAGCTCGGTCGCTGATTGGCCGAAAAATATTGATCGTGTGAAGTATAATACAGTGGTTTGTTTCATTTCTTGGCCACCCATGGTGCTATTCAGTGTTAGCATTTATGCTAGTGTTCCAAAATTCGATTATTACATTCCATGCGTGCAATTGGCAGTCCGTGAGTCAATGGAGAAGAACGATAACAAGCCCGCCTTGCTGAAGAAACCGCCCACAATTTGCTGCCGCTTCAATTGTAATATCTTGCGGAAATGAGAAGAGAATCCAACGGTAGATGCCATTTATTCCCCTCGCGGTCCCGTCGTTATGAATCGTTATTAGCGTTCGATGGATGTTATAGGTTGTCGTGACGATATAGGGGGAACCGGCGACTGCTTGCCCTCCCTCCTTTCATTGAACCCGCACTCGACCTGGCTAATGAATTAAGGATGCGTTTCCTGCACCTGTCTGCTTATCTTGGACCACACATAATAAACAGAGCATGCTGGGGGGAGGGGAGGGGGGCGGGGTGACACACGCATACACAATCTGGATGCACTCAATCTAATCCATCCACCTTAATGGCCACTGCTGCTTTACACACACATGCGCACAAATTAGATCAGAAATTTCCCTCCCATTCATTGGAGCGTAACAGAAGTTTTAATATAGGATATGGATGCACACACACGTGCGCGCACGTATAGTGACACACACAAGCACACGCAGCCCGCTCATCCAGTTAGCCCTGACATTAGCCACTCAGTGTTCCTAACTGGATCATGGGGCTCGCTAAAGAGATTAGGACCTGGAGACAGCATAGCAACCGCACATGCACACACACACACACACACACACACGCGAGCGAGCGAGTAGTATCGCTCTCCCTTCTCTTGATTCCATTCTCTTCCTCCGTCCCGCTGTTTCAAATCCGTGGCATCCCTCGCTCCGGCTCCTCATTCAAGCAGACGGACTGTCAGCCGTGCGGGAAGAAGAAGTAGTCCAAGTCAGTGGAATTAGCCGGCCGCTCTCGGAGAGGGCAGGTTGACAGCAGGCGCTTGTTAGCCATCACGATCGCTTTATTTCACCCTGGTGGGGGTTTCGAGCGTGTGAAAAAGGTGCGAAAATCGCTTTGAATTGCCAAAGATTTATCATATAAAGGGATTTCCTTGTTTAGATATGTTAAATGAGAATAAAAGGGCCCCGAATATTAAAAGTTGAAAGGTCCCAATCGTCTTAAAAAGTCGTCTAAACACATCATTCTGGGCGGCCATTTTGTTACTTGCTGTCGACTGAAAATGACATCACAGTGCCTTAAGTGCTCAGGTTAATGACCAATCACGGCTCACCTGTTTTCTGGATTTGGTCAGCATGTGACGTTCGCAAGTTGTCAATTTTGGATTTGATTCATTATTCAGGCCTACTTAATTAACAACTCATTTGCTCCCAAAAACGTAAAAATATGTTTTATTTTAAACGTTTTCAGTGTCCCAAAGATGTATTTATACGTTTTTGTTTTTTTTGTCTGCACAGAACGGTTGAAGAAATGGTAGTTATTACACAAACGGCCAGCAGGTGGCAGCAGAGAAAATGAGATCAACCACGTTGAAGAAAAGCTCAAATACAATTCTAATCAGATTGGTGAAAAATGATGAATCTTAGCTATATTCAAATGCTAATTGCTGCAAAACGGAAACAGATAGAAACATATTTTTTTTTCTCCTGATGAAAGAAGAGACTTTTGGTTGGTTCCATGTTTTTCTAGAAATAGAACACAATATTCTGTGGGCCTTGTAAAATCAGTCAAAATCCAGTAAAACAGCCGGGAGTGAAGGGGATTGCTTCTGTGAAAATGGCTGCGAATGAATGAGTTAATAATATTCAGTCACGTTTTTCAATTAAAATATAGCCAAACCTACAATGTCGAAAGCTTGAAGTAGAACCAAGTACCCATTTTTGAAGTCTTGTTTTGCAATCATTCTATTTGCAAAAGGACCCTGAACCTCAAACATGTGAACCAACATGGTACATTGCTGAAATGAAGAATTTCTGGCTGGATTTATTATTCTATTATATTGAACTTTCTGAAAATCTATTTTGACAGGGATTTTCATTATTGGAGGGTTGGCATGCATTTTTACTGTTTATTAAGTAAGCACTGATGAAAATTCGTGGCCGCCTCCACAATTTATTGCCCGCGTTAGTCTCCCAGCCACGAGGAAGCACATCAGTGTACTTCCTTGACACCAATTACTTCTATTCTTTTAGCCAATAATTTGCCACCATTTTGAGGCGTCGTAGAGCATTTGTGAATAGCTAACCATGAATAGGTTGGAAAGTGGAATTAGTGGGTTAATTTCGAGTTAATTTAGAGTTCTTTAAACACCACCAATTGTTTTAACACACGACTACTGACCACACCTTACTTGAAAAGCCTGTACCGGGGGAATTCCAGTCGCAACGCAGCAGAGACGTCCACGTCAAAATTTTGCAGTAATAAATGTCATAATAATGCATATATTTGTGGAGCCTGGGGTCAAGTTGTAGTTTACAAGTTTAAAAATGTGCAGAATTTCACAAGTTACTTCATGTTTAAGATTAGATAGCTTTTAATTTGAAAAGAAAAATGCACTGAGCTGTCACCAGCGTCTTGCAAATGCAATTATGCCATCTAGTGGCAGAAAAACGACCTCAACCAAATCAATATCGCACTCGTTTTTTTTACAGTAGAGGACATCTTCTTAACACAATTTTATGAATTATTTTTAAATTACTTTATCAATGACTAAAAGATGCAGCCGTATTTCGATTAGTTTAACATATTTTTCCCATTTTAATGTTTATAAGAGTATGAAAAATTAGAAACAAATATTTTATTGAGCATTTTATTGTACGTTTAGAACAGATGTAAAATTATTGAAGTCATGCGATTAATTGCGACTAAAAATTTGAATCGCCTGACTTCCCAAAAAAGAGCTAAATAAATGAGTGGACTAAGGAGTGGCGTGAGAGTACAGAACACACAGCAAGGCCAGAGGATGGGGGGGGGGGGGGGTGGATATATTTGAGGCCGAGGGAGTGCGCGCGTGTGTGTAGAATAAAGAAGCTGAGTGAGGTGTTTTAGCTTTATAAGCATCTGGGGAGCACCTTAGCGCCCATAAATAACCCAGGGCAAATGAGCAGATTGCACAGAAGGAGGAGCCAGCAGGCTTCATGTATGCGTGCGTGCGTGTGTCTCGGTTGGCATATCCGCGGACGCATGGCGCTGCAAATGAAGGAAACGCGCACGCTGGCTGTTTACTTATTAAACGACATGTTCTGCAGGTTGACGACGACCACGCTCACCTTTGAAGCCGCCTCGGTGTTTGTTAGAGTTCGGATGCGTCTCTCAGCAGGTCTCGCTGTTGTCAAGGTTACCGGGGGCCATTTCACTAGCGGGCCAATTAACTTTTTTTTTTTTTTTTTTTTTTGGTGCACAGAAAACTCAAAGAGCATCACAGGTTGTCCTGGCGTCTTTAGTAAGTTTGACTGAGGCGATCGTGTATTGTAATACAGCAAATGTGATGTTTAGGTCAACAGCAGTGGAAATTACTTGGCATGCACATATGCACCGTTTTATTTTTGAGAGTATGAGTCCCGCAATATCAGTACTTGACAATGCCAATTGTCTTGCTATAGTAACACAAATGTGTTTTATTTTAATCAAATATACTTCTCTTGAACATGGAATATGTTTTACTGAAAAATGAGTCATCCTTAAAGTATTCTCCACATGCGCACAGTGGACTTGGTATCAGTGATTTTTTTTTTTTTTTATGGCTATCAATACTTTAAAGGGATACTTGACTCATTGAGCCATTTTCAGCAGTAAAAAGTGAATATTTTGTCTATAATTCGTGTGCTAACTTCATGCTGAGGAAGTAGGTAACGACCAATTATGGCTCAGTTTACTGACCAAACCCAGAAAACAGGTGAACCATAATTGGCCGTTACCTACTTCCTCAGCACAGGTGATGTCATCATCAGTCGACAGCAAGTAGAAAAATTACTTTTTAAATGTGTTAATTGTACATGAAAAATAATGACGTTATCAAATTCATTCTGGACAAAATATTCACTTTTCATTGCTGAAAATTGTTCAATGAGTCAAGTATCCCTTTCAGAAAGCAGTATTGGCAACAGTACCAGTATCATCCCTAGAATTTAAATCAATTTCGGAAGCCATTTTTACCCAAATGATGTTTGTAAATGCTATTATTGTTATACGTTACTTTTTTTTTCTTTTTTTTTTAGAGCAAGAGTAGAACACATTTCATGATTACATTTTCAAATTACAGTTCATTACTTGCATTGCTGAGCAGAAAAATTTGTTTTAGTGTGTAAAGCTTATATATAGTACCACTATTGCAGTCCCATTAAAGGGGAAGTCAACCAAAAAAAATTCTTTTTGACAATGATATGTTCTATGCTAGTCTAAATATGTTATTCTGTTTAATATTCCATTAGTGGAATATGCGTTAAGCAGCAAAATCCAACCGATGTTATCCATCTCAGTGGGCGGCCATTTTGCCACCGACTGAAGACGACATCACAAGTTGCTCAGGTCTCAACCAACAACCAATCACAGTGCAGTTTAAAAAAACACGTGAGCTGTGATTGATCGTTTTCAGAGCAACTATGATGTTATCTTCAGTCAACAGCAAGTAGCAAAATGGCCGCCCGCTGAGGTGTGTAAACATTCCTTGATTTTGCTTCATAACTCTTGTTCCGCAAATGTAATATTAATCAGAATGTTTAGACTAGTGAGGTCACATATAACATATTATTGTCAAGAAATGCTTAAGGTTGACTTCCACTTTAAGGCAAAGCAATATCGCTTTTGCAACAAATACGAAAAAGAAAAAGTATCGGAACAAAATGGCGTCGGCTACGTTGAAATGAATGCCTTAACTCTCGCCAATATTTTATTTTTTATTTTTTGTCCCGGCTTGTAAGTCATCTAAATTTGTTGGGCGTCCCGTTTCGGGCAGAGGGCCAGAAAAGCTTTTATAACCATAAAGGCCGATGGATCACCGAGAATTGCATTAAGCTGTCCAATTTAATTACAGCATTGACAAAACATAATAGATCCTTACAGCCTTACATGGGCCCGCAGACGCATGCAGGCAAGGGAAAGCAAAAGTGCAGACAATGTCTATTTCGCATACTGATGTGGGGTATGTATCAAAAGGAATGTGTGTGTGCGTGATTGTCTATCCAGGTGTGTGTGAGAGCGTCTAATGAGGGATTTGCAGGAGCCCAGGAGAGCTTTTGAGAATGCTTAGTTTGATTTAGATGCTACAGCTCCCGGATGAATCTCACGCACTCACGCACACGCGCGCAGATCCATACAATAGGGCGAGTTAGGAAAAGTGGCCGTCCCGGCCCGGCCAGGCCTGTCAGCTTCCATCCGCCGTGATCAATAGAGGGAGCCATATTTTTATTCGGAAAGCAGCCACTTAATTAAATCACAGTGGGTGGGAGGGGTTGTTACGTTACCAGAGGAAGCAAGGGCACACGTTGGAGAGATTGATGAAAAATGTGGAGAAATGAAACAAGCAGAAGAAGGAAGGCCCACTCAGTGTGTCCTACATAACACAGAGGACAAGCTTTATGGCAAAGTCTTACTGACAGGAAGTCGTTTCTCTTCAATTCTTACTTTCTTGCTGTGGTACCAAGAAAAAAAAGGAAAAAAAAAATCCAATGGAGCGTTATCTTGTATGATTTGATTTCTCCATTCAAACAGCCAATATTGACAATGCTGTACATTTGAAAATATATTTTGCTTTCTGTTAGGCTTTTCACAGCTTTTAAGATTACCTGGGTGCCTTTCTTCACAGGGTTCTTCTGTGCCCCGCCATGTTGTGGTTTGCGTGTGTCTCTGTCCAATCTTGGGGATATTATTGTATTATGGATGTTTTAATTGTTCAGCACTGAATTGCATTTGAATGTATGAAAGGTGCTATATAAATAAAGATACATTGATTGATTGATTGATTAGATGGAAAGCAGAAATTAAAATCTGAAACTGAACATCACTGTGTCAAGTCCACTTTATTTATATAGCACCTTACATTACAAATGCAACCCAAACTGTTTCACAAAGAAAGAAAGAAAGAAAGAAAGGAAGAAACCCTTCACATTCTTCTTTTGATGTGATCAGGGGTGGCCCTATTTTGTGGCCAGGAGTGGCCATGGCCACCCTTGTCCCTCTCAGGCCACCCCGACACCTCGTGGAAAATTCTGATAGGTTATTCTTCTGCCATTTTCATGTGAATGTGGTATTGAGGACGACTCCCTCACAGGTGGTCTCATGGTCCTTGTTCAATCCAGTAGTTAGCAAACAAGCCAACAGTGCTGTATTCAAATTATAGCCACAAATGTACCATTTTTATTCATCAAGCTTTTAGTGTAAAACATTTGCATTAGGCAGTGTTACCACACTGGCCAACTTTTTTTATTCTCATGCTGATTGTACAAGGAGATTAATGTCATCATATTTTTGAGTGTGGTGTGGGTTTTGAATCCTCATGCAATTGCTGGGCTTAAATATGTATTCATTTTGTCAACCGGGGGAGCTTGGAGGATTCATCCTTTAAAACTGTGCTAAGATCATCAGTTGCAAGTGTGGGAAATGATCATATTTTAAATATTATTATGACTGAAGCTCTCCATGTCTTTTTATTCAATTCCTGCATGTAGATCTTCTTCACGCTTGAGCTAAACAGCCCCAATTGTCACACTTATCAAAAGCGTTGCATCGTAGTCTGTACCCACTCCCACTTTTAGCCTCCACCAGACAGCTTCTAAAGTAAGGGCCACTTTGAGCTGGCCAGCAGTCAATATTTATTACTGTCTTTATGGAAGAGTATTAAATGCAGTTACAGCCCCCCGGGGAGGGAATGGGAGACTGGAGGAAGATGAAGGGAGGGCAGGACCAGCAGCGAGGCTTCCATTTGAAAGCGGCTCGGGTTTCACAGGAGACGTTCCCAGAGTTCCCTTTTTTCTTCTTCTTCTTGGCTTCCCTCGGAGTGGAGCCAACGCTTGCCTCTGTTTTTACTGTTAAACTCACACCCCTTATATATATATATATATATATATATATATATATATATATATATATATATATATATATATATATATATATATATATATATATATATATATATATAATATATTGGTGTACGGGGCGGCACGGTGGACGAGTGGTTAGCACGTCCGCCTCCCAGTTCTGAGGACTCCGGTTCGAGTCCAGGCTCCGGCCTACCTGGGTGGAGTTTGCATGTTCTCCCCGTGCCCGCGTGAGTCTTCTCCAGCTACTCTAGTCTCCTCCCACATTCCAAAGACATGCATGGCAGGTAAATTGGGCGCTCCAAATTGTCCCTAGGTGTGCCTGTGAGTGTGGATGGTTGCTCGTCTCTGTGTGCCCTGCGATTGGCTGGCAACCAGTCCAGGGTGTCCCCCACCTACTGCCCAGAGCCAGCTGAGATAGGTGCCAGCACCCCCCGCGACCCTTGTGAGGAATAAGCGGTCAAGAAAATGGATGGATGGATGGATTTTGGTGTACGATTATAGTCTGAGAAATAACGCGGTTTTACGGTTATTCTTATAAACATAAAAAAAAATCACATCAGCATACTTTGAAAATGTATATATTTAACAACAATAACTGCAAATATTTTTTTTTAAAAGTTGCTGCCTTTTAAAACAAATCCAGCCGAGAGACCCGCCCGGCGAGCCCCGAGGGGCCTCCGCCTCTCGCCTCCCAATTTCTCACGTACGCTCAACCTGGTCCAGTCTGCCTCGGAACCCAGCCGTCGGGTACGCAACTCTACCCGTACGTTCTAAAGCTGAGCCCCGTGCTGTTGTGCGCCCGCTAAATGGGCCGTGTGGAAACAGAAGAGCTGTTGTGAGCGGAAATAACCGGTGTTGTTGAATATATATATATATATATATATACACACACGTATATGTGTACATGCACACGCAACTTAGTAATGCATTTGGATGTATTGGATCAAATAGGTTAATAGTTCCGATGTCAACAAGCCTGAGGGTGTATCGCCAGGCCACTCAGTGAGTTTATGAACACAAACGGACTAATATTGATGCGCCGGGATGCGCACACACGCGTGCACGGCGTGTGAGCGGGTTTGCAGTGTGTCACTGTCTGCAGGGGGTTAACAGTAATATCCGACGCGGCGTAAGGTCGACCTGCCGGCTGTTATTATTCTCTTCACATGAATAATGGAAGTTAATATGGAGGATGGTGTTAGCTGGCAGCTAATACACACATACGCCAAACCTTTGCACCTTTCAAACACCTTCAATAAAATACCAACTGGACGGAAGGTCCAACATGCAAATGACAATTGCTTTCAATGCAAGAGTGGGAGAAGAAAACAACTTTTGATATTTACATTGTTGAGTACTTTAGGGAGTAGTGAGTGGACATCATGTTATCGTGCCTACTTGTGTTAATTTTATCCGCCATTTTTTTTATTTAGTCTCAGTTTTAATCCAGTTTCAATCAGCCTTGTTAGTTTTTATCATAGTTAGTCAGCCTCATCCCATTTTTATTTAGTCCATTTTTTTTGTCTTGTTTTAGTCCAAGAAAACATAATTTTATTCATCTAGTTCAACAAAAACTGTCAACGTTTTACTCTAGTTTTACTCAGGACAATCATTTTACTACTGTAATTTTTTTGCTAGCAAATAATGTTGAATATTTCAGATGTAAAACTATTTCACATCAAAATGTTCTCATCTTTTTGATGAAAAACAACTTGACACAATTACAAGTATATCAACAAGTGGCTACTATGTCTCCATGTTATGAGCTAGTAAGTTGGCCAGCATTAGTTAGCGGTCGGAATAACATTATTGTTGGAACATTACAGCCGTTGGATTAATGCTACATTATAGGTATAATTTACGTTTTTTTGTTTTTTTTTTTAACCGTTTTCCATGAATCCACCCGTCTGTCCCATGTGTTTGTGCATGTTGCACTCGCTAGCTGCAGATTTGAAAGCGGGTGTGTCACTGTATCACAGTGACATCTTCATTAGTCGACGAAAATGCATACTGATTAAGTCCCAGTTATTGTTTGTTAATGAGGGTTTTAGTCTCACCTAGTTTTAGTCCGGTGAAAAATGTGCGTTGACGAAATTATTTTTGTTGCGTTTTTGTTGCCGAAATGAACACGAGTGTCAACCAAGGCTGAATATGACTCTGTTGACTTTGCCCCCACCCCCAATTGTGGTGTCAGCTCAGAAGAGCAAATTGAAACATAGTAGCAGATTGCAGGTGAAGCGACTTCTCTTAGCACACACATGCGGCAAAAGTATGTTTGTGTGTCAGCCGCTGTCCTTTTGGAGGGTTCAGGGTTCAGCCTCTTGTTGCAGATGGCCTTCTCTGAGCTCAAAGGTCGGCTGCTAGGAGTCACCGTGAGATGAGAGGGGGACTGCTGCTGTTTACACAAGGACACACGCTACACATCCAAGTGTTGCGGAATTCCTGAAGATGCTATTATCTTTTAACGCCACTCAAACATGTCATACATGTACCATAATATTCTTTCTTCCCTGAGTGTCTAAGACTCTAGTAGAAGTAACACTAAAGAGTATTACAGGTGTTGAAATTAGCCTAACAAGCCCACAGCTTTGTCTCCAATAGCTTAATGCTAACATGTAATACAAAACGCCATTGACGGGCTAACAAATAAAACATATGCTACAGTCTGAAACTACACAAATGGCCCTGAATCATCTAGTACAGGAAAAATATTGGTACTCACTACTCGGTTTTGGCAAGTACACAAAAGTAATGACTTGTATTTGGTCTGGGGGCCGAAAAAAAGGGGGGGGGGGGGGGGAGTTGCATCCATGCATCCCAAATTATCAATTTGTTTTGCTGCAGTTGTTGGTGCAAAGTCGGGAAAATGTCTGCATCCCCAAAAGACAGTTTTGTCGTCCCCAGCAATCTCGGATCGTCCATCATTCCGGATCGATCCGGTTCTCGGCATGGGGCCATGCCATCTGAACATTTGAAGGAGATTGGGATGAAAAAAGCAGTCGCATTGGACCCCCCTGCCCCCCCTCCCAAAACAGCTCAAAATCAATCGTTGTAGCGCGTTCAAAACTGTTTGACTCCAGCTTCAGTTCCGTGAATTTTGAAGGGCTTTTTTGGCGTAGCTACTCCTCAAGCTTCATTAAAACAGCCCCTATAATCATTACTTCCTTTGACAAATGAGATTTTACCCAAAAATGATGGATTCAAAACAAAGGAAGTCTTTCTCATAGTCTTTTATTCCACAGCGGGATGCAAATGACAGAAACAAACAAACAAAAGAAAAACACCCATGATAGATATGTGCATACAGTTAGCAAAGCAGATAAAACAATTCCCGCATGACGGATAATAGAAAGCGACGGAATGTATGTTTCTATTTACTCGATCAAAATGTCAGGTGGTGCGACAAGAAAGAAAAAGCAAGCGCCTTTCTGTAAATCAGCCGAGTCAAAAACAAACAGAACGAGCGTGTGCGAGCTAGACATTAAAAACAACACGATTCCATTCCAGCTTGTCAAAAGCTCCTCCATGCCGCCTGCGCGAGCGCGTCTACCGACCGACGCGCTCCAGACTTTGATGCACCGCACATTCATTCGCATTCCGCATCAGCCAAGTGGGAAGCGGCAAACAAAAGAAGCAGACAGAGGGAAACATCCAAAAACCATGGCCAAAAAATGTTAAATCAAACCCGAATTCTTTCCCAAACGCAGCTCAGCCATTAACATGTAGTACGACAGTTACACAAGTTTTATTTATTGAGAGAGCAGTTAAAAAACAACCACAATTGTGCATAAAAATTGAACAACTGGACATATAACGCACACGAAGAATGATAAAACAATAACATTAAAACCATAAAAATATGACAGTAAAATAAGGGTTCAAGATGCATGTTCTGAGACAGCCACACTTGTTGGTGTCTTGGAGAGGGTGAAAGGAAAACAAAATGACTAAAGCATTCAAGGTTGTTTTTTTAAACATTTTTCAACGTATTCCAACGTTTTTTTGAAAGCTTTGAATTACCACATTTTTCTACAGCTATATGAAATGGTTTTCCAATTTTTACAAGCCCAATTGAAATCGAATGGATGCTTGATTTTTATTTCAATACATATAATATGCACGTTTATATGTTTCAATTCAATTGCTAAATGTTTAACCATACTCATTTTAACCATAACATTTACTTCCTATTCCCGTTTGATAACAATGTCATCGTGTGTCTGCTTTGTAGTCTTGGTTTGAACTTCACTTTACATAATGAAGATTTCTCAGCCGATTACTGATCAGTGATCGGGTTAAAAAAATATTGATCACTTAATACAATCAGAAGATGGAGAAATATAGCTATTTAAAAAAAAAAAAACTTTATATTTACGCAACAGTCGCCACCTGGCCCACAAAAATCTTCAAAAAATGCTGATAAACATTAAATAAAATATAACATTTACAGTCTTATTTCATGGAGCTGATCAATGATATATGTCATTGATTGATCGGGCAAATTGACATTATTTTGCATAAAATGCTAAATATTGTCTGATCCCAATCCAGTTAATCAGATTGGTGAGAAGTTTACTTTGAACTTTTTCAGAATTTTTATTTTTTTATTTTTATTTTTTTGTGGCACGCATCGTAATCCAGAAATCACACAGGGAGCTACAGGTTCGACTCCTCACTTAACACTAACTGAACTACAATTTCACTATGAGAAAACACAACAAAAAAATATATTAACTCATTTGCTCCCAAAGACGTACTTGCTTCTGTATTTTTTTTTTAATGATAGAGCATACAGAAGGCTTTGATGCAGCCTGTGAACTGAAGAGAATGCTTGAAGCAATGGTAGTTATTACAAAAATGTCCAGCAGGTGGCTGCAGAGTATTAGAGATCAATCAGGGCCATGTTGCGAAAAGCTCTTTTCCCCCACTGTTTTAAACAGATTTGTGAATAATGATGAAACTTAGCTATATTCTAATGCTAATTGCTGCAAAACAATACCATTTTTTTCCTGACTCTAATCTTTCTTTTGGCAGGTTTCATGTTTTTATAGCAATAGAACACAATAGTCTGTGGGCCTCGTAGCGATGGAGGTTGCTTCAGTGAAAATGGCTGGTCGTGAATGGGTTAATAATAAAACATGTTTATTAGCTAAAATTTACAAATGCCAATGCTGCCCTGTGAGACTGCACATGCCAGAAACGGCCATTGTTCTTACCATTTATGTAGGATGGTAATAGCGGACAGTATAAAAAGTATATTTTCCGAGGTCCTACCACAGTAACATGACAATTAGCTCACGTAAAGCATTTCTTTTCTCCTTTTTGTCTCATCTCATTGTGCTCCGGCTGCCGTCGCGCCGATGCAGTAAACGGCCGCCCAATTTGCGTCATGTCACATATGTTCTGGCTCATAGAGTGGACAATAGTCATTACGTATGTCATAAGTCGGAAGCGCTGAGCCAAAGTCAATGTGGAAAATAAAAATGAGCGAGGGCTTTGAAAAAAATAAATAAATAAAAAATGGCGGCAGAATGTGTGTGCTTTGAACCCGGAACGGACAGTCACCCGCGTACATGCCAGGATCAAAATCCAATCGAGTCGTTCGTCTTTGCATGTCATCATAAACGTCGTATCGTCCATCTGTTGCTTTGTTCCGTCGGCTTTGTGTTGCCGACTGCTTGTTGTTCGCTTCATCATTGGAGCTCATCATCGCCTTTCTCTCCCCCACCAGAGACCTGAGCGAGAACCAGATCCAGGCGGTGCCGAGGAAAGCCTTCAGAGGAATCACCAACGTCAAGAACCTGTAAGCAGCAAATATTCCCTCCACTTCCTGTCTTGTCATTTTTATGATTTCACAAAAGCCGACTCGTGGACGGCCGGGCCAGGATAAACACGTGCGACTTTTCGAGCCTGATGTGTGCGAACAATCAAATGTGACGTTCGCAACGTGGAAAATGGCTCCAGTGTGTTTTTAAGGCAATGCAAATATTTTCACTTCAGATGAACGCTACATTGATTTGGGGGATTCAATATTTCTTGTATAGCTTTTATAACAACTCTTCATGACAGGAATCATCATGCTGTACATCATAAAGGTGCAATAGAACCTCTGACGTTGAACATAATCTGTTTTGGCATGTCAAACCTTTACCGACGTAAATCCTTTAACTGTGCACGCAATATTATAATCTTGTTCAGTACTTAATTGTTTGCAAAAAAAAAAAAATACATGTAATCATATGTGATATCGCAATTACAATTACGGTAAAATTCAATTAGTAACGCTCAGTTCAAAAAAATTCCCAGAAATTAAATAACATATATCATAAATAAATAAATAAAAAATACCTAGTAGGAAAAAATATTTGAAAAAAAAATTGATTATAGCACATGTAATACATATATACTCATAAAAAATGCAACATTTAGAGTTAGAATTAAATGTGAACTCAAAGTAAATAAAGTAATAGCTTACCTGTACTAAAATTTCTACTAGAGCGTACATTAAATAAACAAGTTTTCAGAACACGATTTTTAAATTACTCTGAAATACTTTAATCTCAAAGGTATGGGAAAAGTGTAGTTTTTAACCTGGATTTTCAAATACACTTTATTCGCTCTAATAATAAGAAAAAAATATAGATAATAAATAATATAGATAAATGATAATAAATAATATAGATAATAAAAGGACAACATCAAACCAGGGAACAAATTATACACAAGTACAGAGGAAAAAAAAAAAAATTCTTTAATTTTATTTTGAGGTGGCGTCTTTTACATTGAATCTTGTGGTACATTACTTTTCAAAATGATTCAGGCATACAGTGGATATTAAAATTGCTAAAACAATAAAGTGCTTCTATCTTTTCCGAGCATTCCCAATAAGGTATTGTCAGGTGTCATCCGAGTGTCGCATGTGTGAAAGCGTTTCAACACCCTTTCTCGCTCTGCATAGTTTGTTGTTTCTTATCAACATGTTGGCCGTCACCAACTTGGTCACCTCCTCATCCTCGATCTTAATCACCATCTTGGTATTCTTCTTCTTACCTTGATCCTCTTTTCCTCCTCATCTTAAGATGTTTTGCTCCTTGCGTTCAACAAAAAAAAAAAAGTTAAAAACTCAATAGGCTCTTGTCTTTTATTCATGACAGCCTAATCACCAATAGTTGATCGATAGGCTGCCCAATCCATGCCGCTCATCAATAACAACTGATCGATCACACCTGACGTGGAGAGGGTTATCGGCACTTTTAGCAATAAACAATATCGTCGGCGCTTGAGTGGAATAGGCGTGTGTGCGTGCGTGAGCTTGTGACATGGAAACAAATAGAAAACAAAACGATTGAAATGCAACTCACCATTTCTGGATGTTGGACCTTGTTTTGAATCTAGAACACCATCAAGGGTTGTTGTTTTTCTACCGTGACCAACTGAACCCGATTTTCAAAATCAAACTTCTTTCAGGAACTTATGTCACCTGGTAGCAAATAGCTGGCTCGTGTGGCCTAGTGGTTGGGAATCGAACTTATTTGTGTGCAGTCTGCCACATACATTTGTTTGTGAATTTAATTGTTTGTTTGAACCTATACCCCGTTATTCATGGAAACTTTTTTCTTTACCCAATTCCGACATATTCACGGTAGCCCCTACTCTAAAACAATTTTTTTAACATGATACCGTAATTTCCGGACTATAAGCCGCAACTTTTGTCACACGTTTTCAACCCTGCGGCTTATATAATGATGCGGCTAATTTATGCATTATTTTTAACGGCCGCCAGGGGTGCTCAAGCAGAAAAGGTAAAGAGTGAGACAGGTGGAATATATGTGTCGAGGAGGACGTAAGTTTAATGTAACTTTGCACTTTGTGCATGAATAAAATGAGCACGAACAGACCCTCATCATGGAAAATACAAGAAGTCTCAGTCTCAGTGACTTTTACTGGTATGTTATTTTTAAGCAGCCCTGTTAGTGCTGTGTTACTACCGTATTGCTGCTGTGTTATTGCCGCGTCACAGGCACTGTTTGGAAAGAAAAGTTAAGGTATATTATTAATTAAACCTTTGAAAACTCTTTCTGTGTACCGTCTTTCTTTGTAAATATCTCATGTTTCAATGTGGGCACATGCGGCTTATAGTCAGGTGCGGCTGATGTATGTACAAAATGCCTTTTCCTTTAGAAATGTACTGGGTGCGGCTTTTAATCAGGTGCACTCTTTAGTCCGGAAATTACGGTAATTTTAATGTATCATCAACTATTGGCGGATTTTTTGCAATTTGCAGTCTGACTCAGTCCCTACGCAAATACACAACCTAATTTTGGTCACCATCATCGCAGAAAATCCTGCTTCATAGACATAACATCATGGAAATATAACCAAGATATTAGTACTTGAAAAAAAAGCAGTTTGAAATCAAACTAAAAAATGAAATAAAATGTCACAAAAAGTACATGCAGTGGTGCTATGAGATCAAGTTTAATTCTTCTCAAATCATCTTTTCCCATTCTAATGAATGGGAATGCCACCAATCAGTTCCGACCAAATGAAAAAAAACATGTTTTTGAATGAGGAAAAGAAGATCTGTATACTAAGAGCACTTTATACAAAACATACGCTTAATGGCAAATTTAAATAGAATTACTTTAATTCAGTGGCCATTGTCCTGCTCCTCCTGGTGTGTGTCTCTTAGCCACCTGGGGGCAGTATACTACAAACATATGGAAATACATGCTTGACGGTTACGATTCCTCAGTCAATCTGCAGTAGTATTGTTGTTTATATTGTTCTGAAAAATGTTCTTGTGCAAATCTGGATTTAAATAAATTGACAGCCTTGTTCTAAATGTATCTTATGCAGATGAAAGACTATATTGTCATCCAAATGACGACTTTGATGATGCTGTGATTATACAAGCCCATAGAAGAAATGTGACCTTGACAATATTTCTGTGTATATATCAAATGTAGCGAATATTGATGCATTTAAATAGGATGAAGGGATGTAAATAAGAATGGATGGCAGCATGCCGGCCAATAAATCCTCATTGCACTTGTCGGAGCAAAGACATTTGGTCAAATGGGATTGTGTGCATCACTCTTTTTTTTTTTTCTTTTTTTTTTTGACCTGACATAAGACACGTCCTCATTAGTTTCATTTGTTGGATGTGCTGTTCTATCTTGTTGTGTCATCGGAAAATGACGCCAGTGTTGTGTTAAGCAAAGGGGGCTTGCAACAGGAAAAAAATCGGCTTCCATCTGCTTATTATCCGCCTGCTACTGTATTCAAATGGAGATTTATGACGGCCTACAGAACGTCAGATTCTCTTTGGATGATTAAGATGTATAAAAGGCTTCATTGTGCAGTTGTGAAGAAGAGACGCCTCTCCCCCACATTGGACGCCATAAGCTCCGCCGGGTATCACCACTTTCATAGGGGATGGACCCCAAAGTGGCTACACACAACTTGTGCGTGCCTGTCAATGTGTATGTGTGAGAGTTTTGTGTGCTTGATCCCACGGACAGGATCGCCAACATTAAAGTATGTTTTGTATTATTTAAAGGGATACTTAACTTGACTCATTGAGCCATTTTCAGCAGAAAAAAGTGAATATTTTGTCTATAATTAGTGTCATAACTTCTTTAAAAAGGAATTTTTCCACTTGCTGTCGACTGATGACATCACCTGTGCTGAGGAAGTTGGTAACAACCAATCATGGCTCAGTTTACTGACCAAACCCAGAAAACAGGTGAGCCATGATTGGCCGTTACCAACTTCCTCAGCACAGGTGATGTCATCATCAGTCGACAGCAAGTGGAAAAATTACTTTTTAAAGGTATTAATTGTACATGAATAATAATGAAGTTATCAAATTCATTCTGGATAAAATAACTTTTCACGAGTGAAATTTGTTTTAATGAGTCAAGTATCCCTTTAATGTCACTCTAGAAATATTTACATATAATATACAGTAGGGGTGTTAAAAAAAATCGATTCGGCGATATATCGCGATACTACATCGCGCGATTCTGGAATCGATTCAATAAAAAAAAAATCATTTTTTTTTTTATTTTTTTATTTTTTTTTAAGAGCTCAGAATTGTTCATTCGGTAGTCTTACCGATTCAACGTCTTATCATCATTGCCTTTTTTTTTTTTTTGTGTGTGTGTGAATTGATTTTTAAACTTCCATTTTTAATGGAAAAATATTCAACAAAACGTCTGACTTCGGGTTAGGATTCACACCTTGAGCATGGAAGAATGTTATATGAACGGAACATTAAGCCTTAATATTTTATTTTAATGCTGTTCAAACATGAAACAGATTACAACCTCTATAAGACTGAAATTTCAGATAAATAAATAATACATTTTCATATAAATCTTACACTCTACAAGCTTACTGATTAGTATTTTCTAAATTTGAATGAAAAAAAATCGCAACAATCGACTTATAAATTCGTATCGGGATTAAGCGGTATCGAATCGAATCGTGACCTGTGAATTGTGATACGAATCGAATCGTCAGGCTAGGCAATTCACACCCCTAATATACAGTATTTATATTTGTCTTTTTATTCGTATTACAAATTTTAAATAAATCATAGCGTTCCCTGAATTAAGAAAAAAAAAACTTCAAAGGACAACTAAAATGGCTTAACAATACTGTACACAGAAGTGTGATGTATTCACTTGAAAAAAAAACAAAAACAAAACTTATTTTCTGACTATCTGAGGGGAGCTTTGTTTTTTTTTGTGTATTTTATTTATTTGATACTTTTCTTTTACTGCATTTTTTTCTGCCCCCCCAAAAAAAATCCAAAAAATATGGGTACAAAAATATTCAGAAAAGCAGGAGGAAAAGTTACTCAGAAAAAGAGAAAAATGGGGGGAAATTATTAAAAAAAAAAAAAAAAGATTGAGCCCCCCCGATAAACAGAGCACCAGCTTCTGTTTGTCAGAGTTTGTCAAGTGACTTGTTGCGGATTCGCTAATGGCGGACACGTTCCTGCGTGCATTACGCTTCTGGAGAAACTTAACTGTTAGCTTGCTTAAATCATGCCGATCGATTGACATGTTTGTATATAGTACTTAGTACTTACCTTAACTGAGCCTGTAAGTGATGTAGTTGAAGGGACGTTGGTGTGTGGGAAAGTGTCCGCCATTAGCGAGTCTGCAACAAGTCACTTGGAGTTCAGAGGTAAAAAAAAAAACTATATATATATGTATATATATATATATATATATATATATATATATATATATATATATATATATATATATATATATATATATATATATATATATATATATGCTCAGAAAAGCAAAGCGCCAGGTTCTTTTTGGATTTTGTTTTTATTTTGTTTGTTTTTTTCTACTTTCTGACTTTTTTTCTCCTGTTTTTCTGAATAATTTTGATGACAGAAAAAAAATCAGATAAAACATCCATCCATCCATTTTCTTGACCGCTTATTCCTCACAAGGGTCGCGGGGGGTGCTGGCGCCTATCTCAGCTGGCTCTGGGCAGTAGGCGGGGGACACCCTGGACTGGTTGCCAGCCAATCGGAGGGCACACAGACAGATAAAACAGACTTGAAAAAAAAAATATATAAAAGAACAAAGCTCCCCCTAGAATTTAGTCATTTTTCAAGTGAATGCAATATACTTCCGTAATTTAAAATTCTAATAAATTATATATATTTTTCAGCATGTGCTCCTTCCTTATTGTTGCTTTTAATACGATGATGTTTTCATCTGTTAAAAAAAAAAGAAACTCGCATGTGATTGTGGCATCCCTTGCAATTGCCCTCCGTCGGGATTCTCGATTAGCCAAGGTGACTGCGGCCATAAAAAAGGCTGCAGTCCTCCATTAGGCCAACAAATGGCCACGAGTGCGAGGAAAAAAAACAAAAAAAAAAACCTTCCATGACATTCTGTCCCTGGTGGACACTGCATTGATTTTTCTCCCATTCCTCCTTCTCACTTTGTTTGTGGCTGCGGGTAGCACCGGCCGCCACTTCTTTCCCGCTAATACGTGCGCTGGCTCTCGCTCTCTCGTTTTCTCGCTTTACCCCCTCCATCCTGGCCGGTGGCCGAGTTGCCGTTTGATTCTGTTGACTGCACTCGAACCCTTTGGAGCCCCCTCAAATGGGCTGCTTTTGCTGGAGCTGCCAACGACCTGGCAGACATGTTTGTTAAGATAATGCAACGTGGCGCGTGGTACGCTTTGTAGTGACAAAGATTTCATGATCAAAATGTCTGAAATGATTTTATTTTTGTCAGGCGAGTTGTGACAGATCTTAGTTTTCTATTTGGTGCTCTCTACTTAGCTAGTATTCGATTGAGCGTTCGAGCTGTGATTTGTGTTTGGTCCTCTAGATGTGGATAATCTAATAGTTTTCTCATGAATGCACGAGATGTAGCTGATCTCAAATAGTTTTCGATTCAGCGCTCGAGGCATGACAGATTTCAGTTTTCTATCCTGTCTTGAGATGTTTTTATATTGGGTGCTCGTCAACTTATTTGCTCCCAAAAACATATAAATATGTTCTATTTTAAATGTTTTTAGTGTTTTTTTTTGTTTTGTTTTTTTATGCTAAAGCATACAGAAGACTTTGATGCAGGCTCTGAACTGCAAATAACGGGTGAAGCATTGGTAGTAATTATAAAAACGGCCAGCAGGTAGCAGCAGATCAACCAGGGCCACGATGAAAACAGTCTGTTGCCCCACAATTCTAAACAGATTTGTGGATAATGATGAAACTTAGCTATATTCTAATGCTAATTGTTGCAAAACAAAAACATATAGAAAATACTTTTTTTCTCCTGATGAAAGAAGAAACTTTAATCTATCTTTTGGTAGGTTCCATGTTTTTATAGCAAAAGAACACAATATTCTGTGGGCCTTGCAAAATCCAGTAAAATAGCTGGGAGTGTAAGGGGCTGCTTCAGTGAAAATGGCGGTGAGTGAATGAGTTAATAATGTCAAGCAGTTTTCTCATCCACACTCTGAATGATCTCACTTGTGTATTCACTGCTCTATCTTTGGCTAATCTCAATTTTGTATTTGCCATTCTAAGTTATGGCTTGGCTCGAACTATTTGGAACTCTGGTCACAATGCAATTTTTTGATGTTCTAGATGTGACTTATCTCAAGATGTTTTCTATTCCGTGCTCTAGACATAGCAGTTTTAGATTCAACACTCCAAATGTGGCTAATCTTAAATCATGTTCTATTTGGCACGTTTGACGAGAGATTTTCTGTTCAACACGCTAAACGTGGCTAATGGCAAGCATTTTTTTTTTTCTATTCAGCGCTCTAAACATGACTAATCACAAGCACGTTCTATTCGGCGCTCTAGAAATGAAAATTTTTCATCTGCACTTGTGACATGACGAAACTCAAAACGCTTTTCTATTTGTTGTCCGAGATTAGGCTAATCTCAAACAGTTTTCTATTCGCCACTCTATATGTGACTGATCCCAGTTGTATTCAAGATTTCACTAATTTCTTCATCATTTTTCCAAAACGCCCCCCCCGCCCCCCTTCCAAAAAAAAAAGAGCAGAGGAAGAATCCTATTCATTTCGAAATACTTACAACACGATATGGATGAGGTCAGAATGCAAAAATGTAACTCATTTGACACCGTCCTCTCAGTTCATATATTTTCCAATAATGTCAATCAAGAACACAACTTACTGTTTTGTTCTTTACTTTTTTTTTCTTTTTTTTTTTCCGCCTCATAAAATCAACCTTGTTCCTTTGGGGGCTGATTAGCCTAATTTGTTACGATGAGTGAAATTCTTCTCAAATCGGTTGTACGTGATATTCATATTTTCCACTTTTATATGTTGGCCTCAAATAATAATGGTGAGGAATATTAAAATCAATGCTAAAACTGACCTTGTTATGCTTTAAAAACATTTTGCAATTTCCATTCAGCACAAGCAAAGCTTTGCTCTTGATGCAAATGCATATCGCATTTAACATTGAAATATGTTTGGAGAAGATGCTTTGGGAATACACTGCGTGACCTCGAACATAACGCAAGTTGAATCAAGATAAAAAGTTCTGACAATTGTTTTTGCACTCTTTTTGCTATGCATCAACCACTTTTCAAATTATACTGTGTGGAACGTTTATTTCTGCATAATTATTTTTTTTCTTGAATGTCTTCTCATGTTGATACTGATCTTACATATTATTGTTAACTACTTCATTGCCAATTAATACAAATATTTGGCCTATTACAAATTGGAGTCTGCCGTATTGTATAATTGGAATCACGCTAAAAAATAAAAATAAATAATCCATGTTGGTTGACCCGTAAACATTACTGCAGTCTACTGAGTAGTTTTAACCATCTCCTTCTATCTCCATGTATCTGTCCGTACTATACTGCCCCCAGGTATACACAGCAAAAGAAGCATCACAATGTCCTTTGAACTGAAGCAAAAATTAGGCAGGAATAAAAACCTGTTAAATTCTTTACATTTGGCTTCATTTTGTTTTTAATAAGTGCAATATAATCTTGTTATTGATCTTACTGAAATATTTTTTTTAAGTGAGACTGGGACAATTTCATGGTATTTCCATTCATTTTGATGGGGAAAGATAAAATGACGGTACAGTCGTGGTCACGCAATGAATTGTATCTCAAGGCACCACTATAGTTAGTTATTGTGAGTATTGTGATTTTTATTCTCTGCACTTTTTTGCCGTGTAACAACTCCCACATAATACTTCAAATTTACATTGTTCAAATTTCAACTAGCTTCAGAAATGCACGCATCCGGGGGTATATATTGTCTGATTCCACATTACTTACAGTAATGTGCAATATAACATTTAATATGAACTCTTCCCCATTCATTTTCAATGGGACAGACATTGAACTTTTTCTACGTACACTTTCCACGCCCACTTCCATACATATAATTTATCATCATAGATTAGAGATGGGGGTGGGATTAAATAAATCTTCTTCTTCCCACTCCCTTTCAGGCAGAATAAAATTTTCCTCTCTTATTTATTTATTTATTTATTTATTTATTTATTTATTTTTTGTTCATACTGTATTATGAAACTACAGTATGACTTGTTGCTCCTGTGTTCAACTGTACACTATTGACTGAAATAAATGAAAATGATGATGATGATGATGATGATGAGCATTACCAGGTGTCTGATACTGCTCAGTGGCACAGTTGGTAAAGCGCATTGTCCAGTAACAAGGAGGTTAGAATTTCATAATTTATCTCTCAATTTACTTCATAACCATTCCACATGCATTCAAATCAGCTATTAGCATTCAGCTTTCATCATTCCCACGCAATTTGTCCAGAAATTGCACTTACTCTAGTTCATTATATTTATTTATTTTGATGTTGGTGATTGTTTACTTTTATTATTATTAAAGCGTTTTGGACTCCAAGACTGAGCATTGTGCTCCTTGCGGATGTGAACTTGATGACCCAGAGCTATTTTATGACAACAGCAGTCACTCCGGTAGCGAGGCATGCATGCGGTCACGGACACATCAGATATGCTGCCAGTGTTTTTTTTTTCATATACCTCCCATGACACCTCAGCACACACGTTATCGAGTGCACCATCATGCTCTCATAGCGTTCCTTGTTTTCCATCTGCCTGGCCTCTTCTCCCTCCGATGTATTTTTTTTTGTCATTTGATCAAATTGAATTCCTTTTCCCCCTCCCTGCTGGGTTCAGCCATGCTCGACATTGCGGCACAAGCGCACCTTTTTGGCTGTGTAACCAAAAAACACAAGACGGCATTTCGTCAAACAACACAACTGTCGGTCGGCTCGTTCTTATTTACCTTCCTCCTCCTCCACATTATCCTGGGCTATCTCCCGCTGCCACACTTCACGCTCCCCTACCCACAATGCAGTGCAGGGCGGCCGTTTGTTTGAATTATGGCCATGGCGGCGCCTTACAGTGGAATGCGCACACAAACGCGCAACTTTCTCACCTGCGTTGTTGTGTGGCGCTCACATTATTGGATTTACCCAATGTCATGGGTAAGAGTTCATATATTGTACAAAAGGACATAAATAATGCTCATCATAATTTACATTACATTCTGTGCTCGTTGATAAATGATACAATTTCAATATGATAGGCTATTCGGGATGTGGCTGTGTTTTTTTTTGGCACTTTTGACATGAATAATCTCAAGCAAATTTCTATTCGGTGCTCGAGATGTGGCGGATGTCACAGTTTCTTTATGCAGCGCTCTAGATGTAGTTAATATGTAACTAGGGGTGGGATCCTCTGGCAAACTCACGTTATGATAAGATATAAGATAAGATATATATTTTTACCATGATGTTGTCCCAGGTGTTGAGATGGTACAGCCCAAGTTTGAAGTCAATCGGGTTAACCGTGTAGGAGAAGCGGGCAATAGTATGATCCATGTAAATGTGCAAAACTGGGCCAAAATTGGACATTCAGATGATCATACCTCACTTTCTGTCTATTTTAGGGTACACACATCAAAGAGGTTTTTGTTCATCGGGATGTGCAACAGGTGCCACACAATTTTCATAGCCGTCGGACAATCGTAGCGGGACAGGGATCCGTTTAACCTATGTAGGTGGCGCTATGGAGCCATTTTTCTGTTATCACCTATGGCGACTTTAAAATATCTAATTTTTCGCCAGGCCTGACGTGTGTGTAAAGTTTGGTGAGTTTTCGTTCACGTTTAGTGTCTCAAAAATGCGAAGCTAATAGGTATGCCTCCCAGTTTTCACAAATCTAGGTCAAGTCATCTTTAGTTGTGTATCGCTTGAACCATACAATTGGAAATGCTCCATAAAAATGCACAGAGGGCGCTATTGAGCACAACGTTGGGTTACTTGCACGTCAGGGTACTGGCACGTTGGGGTACTGTTACATGGAACAAGGACCATTTAAAATGTTAGTTTTTTCCATGCCTTGTCTGTGCAAAGTTTAATGAAAAAGGCCAAAAATGATGTATAATTCCCAAAATAAAATCAAAATAGCGAACTTCCTCTTTGGTTTGGCAAATGGCTACATAATACTTTTTTGTAGGTCTAGCATAATCATACAATCGGAAATGCTTCATAAAAATGTCTAGATGGCGCTATTTATTGCAAATTGCACAATAAATCTCTAAAAATTCATGTTCATGACAAGTCTGATGTGTTTGCAAAGTTCCATGAGTTTTCACACATGTATAAATAAAAAAAAAAAGCAGCACTTGGCAAACAATGCATTGCTATGGCAATAGCGTGTGACAAAATAAAAAACTTTCGATTACTTTGCATCTTAAACATCTTAAGATGAAACACACCAAGTTTGAAGACAGTCGGATAAATTTTGTAGGAGGGGTTCGTTAAAATATGACCCCTGAAAAAGGCCACAAAAAATGGCAACAAATCCCATCATAAATCAAAATGGCGGACTTCCTGTTTGGTTTAGCACATGGTTCCAAGAGACTTTTTTGTATATCGTGGGCTCTTATGTATTCCTGCAAATTATCATAGCGCTAGGTGAAACGTACAACCGGGAATGCTTCGTTAAAGAGGAGTTTTTTAGCTCAAAATGTGATGCCCGGCCCCTGGGGGACTTCCTGTTGGGTTTAGCACATGGCACCAAGAGACTTTTTTGTACATCCTGGGCTGTTACATATGTCTACAATTTTTCGTCGCTCTAGCTGCCGGTGCCGCCGCTGCTCGGGCCCTAATAAGAATTCCTTCAGGAACATTAGGGACCTCGCAGCGGTCGCTGCTCGGGCCCTAACTAAGTTCATGAGTCTTCTTTGCCTGAAGACTTCCGTCCATTTCCCCGCCACTCTTATGAGGCGCTCCCCCTATTGGCCCGCCAAGTAATTGCTCAATAAGTCATGAACAATGGAGCCGTTTATAGTGGCTGTATATTAACTACAAATATCGCAATACTTTCGTAGACGTATCGATAACCTAGCGGGAGACAAAGTATCATGATTTATCGTGATATTGATATATCCTCACATTTCTGTATGTAACAGTTTTCTATTTGGGGCTCTGAACGTACTGTAACTAACCTAAATCAAATTTTCTATTCGTCGCATGTCAGACAATTTTTTTTTGTTTCTGTTTGGTGCTCTGTCTAGACATCAAATCTGAAGCTGTTTTCCATTTGGCGCCGTAGACTTTGCACATCTCAAAAAGCTTTCTTTTCTAGTTTTGCTCTCAACCAGTTTTCTATTTGGTGCTCTGGATGTAGCTAATATGAAGCAGTTTTCTGTTCGGCACTGTAAAGGTAGCTTGTGTGTGTTTTTAGACGTGTAATCTGAAACAGTTTTCCTTTCGACACTCTAGATGTGGCTAATCTCAAACTCTTTTCTGTTCTGCACCCCTAAAAATGTGCTATTTGACAATCTTAATTGTGGGTAATTTAAACAGTTTCTGTTTGGCACTTCGGATGTAGCTAATCTGAGTTTGTTTTACATTAGCTAATATCCATCCATCCATTTTCTTGACCGCTTATTCCTCACAAGGGTTACGGGGGTTGCTGGAGCTCTCAGCTGGCTTTGGGCAGTAGGCGGGGGTCACCCTGGACTGGTTGCCTGCCAATCGCAGACATTAGCTAATATGAAGCAGTTTTTTGTTCTCTACTCTATCTGCACTTTGGAGGTAGCTAATCTAAAACAGTTTTCTATTCGACACTTCTAGACATGACTGACATCAAACAACCTGGTTGAAACTTGATGTCTAAAATTATATCCTTTCAAGAGACCACTCATTTGAAGCAAGAACCGTGCTGATTTTGACTCTGGAGCAGAATATTTTATTTTTGTCAGTAAATTTGGTAAATGTGTTTTTTAAATACAAACAAATCTGAGGTTGACTCTTTTCCAATAATGGATTGTGTTCAGTCTTAGAGGTCCCCACCCTCCTGGACAGGATACAGTGGTCCCTCGTTTTCCACTGTGGTTCGGTTCCAAAAAACACCTGCGATAAGTGAAACCCACGAAGTAGTTGACGCCATGCTTTACATTTCTTGTAAATGTTTGAAGGCTCTAAAACCCCTCACCACACAGTTTAGACACTTTTCTCATTGAGGCTTTTACATTTTCTCACATTTATCTCTTGTTTAAACATTATCAATGTTCAAACCTTCATAAATTTGATAAAATAGGTACATTACTGTAAAAACAAAAAAAAAAAAAGCATTCAAAATTGCACTAAATAAAAATCCACGAACTTTCGAGATTTTCCACAACTCCAGTAATTTTGCCGGGATGCCCGATTGAAACTTGAGCTCGACTTGTCACGTTTATTGTGAGTTGTAGAAAAGCCACCAGCCAGCCAGTATCACTTCACATTTTCCTTCATCCTGCGTAACACTGAAAAATGCCAGCTCATTATTTGCAAGCCAATACCTGCCCTGCCATGCACGCATTCACTGCATTAAAGCTCCCCCAAGCAGTTAAAAATGGCAGCCAAAAAAAAGACCATTAAGACCTGCTCGGAATGTTCCTTTTCATCCTCGTTCATCACGTTCCAGCCGCTTGGTCGTGCTTCTCGCACCGCGATACGGACGCGCTTTTGCACGGGGCCTCCGCTTTTGAACCGTTGCGCCGTACACGCGGGTGCACGCCGATGATTTTATTGCAGATGAGGCTCGTTTGGCCCGAGAGCCAAGTGCTGACTTGGCATGTGGCGGGGGCGGGGCAGCATGCACAGCTCTGATGCTTACATTAGCTGCAAGTTCATGGACTCTGAAAAGGGAAATGAGCGGAGGAAAATGACAATTTTAGCATCACACTGTTAACCCGAATAAGTTAGCAGAACTCCAAAAAAAAAAGAGGTAATTGGTTGCCTCAAATTTTTATTATTTTGATTTATTTTTTTAGTTGTTGCCTCACTTTTTTGGAGTTGATCAACTCATAAGTTAATTTTCCAGAACTTGAATAGTTTGATGACACCCAACTTATTAATTTTTTTTTTTGATACATTGTTACTTAGAATCTGTCTTACAGCAACTCAATTTTCTTAGTTACTAACTTATAAATGTTAAGAAAAGTCCAAACCGTAAAGTACACGATGTCCTCACGAGGGTCGTGGGAATGCTGGAGCCCATCCCAGCTGTCTTCGGCAGGGTACACCCTAAACTGGTTGCCAGCCAACTGCACACTTTAAAAACGTTTGGGTCAAAAGTAACCCAATTATGGATCAAAAATGGACTGATCCAATTTATGGGTCAATTTTGACTCGATGTTGGGCCAAACAGACATGAGTAGAGGATCAATCTATTTTTGACCCATATGTGGGTTATTTTTTGATCCAACTGTTTTTAGAGCGCAGGGTGCACACAGACAAACAATCTAGGGACAATTCAGAGTGTTCAATTAACCTATCATGCATATTTTTCGGAATGTGGGAGGAAACTGGAGTACCCACAGAAAACTTGCGCAGGAACGTGGAGAACATGTAAACTCCACCCATGAAGGCCAGAAGGTCGGATTCGATCTCACAACCTCTGCACTGGGAGGCAGATGTCCCACGAGCATGTTTTTAAAATCTAACAAATTATTATTTAACCAGGTAAGGAAACTGAGAACACATTTCCATTGACAGGGTCACCTGCAGAGTAAAATAAGGCTAACATAAAATTGCAAATTAACAAGTAAAATAAATTGTGAAACATGCACAAAACATAAAATATTACATTACATACATTATTTTATTGTAATTAATTCATTTGTAAATATTATACTTTTTGAAATAATAGAAACAAGATTTTAACCACTAAATAACTACATTTTATTAAGTTACAGTAAATTTATGTTTTTAAGTTGTCCACACCCCAAAACTAGTATAGTTAAATATAATTAAAACATTATTAGTTTACAAAGTTACACCAACTTAAAAAGTTAAGCTAGTAGTGTTCTGTTTTTTTGTTTTTTATAAATTTTGAGTTTTGTGTACCTAATCTACTTGATTGATTGTAACGCTCAGGTTTACGGTGCACTTTCTTGTAAAAAAAAAGAACAAGTTTCATATATGACGGATGACGGGAAAAAATAAAGACTTCAACACTTGTTGGCCTTGTCTCGGCCTCGATACCCACTAGTCTCAATAAAGTTTGGTCTTGGTTGTTATGGTCTTGACTACAATACTGACTCTATGGTTACATGCAGTCAGTATTCGGGTGAAGGTAAACGCGTTTACACGCATGACGGACAGAGTTACTCCCGTTTGCATGCTCATTTGTGCTCGATCGGAATATTCCGTTCGACCGTGACACGCGCGCAGCGTAAATATCGTCATTTCTGCTTTTAACTTGCTATACATTCAATTGTCACTCACCATGCTAAATAAAGTAGTCTGTTTCCTCCTCGCTCCAGAAGCGTGGCTCTTTGCTGCTAGCGTCATGTTTGTTTACACCGGCTTGAGTATTTCCGCTGGGTTACACGCCAGAAGCGCTTATCTACTTGTATTTACTGTATGTTTCTATACGCACAAACTGTGGCGTTTTCGCTGTAGAGACACAAAATAATGTGAAAATATATCGGAGGAACCGACGTATTCAAGGGTTTTAAAAAACCCGAACGAGACCATATTCCGGTTCTTGCGCGTGTTTGCATGGGTTTTCAAAACCGGAATATTGCCAATATTGGGGTTTTAAACATGTCAACACAGTTTGCCCGGCGTTTGAGCCATGTGATGGAATTTCCGTTTATTTGCCAAGTAAACAAATTCAATTTCCTACTAATGAATAGAAATTGATCAATTGTGTTTTTGTACCAAATCCTACTCAATTATAGTCCGAATGGGCTCCTCGAATAACTTCCACTTTTGCTCTGTGTTAAAGTTGATCCAATTTATCATCGATGGGCAAACTTGGTCCTTCATCAGTCTGCGGTGGTTGCAGATGGAGCAGCAAGATTGTGTGTGCGTGCGTGCGTGTGCGGCAGATGGTAGCAAAGGGAAGGACTGAATCAGTCTGCCAATAGGCTTCATCATAGACATGATTAAAGACACTAATTATATGGAAAGAAATTACATTTTGGTCCCCCAGTCTTTTGCCCTGTGACAAGCATCCAACACACACACACAGACGTGGAGTCCGAACCATCTCATCGCAGACTGATAGCAATCATGTCGCTGCTAATCACGGTGCTTGGCGAACAAAGCTGTCGGAGGAATTCAATCATATCGCAGATGATGAAACCATTTAAGCATCAGGAGAGGAGGAACGTGGCCCTCCGACGCCGGTCTTCAACTTACTCCTCATTTCCCGGAAAAACTAACTTGCCGACGTGAGCTTTCCGGAGAGCCGTGTGATCCCACGCGTCGCCGACGCGATCAAGGCGACTGACTCGCTTGCCCGCCAGACGCTCGCTCGGCCACTGATCTGATAAGACGTTGTTAGTCCTCATGAGAGGTGCTGAGTTTCTCAGTAGGTGATTCGCATCTTGAGAGGAGCGTGTGGGGGAGCTTAGCGGGGGTGGTCCTGCTCACCCCCAAAACCAAACCAGACTTTGAAGAGCGTGATGGTGATGGACACGTCACACGGTCACATCGACAGTAACTTTTCTCGCTCTAGTTTCCCCCCCTCCTTGTAATTACCTTGGAGTATATGCACACGTGGACAACAAGTTTTGGTAGACTGCTATTGAAAGTGGTCAAAGAAATAACTTGAATCTGGCAAAAGGTTTTCAGGTTCATCTTAAATTTCGGAATGGGTGCGACTGTACAGTCACAGAAGCAATCCTCTGTTTTGAGATGGTCTTACTGCCTTTATCTTTGTCTAAATTTTTCTTTGTACCGTATTTTCCGCACTATAAGGTGCACATAAAAGCCTTCAATTTTTTGAAAAGCTGACCATGCGCCTTATAATCCAGTGCGCCTTATATATGGATCAATATTGAGCCGCAACAGGTCTCGCTGTCAAGACGCTATCGGTGACCCTGCACGATCGGTGACGCGCATGCGCAGAAGATTCGGCCATCTTGGATCACTAGCTAATACTAATACTTTACCTCAGATAAAATAACAAAACATTTGTTTATTCATTTTGGGAGTGAATGGAGTTGTCAGAAAGCTGGTTTGTATATTAATAAAGTTTGACTGACCTATCTGACTGTTTTGTTGACATTCCCTTTAGCGCAGCACCATCTAATGGATGCATAACGTAACCCCAGCCTCTACTGTAGCACCTTATATATGGAAAAAGTTTTAAAACATGTCATTCATTGAAAGTGTGTCTTATAATGCGGTGCGCCTTATAGTGCGGAAAATACGGTAATCTCCTGAGAAAACTCTCATCATTATTATAATTATTAATTATAATTATCATCATTAGCTTCCTCTGGTCCATCTGTAATGTAGTCCACATGACACCAAATGTCGGAATCATTCTGGAATATATGTATACTTGGACAAATATTTTGGTAACCCGCTGTTCATGAAAGAAAAAAAAAAATATTAAAGAAACAACTTAAAGTGGATTAAATTCAAACTCCACATTTTAATAAATAAAAACTTGGATAAAGCGGAAGTCAACCCAAAACAATTTTTTTGTGCAGCCCCACTGATCTAAATATGGTATTCTGGTTAATATTGTGTTAGTGGAATATGAGTTAAGCAGCAAAATTCAGCCGTTCTTAGCCATCTCTGGGGGCGGCCATTTTGACACTTACTGTCGACTGAAGATGACATCACAGTTGCTCAGATCTCGGGTAACAACCAATCACAGCGCAGCCTCAGAAAACAGGTGAGCTGTGATTGGTCGTTACCTGAGGCCTGAGCAACTGTGATGTCATCTTCAGTCAACAACAAGTGGCAAAATGGCCGCCCCCTGAAATGGATAAACATTTCTTGATTTTGCTTCATACCTCTTATTCCACAAATGTAATGTTAATCAGAATGTTATGTTTAGACAAGTGAGCCCACATATAACATATTATTGTCAAGATATTTTATAGTTGACTTCCACTTTAAATCCTGTAAATTTCTTTCTAATCTCCTGAGACATTTCTCTTTTTAGCTTCCTCTGGTCTGTCTGTAGTGCGGTGCACGTCACCAAAGAGCACAGTGACTACGACCCTTTTAATTAACTCTTTGACAGCCAAAAAAAAACCCCATTTAATAACGATTAGTAAAATTATGATGTATGCCGTCATAAACGATAAATGACGTCAACTATGTTTTGTTTTTTGTTTTTTTTTTGTTTTTTTTGTTTTTTATCAATGAGAAGTGCAACATCTAATTGCAGTGTTGCCTGGTCAATGGGTTGTGGAATCAAAAACACCCACTAGCTATGGCCAGCAGATGACAGCATTGTATCTCTTTTCAATGCAATAAAGGCAATAAAAGAGTTAAATGGGCCAACTAAGTACACTGGTAAAGTACAGAGGTGTAGCTACCAAATGCTCCACACCAAATATATTTTAATAAAAATAAGTAATGTTACTTCCATGTGTTAAAAATAAATAAAAAGTACAGTACAAGTCGGTGGTGGATGTTTTCTGCTTTTCGAGGTACATCAAACTTGTAAACCTCCTTTGTTGACATCTCACTTTTTTCTGTTTTTGTACTCTGGAGTCTGGATGCATTACACGATATCATTCCGCTACATTTTGCGTAAAACGTGACATGCATACATGAAACTATATTGTGCACTACATGACCTGACGCTACACGACACGGCGCTCTCCTTGACGTTCTCTGTCAGCCCTTTGGAGGGATGCAAATGTTGCGAGTCCCGTGTTGGCACCAATTTGTATTCTTTTTGTTTCCATCTGGGTCCAAAGTAAATCGGCACCAAGTGTTAACTGGCAATAGCTGGCGAGTGGATGCACATCACATACGTGGAAAAATGCACATTGTTGTAAATCCAAACGTTTTATCGTCCTAATGTGCACGCGAAAAGTTGAGCGTGTACCTTCACTGCGGCCATTGAATGTTGTTTTCTTTTGTTTTTTTCTTTTTTTTTTCAAAACTATGTTAGCCAGATGTTTGGCCCATACAGCAAACATTCATCAAGGTTGGCTTTGTTTAATCCTACTGATGGACAAACAAACCAAGCAACAGAGATGATTCAGAGATATAAAACGTATTCTTTATGTATATATGACGATGTACAGGGATTACGTTCATTTGATGTGGTGCTTTGCAATTAATGCAATTAATACCCGTTTTAAATGAATTTGGGACTCGGACAACCCTTTGAATTCATACCCCGCTTTCACACGCTACGTATTATCGATCCCCGTGTAAAAAAAACAAAATATTTTATCCTTTCCACCAAATGCAAGTTAAACTAATACAACCAAAGGTTAGAAAATTGTTATGTTCTGGAGTTGGATCCCAAAAACGCAGACACAAATAAGATTTTAACTCTTTATTCACATAACATTGAAAGGCGTAGAACAAACTTGACTAGACAAGAAACAACAAGAATGTATCGAGACTCACGAGACGCTAAGCTAATTTGGACTGTAGAGGTGCACAGAGGAACAGAGGTAATAATCCGTCAAAAACACACACACCCTCAGACAGGCTATATATAGACAGTGAATCAATCTGATTGGTTGTGGCTAGACATGTGGGTAACAGGACTGACATGGAATTATCTGATTGGCTGTTGACCAGATAAAGAGATTAAAGATTCCTGACATCACATAGCACCTTACCAGTTAAAACTAGATGCTGGTTACATCAGTTCAAAACAGACACTTGACATCACGGTCATGACCCAAACATAACCCTTGCATGATCCTAGTCATGACATTAAGCATATCCCTTGCATGACCCTAGTCATGCCAGTAAGCATAACCGGAAAAACGTAAAACCAGTAAAATCTGAAAAATTTTGATTTTTGTTGGGGAGAGGATAATTGTCAAAATTAACACCGATCCATATAACCAAACAATAGCTTTGTGTTCACTGTTCAGCGAGCATTTCGCATGAAGGTGCTCTCTGGAATGTAAAAAATGTGCCTTGGCTCAATAAAGATTAGAGAATGCTGATATAATTTACCCTTGACTGGAAGAATAACAAACAAAAAATAAATAAATCATCAATCTTATGCACCAAGATAATGCACTAAGAAGACAAAGCTTAAAAACAAAATCCACAAATGACAACCTTTAGTTTTTGTTTTGTTTTTTATGCCCTCCATCCTCTGTTAAAAGGCAGCCCACCTGTTGCCGTGGCGACATGCCTGTAAGCCAGGATGCCCTCTAACGAGACATTACGGGGCAACCACACACACACACACACACACACGCACACACACCCCGCGAGGGCTGTTTTCGTGGCACACGTTGTCCATTGAGCGCAAGGTGAGGAGGGAACAAAATGCTTGGAAACGAGCAAAAAAAAAAAAAGATTTGAGGATTTGTGCCCATCTGCTTGCCACATGGAAGCGACTTTAACAAAGGGAGAAAAAAATGTGTCACTATAAGTGAGCCAACTTGTCAGGTATGTTTGTTTCCTTTACGTGATTATTTGTTCGTCTGATGATTCCCTCCATTTTCATTTGTTATTATTAGCTCATAGCATGAGCTAATGAAAAACAACATATGTTATGTTTATTTTTCTCATTCTCTTTGTGCCAAATTCTATTGCTGTCAGTGTCCTGTGAGAAACACTTATGTCCATTTTTAGGTTTTTGGGATGTCTGCATTCAGTTTCATCCCATAAACGTAAAAAAAAAAAAAAAGGACAAATACGGACAAAAGTGTTTTTCACATGACAGCGATGATATACTGTAACAGACAGTAAAAATATTTTGCAAAAATATATTTGCTTAAGCCTCTAGTGACTAGACTTTTATGTTACGGGGCTTTTCCAGACCGTGACGATGAGGCACTCTAAAGCAAGCTACGCCAGCTGTCAGTGTGACTTTTTTTTTTTTTTTTTTTTTTTACCCCCTTTTGCTTTTCCACCTTTTCTCTGTGACACATTCATGGACGATGAGGTGCTCTATAAGTCGTCGCGCCAGGATCGATTTCAGCATTTATCTTTTAATTTAAGATATATTTTTTTTAATTCCTTGTATAGTCACATTTTTTCAGAATAACAGAATTATAATGAAACTTTTTTTTTTTATTCCTTGTATAGTCACATTTTTTCAGAATAACAGAATTCTAATGAAACTTTTTTTAAGGTGTTTTTTTAATTTATTTATTTATAACATAATGAGATCTCAGATTTATTTTATTTTTTATTTTTTGCTGTTTGAGGTTTGGCCAGGTCCCTGAATGTATTTAGAGACAAATCAATTTGGATTAGTTGTACTTTGGCAGATTTTCACAACAATACTGATAGTTGTGAACCTTGCTCTCGCAAGATGAATTCTCGCGGTATTTGTGAGTTCACAAACTCCGGAGAATACATCTTGTACCGCTCCCGCTGATAACTGCCGTTCCGACAAATATCACAGAGTGACATTGTGTTTGGGGGCGGGACATGCAACTGTGACGAAACCAGGAAGCCAGCGCCGACGCTGGAGCTAACAAACAAACCTAACATGGACGAACGGACGCTACAATTAATTCTGTTCTCGCAGAATGACTCACCGTTTCCTTGTTGAATGTTGAACAGCGAGAGGCGCTTCGTGCATTTCTAGCTGGTAAGATGTGTGTGCTTTTCCCCCCCCTTTGACAAGAACGAACACGAAATTTTCACCTGTGGCCGTGATTGGTTAAAACAAACGTGTAGAATGTCGCATCGTCCAGTCAGCTCGAATTATTGTACAGAACGTCCCGACCTTTTCCCGACCAAATGACTGTGGAGAGGTATACCAGATGGATATTGCCAGGTTAGATACTTGTACTCAAGTACACAATGTGAGTAAGTCGTAGTGAGTTTTTGGGGTTGTTGGGTTCACGGATGGAGCGAAGGAAGCGAATTGTGGCGGTCTGGACCGATGGCGTCTACCAAGAGCAAATTAAAATAAAAGCCAAGGATGGATGACAGTGGGCACAGGGGGGGTAAAGATGGCGTTGGAGTATGGGGAGGGGGTGTGGGTCTCCATGTGGGAGTTTAGCCAATGAGGCGTGGACTGGCTTCGTTTTTTTTTTTTTTTTTTTTTTTTTGTGAGGACGGAAGTCGTGACTGCCGCTTGATTTACGGCGGCTTTGCTTTTAATGAAATTGTTTCAGTGACAGAGCCGGTAAAAGGCCCTTAATGGATTGGCCGGCCTAATGTAATGAAATTACTCCCGCTTTCACTACACACAGGAAAAGAAAGAATAAAAGATGACATTGGCGGCGGCAGCAGGAGGAGGAGGAGGAAAATGCAATTAATATTTACAGAAGAGCACAAGAAGGGTGGCCACTTCCTCCCCACTCTCTCTCTCTCTCTTTGGGCGTCTACCTCTCTCTCCCCCCCATCTGGCGGGCGAGCGAGGCAGCAGGTGATAGGCTGCCGCCACGTCGGCCGTTTGGCCACTTCTATTCCTCCTCGCCCGGCTCTTCCTTTTTCCTCTCCTCCTCCTCCTCGGGGCGGCTCACACATCACGCGGCGCCGAGGTGAGCGCGGCCATCCCGTCAGCTGTGTGTGCGTGCGTGTGTAGGGTCTCCTTACTTTTGAGCTCACTACTGAGAGGTATCACCTCCCCGCCTCCCCCTCCTCACACACTCATTCACGCCTTTTTTTTTGGTAGTCCCCCCCCCCCCCCCCCCCCCCCCCTCATCTGAGCGGACCTTGACTCTCTTGTGTGTTTGTGTGTGTGCGTGTAGGCAACTGGACAGCAACCACATCAGCTGCATCGAAGATGGGGCTTTCCGAGCACTGCGCGATCTGGAGATTCTGTAAGTGGAGAAAAACAAAAAAAGAAAAAAAATCTTCCTCCTCCTCCTTTCCTCTCCATCCTTCATCTAACAGGTCTCATCCTTCATCATTTGATGGTCTTCCTCACTTTAGCAAGTGTCTGTTATCGTCTGGAAAAACGTTGCATGCCAAAGTGTCTTTTTACTTGATCCACATCATCCTGCACGCTATACAAAAATGTGCTCATTAGGCACTCAAGGTGCTCCCATGCAACCATTATTATTATTATTTTTTTTGCATTTTTATATTCCTAGCGAGGTATTATTTGAAAGTTGTTGCGCAAGCGTCGGCTGATTTGTCTGCAGGCGTTGTTGGCAGTGCGTTGCCGCGTAGCAGGAAAAAAAGTTGGAGTGCCAGCGTGCTGCTGCTGCTGCTGATAAAAACTTGTAAATTAGAAAGGAGAGGATGCAGAGGATGTGGGGGCGTGAGTGGGAGGAGAGAAAAAAACACAAACAAAAAAAAAACACAATACAATCCAAATTTCAATTTGCCCACTCAGGAAATGTATTTGAATTGCGGTGGTTGGTATGGAGACGGTCAAGGTCACAAGTGGGAGATAATGCATTTTGGGCATTCATTTAAGTGGTAATAAATTGATAGGACTTTTTTTCTCCCATTGAAAAAAATCAGGCACTTTCACTTTGTATATTCAAATAATGATGATGCAAAAGCGAAAAAACGCAAATAGGAAAGCAGTAATTAGTGTCAAGGAAGTATTTGGAAATGATGTATCCTGACTGTCTTGAGATCTTTGGATGTAGGGGAGGAGCTAAATTCAGCTTAGGTAGTTAACGGTTATTTAAAAAAAACTTGAGCTAACAAACAGCAATGCTACCTTATTGCTACCATTAATCAAGCCATGTATTTTTAGGGGTAATAAAAGTTGAGTTTGAAAGTTGTTATAGTACTTTTAATATCATTATTATAGGTAATTGTGTTTTTAAATATTTGCTAGTTTTTTTTTTTTTTTCATTTTTAGTTCACAGTCTCGTAACATTTGAGGGCTAAATAGAAATACACATGCTAACATTAGCTAAGCTTGTTGTTAAAGTGTAAAACTCTGTTTAGCTGCAGCGGTCCATTTTCTAGCTAGCTGGCTTTTATGCTGCATTCGAGGATGGTCGGAAGTCGGATATATTGGAGTTGTTTTTTACCCAGTTCTGACCTGAAAACGTTTGAGGCAAAAGTAAACAACCGAATTGGCAGATAGTGGTAGGCTAAATTGTTTTTTTTTAGTTTTTTTTATTTTGGTTCTTAAAACTCATTTTTTGACCTCCAGCAAACTTACCTTCTCGTAATTTTGCTTCAATTAGTGTTTTTATCTTATTTCATAAGCATTCCATACAGTTCAGTAGTTAACCATAGAATTTCATGCAGGGAGATAGCGGCGTACTGTTATGTACCTTTCATTACATGAAGTTATGTTGGATATTTATGAATGAAGAACGCTATCTATTTTTTTTTACTCTAGTAAATTGTGTTTTACTGTTCACGGTCTGTGTTTCCAAAGGGAAAACCATTGTAGAGTGACGTGACTTGTAGTGCGTCGGTGAAGTCGGGGTCCTTCTTTTTTTGCGACTTCGCAAGTGGAAACCAGGAAGTGAACTCGGAAAAGTCCGACTTACGACCATCCTCGAATGGATGGAAAAAAAAATGGTGTCTTGGAATTACAGATCTGTCTGGTGCGTTCCATGCGCGTGATTTTTGTATAGTTTGCCTACGGAAACTGGTTGCCCTCAACCGATCTGAGACGTCGATGTAGTTTGCAGTGGAACTGTGGCATCCGCTAAAGCACCAAATAGAAATAACTCGGCTTGTTGTACCTGCGCTCCCCCCACAGTCTTGAAATGAAATTAACTTTGAAGTACGGGAGCTCATTGGAAAATGAATGAAATGTCAGGCAAAAAGCTAATTTTGTGTTTTAAAACAATTAAAAATGTATATGTATATGCATTTCCGTTTAGGTCAAATTGGTTAACATCATTTTGTTTATATTTAATGAAGTACGGTGTCCTTGAGTGTTATTGTGGGAATGCTGAAGCATTCCCACATGCTATTGTGATTTTTATTCTCCACACTTTTTTGCCACGTAACAACTCCCACATAATACTTCCAATTTAAGTTCAAATTTCAACTAACTTCAAAAATTCACGCCTCCCGGGGTATATATCGTCTGATCCCACATTACTTACAGTATTTGCACAATGTAACATTTAATATCAACTTTTCCCCATTCCTTTTCAATGGGACAGACATTGAACTTTTTCTAAGTATCACTTTCCACACCCACTTCCATACATATCATCATCATTACCAGGTGTCTGATACTGCTCGGTGGTAAAAAGCATTGTCCAGTAACCAGGAGGTTATAATTTCATCATTTATCTCTCAATTTATTTCATAAGCATTCCACATGCATTGAGATCTTGGCATTCAGCTATTAGCCTTCAACTTTCAGCATTCCCACGCAATTTCTCCCGAAATTATTATTGTCATTTTTAACATGATAGTCAATAATTTTGAGTATAAAAAAATTGGAGGTATGGTGATCCCCATTCGTCAAAAGAGGTACGTCACAGACCCACAGGTGAAAAATCTGTTTTTGTGTTCAATTAAGTGAAACTTTTGCCTACCACTAGAGAGAGCCCTCGTGCCATGAGTGGGGCTTGTACCACACTTTTTCACATCTCACTTCAAAAACAGATGTTTTTTTTTTTTTTCTTAAAATAAGATTTCATAATGAAGCAATGACTTGACAATAGTCAGTAATTTCAAACCACAAACTTGACAATGCGACGTTAATGGTCGCCATCCGTCGCCGCGGCGTTCGTTGATGGTGCAGCGCGAGCTACCTAATGTGCTCACATGAATGATTAAAGAGATTCGGGGCTTCCAGTGCAAAACGGTTCGATACTCGGGCACGTGGGAGCCGGATGAAAACGGAGCCAGGATGCTTTTGAGAAGGAAGTCGTCGTCACGCCACGTTCACCTTTTTGGTTGCTGACTTTTTGATGTCGGGGGAGAGTGATGACGGTTGATGCGGGACATTAGCAATTCATTAGAGGCTTGACGGCGGGATATACGATGCGCTGTAAATACACAGCAGAAGGCGGGACAGAACACACACACTTCATTCACCTCCCGTGTGACGTTTTAATAAAGCCAGGTGCGCGCACATGCACACACACGCCCACGCCCACACACACCCCTGCCATCTGTCCAGTCCAAGCGGTCAAATTTGTGACCATAATACAAAATAATGTGAGGTCATGTGATTGCACTCTTCCATTTAATTTCCCACTTAGGAGTAGTAACAGTAATGCGAACAAAATTCACGGTGGCTCGAGACGGAGCCCTGCCACAAATAGCCAAAAACTGCCAGTCAATTTGGACTGCATCCGTCCATCTGTCCATTAATCCATCCGTCCATTAATCCATCCATCCATCCATCCATGCCTGTCCATCCATCCATCATGTCTGTCCATCCATCCAACCATCTGTCCAATCCATCCATCCGTTCATCAATCCATCCATCCATCCATCCATCCATCCATCCATCCATCCATCCATCCATCCATCCATCCATCCATCCATCCATCCGGTCTGCCCGTCCATTTGTCCGTCCAATCCATCCATCCGTCCAATTCATCCATCTATCTACAATCCATCCATCCATCCTTATGTCCATCCATCCATCCATCCATCCATCCATCCATCCATCCATCCAGTCGGTCCGTCCTTTTGTCCGTCCAATCCATCCATTAATCCGTCCAATCCATCCGCCCGCCCATCTGTCCGTCCATTCGTTCATCCGTCCATCTGTCCATCCATCCAATCCATCCATCCAACTGTCCGTCCAATCCATTCATCCATCCGTTCATTCATCCATCTGTTATACGTCTGTTCAATCCGTCCATCCCTCCATCCATCCATCCATCCATCCATCCATCCATCCATCCATCCATCCATCCGTGCATCCAATCCATCCGTCCATCTGTCCATCCATCCAATCCATCCATTCAACTGTCCGTCCAATCCATCCATCCATCCATCCATCCATCCATGCATCCATCCATCCATCCATCCATCCATCCGGTCTGCCCGTCCATTTGTCCGTCCAATCCATCCATCCGTCCAATTCATCCATCTATCTACAATCCATCCATCCATCCTTATGTCCATCCATCCATCCATCCATCCAGTTGGTCCGTCCTTTTGTCCGTCCAATCCATCCATTAATCCGTCCAATCCATCCGCCCGTCCATCTGTCCGTCCATTCGTCCATCCGTCCATCCGTCCATCTGTCCATCCATCCAATCCATCCATCCAACTGTCCGTCCAATCCATTCATCCATCCGTTCATTCATCCATCTGTTATACGTCTGTCCAATCCGTCCGTCCATCGATCCATCGATCCATCCATCCATCCATCCATCCATCGATCCATCCATCCATCCATCCATCCATCCATCCATCCATCCAATCTCTCTGTCCAACCATCCATCGTCCATCCGTCCATTGTTTTCCACTTATTCCAAAGTAGCAAAATGGCAATGAACAGGCTAGAAGTTTATTTTATTTTCTAATATTAATTATACCTGAGTCACCTGCCACAATACAGCATTGTATTTTTTTTCCCACATCATACACATGAATTGGTCATCTGTCTGTTTTCAAACTCAAATGTGTCCCTTAAGCACAAATGTCTTGCCCAATGAGACTGCAGGCTCACTATTTGGCAAGTAGGATGTCATAGTCGTTACGTTTCTCACATGTTCGTCAAGTAATTAAAAATCTGATTTCAAAGCACGGATGAGAGTGAGGTAAGGCTCTCGTCTCCATCCTCACTGTAAGTCAATGTGACACCTCGCTGGTGTGGAAACAGCCAAGCCCCAAATTGAGTCAGTCAGTCAGACATTTGTTCCATTAATAATGAATGCGGGCCTGCCTCCTCTCTCCTCCCTCCCTGTGATCCTCCGCCTCTCCTCTCCACGCGTTCTCTTCTTTTTTGATACCCGCTAATGTCAAACGGCTTGCTTCTTGTCATCTTTTGATCCTTCTCTCGCCCTCCAGCCTCTTTTCATCTGGAGTTTTCGTTGACAAATGGACTTTTTTTTTTTTTTGGTGGCGTTCTGTCATCCAATCGCGTTGTCACGTTTATTGCACCTTGGCTGCAGCAACAACTGACCGCCGTTGCCACACTGCTGCCTACCTTTCTCTTTTTACTTGCCAAGCACATGACACTCCACCCTTTTCTCCCAAAACGTGTGAAAGAAAAATGGAATATAACAGCAGCCACTGGGATGCTAAATAAATCATAAGCTTGCTTTTAGAAGCAGCATGTGAGGAGGAGGAGGATGAAGAGAGACATGTGGGTTAAAAGGGATGTCAAGCGTGTCTTGAAAAAGTCTTTATTGATAAAACGGAAGCAAAGCTCTTCTATGATCGGGAGTGTCATAAATAGTTTGTATTGATATTCATGAATTTAATGTCGGATATATTGATAAAAGTCACAATATGAGTTTCATGGCCAACGAGACAACATTAAACACTGACTGCAAGATAAAGGCCTGCTCACAAAAACAGCGGCTAATTAAAAGAAGAAAAAAAATAATAATTTACGAGGGAGGTTCGTTAGCAGCCGGCGTCATTAGCATGAGCCGCTATGGACGTGCCTTGATTATTCGGGACGTCGTTATAAAACATTAAGGTGCTGTCGCAAGAATTTAATGGGAATTCGTACAGAATAAAAAAATAAAAATAAAAAAAAAACAATAAAAATGTAAACATTTTCCAACATTTCTTTGCCTCATCCCGGTTGCGTCACGCTACAAAATATGGCTAAAAAAATATCTAAAACGAGTTATATTTCTGCAAGACATTGTATATTAGTCTTCGTTTCAAAGCAGTCGTGGATTTCATCACAAGATATCAGTGTGAGCATGACCTTCTGCTTGCCAAATAGTGAGCTTTTACATGATCACTTTTTTTTTTTTTTATAAGAGCATGCATTATTTTGAAAATGCTTATTAATACGTTTTGTTTTTTTTAAATATCTAAATACATAAATAATGTTGTTGTTTTTTTGTTTTTTTTAATCCTATAAGAATAGCTATAATGACCTTGCCTGCCACATAGTGAGCAAACACGGTGCCACTTTATGCAAGAATATACCCATGGCCAATCTTCACACAGGATTTTGGAATTTCTTCATTAACTAGCTTTTTTTTTTTTTTTTTAAATATTTAAAGCTTTAAATCATTATCATTACTGATAAGAATAGATATAATGACCTCTCTTTTTTTTGCAAATAGTGAGGATACATGATGTTGCCTGATACGGGTACTGGGTACAATTTTGATGTGTTTTAAAAAAAATAAAAAAAAATTATGGTTATGATTATTTTCTTTTTAACACAAAACCCCTATAAATAATTCTGTAATAGACAAAAACGGCCAGGGTGACTTCTCTGCTTGCCAAATAGTGAGCTTAATAGTGAGTACCACCTCATAAGACTATGTTGTAGTTTTCTACATCACATGACTAAGCATGCATTTTACTAGTTTTTTTTTTAATCATTAAAAAAACTACTATAAATTAGTTAACAAATATAAACAAGCAGCGTTAGTCTCTTCTTGTCAAATAGTGAGCTTGCAGTGTACCAATTTTTAATATGGACTTCCGTGAATTTTAGAAATGTCAATCTTCTAACACAAAAAAGCATAAAAAAAACCCCATCAATAACAGCAGCTTGAGTCTTTGCTCAAAAAATGAGCCCATATTTCGCCCTTTTGCAAGTTCTAAACAGGAGTAACTTGTGAAATAATCTAGTATACGCATACTGTTAACAGCAACAGTAGTTTGCCAAATAGTGAGCCCACACTGTTTATAACCAATTCATAACATCATTATTCATTCCTCAGGTTATTACTGACTGATTTCAAATTGTTTTTCAAGCCCGTTTGTGTTCCAATCAACAATCGGCCCCATTTGAAACGGTCGCATCGCAATCAATTCACGCTGGCCAATTGAGATGCGATTAACGCGTTTGACCCCGGCGGCGGAGGAGGTCATCTTTTCCCGGGTGTTCATATCCGCACCGAGCCGCTTCAACTGATGAAGATCCGCTCGCATGCTCTGCCACAGTGAAAAATGAAAAGAGGAAATTTGCATGCGGCGATGACTTTTGGTGGGCCGCCCGATGATTAAACGGCAACCAATTTGTGAGCGGCCGAGTCAGTTTGTGGAATTAATCGTCGGATTGTTTGCGTCCGTATCGGCAAAAGCTGCCAGGAACGATGAAGCGTTTTTGGCTAAAATGTGTCATAATTAACCAGACGCCAGTTGGGCTCCATTTTGTGGTTTGTGATCAAAATGATTTATGATGGAGAACATTAAAAAACAAAAAGGAGAAAAAAGTCTTTTGCTGGGCTGATAAAAATAGGATTAGATGGTCAACATCAAAATATTGTACAAGAATTTAAAAAAAAATACTTGATGTAAAATTGTTGAAATTAGTGCAC